>NC_142133.1:82720571-83029446 GCF_024610735.1 Ursus americanus | reverse complement strand
CCTTCGGGGAATCCTTGTCTGCGGCTCCATCCACTCAGCACTACTGGTGTTTGCCAGGTGCTCAGGTGAACGACGCACTTGCCTGAGAAAAGAGTCACCTTGGAGGGGTGACATCTGTTGGCTGTTACAACATCCTGACGTGTGTCTCTGGGATGCCCCAGGAACGCACCATTTCAGGGGAAGTGGAAAATACATTTTTAAATCATTATTTTAGTTATTCAGAATCTCCTCATTAAAAAAGCAAGGAAATCTAATTGTTTCCCTAAATGCCAGGCAAGGAGCTCGGGCGTTTCTCATATTGCTGTATACAGACTCTGCAAGGAGGGATTTACCTATTTATTTCTCAGGTGAGAAAACACAGATTCAGTACGCCAGAAGTTTTTCTAGCCACATTATCCAACAGCTACAAAAATCTCAGCCACAGACACAAAATGTGGATTCCCTTTCGTTTCTCTTCAGTGATAGCCGTATAGCTGTCAGGCTAAAACGGAAGGGTGTCTTAGGGAATAGGGGAGGAGGGCAAGCCCTAACTGCACCAGGGCAAGAAATGGTACCTACAAATCGCTCAGCATCAGCCTGTGCTCTGTCCCCTGTGTCCTTCAGAACTTCCCACAGCGGCAACTGCAGTTTGCGCTGCTGGGAAACACTGAAGGACAGCTCTCCGCACAAAATTTAGTATTTGCCAGTTGTTACGGTGCAAAGCCCCCTGACCACGACACACCCCAGCTCTCAGGGTCTGAGCAGAGAGTGGAGCATGGAAGGGATGTGGGCGAATGGCTCTGGGGATCCTCGGGGAGCTGGCCTCCTGCAAACACTCTCACCCCACTTTGCAGGTGGAGAAACGGAAGCTGAAAACATGAAGCAACTTGCCTGAGGTCCCGTATGAACAAAGCAGCTTTGCTGGGGATGGAAATAAGGGCTAGCTGATTCCAGAGCATTTAAAAACAGCTATGGACTCTGAGAAACACACTGAGGGCTTCAGAGGGGAGGGGGTGGGGGAATGGGATAGACCGGTGATGGTAGTAAGGAGGGCACGTATTGCATGGTGCACTGGGTGTTATACACAACTAATGAATCATTGAACTTTACATCAAAAACTAGGGATGTACTGTATGGTGACTAACATAATACAATAAAAAAATATTATTATAAAAGAATTAAAAAAAATAAAAACAGCTTTGGAAATTGTTAAACTGCTTATAACCGATTGAGAAGAGCCTTCTTCTATAGATTACTAAGAAGTACTGAAGCAAGAGGACTGGCCTTCTTGGCACTTCCTGTTCCACACTGTGAGCAAAATGTGTGTGTGTGTGTGTGTGTGTGTGTGTGTGTTGCTTTGTTTTGTTTTATTTTCCTTAAAGGTTGTTGCATTGTCTTCCAGAATTCAAAATTGTCCTGCAAAATACAATTACTTACACGTCTTCTTAAGAATCTGGTTAAAATACCGACTGCACAGTGCTGAGTCCCTCGGTCCTGGAAGGTGAGCAGCAGGGAACAGACTGTAAGGGGTTCTTTCCCCGCCCGCCCGGGTTGCTGAACCCCGAGCAGGAAGGCTTGCCGGGGTGGGGGCCACCAAGGGGCTTTGTCGTACACGCTTCCACTGCAATAAAGCACCTCACACACAGAGCCCTTTTTCAAGCTAGACTAGCAAAATGATGTGGTTATTGGACCTGCTTCTGTCCCTGTGGTTCCCTGTTGTTGGATAGGAACCTAATTTATTTCTTTAAATTTATTTTTCAGGGAACAAGGAAACAGAAAAGTACTCAAGCTTTATTTAAATGAGAAGTACAGGGTGTTTACCAGCAGTTAATCCAATTTGGAAAGGTCCGTCTTCTCCTGATACTGATACAGGCAGAAAGTGAAACCTTCCCCCCCGATTGGTATTTCGTACTATCGGGCATTAACACCTTCAAGTGTGTATTAAAACGATTACCTTAATTATTGAGGCTCTCTCTTCGTTCTTTCTGCTGTTTTCCTCATGAGCTGTTTGCAGAAAAATCCAAAGGAATATAAAAATAATCCAAGAGAATTTAACACACAGACACGTGTCACACATACCATCCCCTCCACACAGGCACACACGCTCCTCGAACTTTGAGAGAAAGCTAAGAATACCTGCTGTTTGAAATCACTTCCAGGGGTGATTCAAAAGGACCTTTCCTGTGGAGATCAAAGACAGCTTTTCTTCTCCGCGTTGAAACAGGGCCTTTGCCTGTGGTGTCATTGGGGAGCAAGAGGACTGCTCTGAAACAGAGCCTATGATGCATACCACGGGCTCCGGTAAGCCAGGTTTGGTTTAAAAACAATCTTTTCCAACGCTACTTATAATGTCTTGGCTGAGGCGAGCCCAGTTTTAGTGCAGGTGGATGGTACAGGGAAGCAAGTACCTGCTGGCATGGAAGGAAAGATCCTGCAAGTCAGTCCGGGGACCACTCCCTCAATTGCTGTTCTGGGTACTGGGGCTGGAAATATGTTCCTTCGCATTCCTGGCTCTTAATTCCCACATCTGTTTTCCCATTCCACCATTTCTGTAGACCCATGAGACTAGAAAATGGTGCAGGGCTTTTCCTTAAGCAGACTGGGTCATATACTACAAGTAAACTGAAGAAACTTCTCAGAGCACAAGTGCCCATTCTGCAGACATGATTTTCTGGGGTGAGGGCGTGATTGTCTCCCCCTCCTGCCCACACGTCTACACTGACAATTACAGGATTGTATCTCCAGGGCTCTTTTCAGTTCTGAAATTATGTGACTCCAAAATTAACTCACTCCTCTGAAACCTACACCGAGACCATTTGATCACTCAGTCCGAATGGCTACTCCATAATGTTCATAGATGAAAACCACCTCTAATGGCTTTTTTCTTATTGTGTGATAGCTTCCAGATACTGAGTGCGTATGATATGCCAAGTACTTGGCTAATCTCTTCACTCATATTGTCTCTTTGAAAGTCATTGAATTATTGCAATAAACTTGTGATGACTTCTTGTTTCCATTTTATGGATAAAGGGACTAGTGAGTAAATATCACTCATATTAACTGGCAGATACGTATCTGTAGATCCTTACAATCCTTTCCATTATTCACTATATAAATTTTATGTAATAAACTTATTGAAATCTCTTTGAATTCAATATACATACATGTATTAAAATATAACATTACATTTCAATCATTTTTTCATTAAAAGCAGTGTTCTAGAGCTTGATTTGGTTTAGTCTTATCAGAAAAGTAATAAATTTGCCCTTCGAGATAGGTCTCTTTAAAAAATTTTATTTAGTTCATAGTAAAATCATTCATGTCTTTTACGGAAGAGTTACAAAACATAAGGAAGGTCAGAGAAATGGAAATTCCTGTGATCCATCAACAGTATCTTCAGATGCCTTTATTTACCAAGGTATCATTTGAATCCCAAAGTAATTCATACTTCTATAAATTTGTAATTATTTTCCAGTATTAACAAAATTCTGCCTTCCCTAAATCACAGTTCAGATAATAATGAAAGAAAATGGCACAGATGTAAACCAGTGGGAGGTTTGTAAAGAATGAGTTCAGAGAAAAGAAGAAATGTAAACCCCATCCTGTGATGCTACTCTTCACAGCTCAGAGATAAGTTCACTGGGGACCAGGTCCTGGCTGGGCCTCACGCATCCCCCGCCGTGAGGGCAGACTCCTCCTGTCTAGAATGAGGGTCAAATCCTCAGCCCCAAAAACAGTTTTGAGAATTAAATGAACATAAGTGCCTGGAATCATTCTGGGGCCTGATCATGGTCAATAACTGTGTCTCCTCCCCATGTTGTGGGCTTGTAATGTGGGCCTTAAATTTATATAGAAATGTTTTGCATCAAAAAATCTCACTTTCATTAAACAGGATATATTCTTCCCATGAAAAACAGAGGCACACTGTATTGGAGGAAGGAAAGGAAAATGAAAAAGAAGTAAATGTGAAATGCAAAGACTTTGGGGTTGGGAAAGTATATAATAACGATATATACGTCTATCTCATCAATAACAATATAATGATATGGTAGAACGCAACATCTAACTGCTGTAGAAAACAAGAAGTCAGCTTAGAGGGATATAGTAAGACATCCAGACCTCTGAACTAATGAAGACTTGACAGACATTTCTTAATTTAGATTATCTCCTCTGTGTGAGAAAGAAGACTTTTTCATATATCTTAAGCCTTGAGACCATATGAGATGCCAGTGATGCTGGTGGGTGAGAAGAGGAAGGATTGACCCAGCTCATGGAGGGTGTGGGACAAGCGGCCGTTTGAAACTTCGCTAGAGGAGGAGGTCGGGTGGGCTCCCTCTCTGAGTCTCAGGAGGCAGGGCTTGGCTGTTAGTGGGTGAGGATGTGGGAACCAAATATCGCATTGACCATTCCGCTTCCTGGAAAGTACTATGTACTTCTTCTGTCTTCCAATTAAAAATAAAAAGTTTATCTACTTTTCAAAGTGAGAAAATATATATAAAATACATTATCTATTGTTTTCTCATTCCATGGATTTTCAAGAGACATGAAGGCAAACAAAAGAAGGAAAGGCTTGTAGAGTGGGCATTTTGGGTCCATTTTAAGTCTTCTCTACCTGTCATACAACCGTGATAGGAGGGAAAATGAGATGTCATCCTGAAAGTTTTTTAGAACTTGGTCTCTAGGCAGTAAGTACATCTTAACTGCATTTAACCCATTTTATTTTTTAGTTAAGATTGACCTGAACGCCATGTGTTTCTGGGAAATGCCAGTATGTATAAATGCTAAATTCTTATTAACTGAAATTAACTGGGATGTCTGGCTGGCTCAGTGTGACTCTCGATCTCAGGGTTGTGAGTTTAAACCCTATGTTGAGTGTAAAGATTACTTAAAAAATAAAATTAAAAAAAAGAAATTAGCTGAAATTCCTTTCCGAAATTATTTTTCTTTTATTCTACAAGCTATAGAACTTGAGTCTCAAATGTCCGTCAATTCTGTACAAAAAGATGTCCAGTGCATTGAGCCACGTACTTCGGTCACCCTGCAGTAAAAGGGAAGAATGGGATCTCACTAGCTCCCATTTTTCATCTTTTTGTGTTGTCTGAAACCGAGTTATCATGCAAGCCCAGCACATCATCTGTGAGCTACTCTGTGGGGACAGCCTCCGATGAGATAACACAGAAAGTTGGGATTGGAGCAGCTCGTGATCATTTTAGTCCGGTCTAACTAGATCTACCAGCGAACTCACCGTGGGTGGGGCCACGGAGGGGCCTGTTCTAGGTCATCTTCCTCGAGAGGATTTGGGATTGTCCACGGCAGTTTGGCCTCGTGTCTACCATATTCAAACAGACTTCTTGATACCTTCTCTGACTTTTTTCTTTAATTTTAAAACAGTTTTTTACTTTGTGCTTTCTCACTAGCACCTTTATTTTTCTTGCTTCTTCTGTATCTACCGTGCTATCTTACCTGGTCAACCGGCGCAACTTCTAAAAATTAACTAATTAGGGTATTAATGTATCTTTAAGCTACATACGGCTAAATCAACAGTGGTTACTGGTTTGATTTCCAGCCCAGAGACCAGAATCAAGTCTGTTTCCCTACATCAGATGTGTTGATTAATACATTGTAGAATTGGGCTCCAGGTTTTTACAGCTCACTTAATTGATGAGAAGTCGGAGCTTGGGGCTGTATAATTAAGTTAGCTGGAAAATTAATGCGGGAATTGGCTTTGTAATTTGATTGGTTTAAAATCTATGAATATACTTACCTAATCCTTTTGAACTAAACTTGGTGCCAAAAAATTATTAGCTCCATCTCTGCAGTGTTATATCTTTAGGGCAGCGTTCTTTCGCAACCTCAGAAAGGAATGATGTGTATACAAAACAAAATAACCACTGGCTATCCAGAAAGAAAAAAAAAAGTTTATTTTCTTGTTCATTGGTGAAATACGCTGGACTTTTTCCTATACTTTTACCTCCTCAGCTGATAATCTAATTAACTTCTGTGCCATAAATAATTATAGCTCTATGACTACAGCTGAATACACTAAAGTCTACTCTTAGGATTAGCAGGGCCTCGAGGTCAGCAATATCAGACAATCTTTATGCACAGAAGGAATGCCACACAAGAGAAGTCATTTTGTAACATACGTTGTACTTTACTATACGACCATAAATACCTCCCTGGGAAAAGCGCAGAGCTCAGCAGAGGGCCCATCTTTTGAGAAGTAGGGTGAAGTCTAGCTATTTGAGTGCTACTTAATTACAAAGTAAACACATCATGAAGTAGTAACAGGATAACCAAACTAATATAATGCCCTCCTGAGTTGTTCTCTTGCCATCCCTTAATCTGAGCCTTTTTCTTTCTCTGGCCCTTACCCTTTCAATATTTAAACCACACAGACTTCCTGTCTTGATGACATGGGTGCTAATAACAATGTCCCATTGTACATCTGCTTCTTACCCTGAGTGCTTAGTGGAAGAAACCCTGAAACTTGGATTATATCATTTCCTTAAAAAATAAATGTGTTGTGTAAATATTCTTTGCAAATTAATTATGACTGACTATTTCAAATGTAATTATCTTTTTAAAAACTGCTGAATAAAAGAATAAACTTTAGGCAAATGTCTCCTACGTGTGCCTGCCCCTTTCTTTTTATTTTCAAAAGTACTTTATTGGGACGACTTACTCCCCTTCTCCAAACCCACTTCTCTGAACGCAGATGCTTCTTCCAATTGATCATTTTTAAATACTTCTCATCTGGCTCTTATTCCAGATCATTACACACAGATCATTTTTAAAGTGACAAACCTGAAATGAATGATACACATGTGAAAGCACATTTTTGTAATCATAAAAAAAATCGTATGTGGGAATAAGTCTTGAATAATTATGAAAATGCATTTATTTGGAGGCTGTGTTTTAAAGCGAGGAAGAGTTGAGTGCAATCGGGAGAAATCTAACGACCGTCCAACTAATAAAGTTGTGCTTCAGCGGCAAGAGCCGTAACCCTGACAAAGGCCTAGTGTTTATCTTAATCTCGAGGTAAGAGGGTATCAGGGGGAAAAGCCCACAATATCTGTTCTGAATGGTGTGGGAAACTGATGCAGTTTGTCTGAAATACTGCAAAGCAGGAAGGCAGCTCTGTGCTGGGACAAGCCAGCTGAATGGAGGTGCTGTGGCTGTTGACTGTATTTGTTCTTCACATTATTTCTTATTTTAATTTATTTTATATGTATATGTATATATGTGATATATGTATACATATGATATTAAGAGCCTATGTGAGGGAAAAACCTGACTTTTGACCACGACTTGCTGCCTGTGTTGGTTTAGCTTGCTGCCTGTGTTGTAAAGGCTTGCTGCCTGTGTTGGTTTAGCTATCATGAGTGGTGACATCACCCCCATCGTTCTGTCTACACTTGCTCTCTTCCATCCTTCAGCAGCCTCATCATAGTAAGCTTTAAAGGAAATTCTTTGTGTTTTTAGAGAATGGAGCGGTGGAAAAGTTTGAAACAACTAAATGACAATTAGTAGAGACTAATTAAATAATCGTGGTCTGTTTTGTGATGAAATACTCAATCTATTAAGAGGGATGGGAACGCTTCATACACGTTGATATAAGTATTTGAGCTCCAAGATATTTGGGGAAAGAGTCTTGGTTTGGATTATCCATGTTTTGGGGGGAAAGTCTATGTAGTCTATATGTTTGTAGATAGACATGCGTGGGATGTGTCTGGAAGGATATAAAATTCTCTGGTTAATAGTGGTTGACTCTGGGGAGGGAACAAGGTAAGTAGGGACATGGAGAGAAAGAGATTTTCCCCGCTCTTCCTTATGGTCCCTCCTGAATTTTGTGTCATGCATATGCAATGCCTACTCAAACAAAAATGATGGGGTGCCAGAGGGGGCAAGACTGCTGCAGTGGGATATACTTGAGGTTTGACTCCCACCTCATCGCTCAAGGAGAAGTGTGACCCTGGATGATTTTTGTAACTTCTCCCCATGTCAATCACTTCACAAGAGATGTGTAAAACTTAGCTGGTGTGATGGAGTTGGAAGCACCTAACAGCTGTGAAGATTCTCATAAATGTTCTTTTTTTTCAAGGTCTCCATCAACATGGGAAGGAGAGCGGGAGTGCCCCTGGATGTGGTCGGTGTTCCGGGAGGACGCAAATTTGCTCTGTATGCAGCAGGGTGCTTCTCTGTCATTCAGCACAGCTCTTCCCATGGAGCGCATTCGGGGCTGGGGCTTCTGTCAGACATCAGAAGAGTGGCTGGCACTTTCTGCTGGAGGAGGAGAGGAAGCAATGGCTCTAGGTCAGAACTGAACGTGGGGAATTGTATAAAAATACGTTAACTTCCGAGTAATCATTTCTCCTGCTTTACCCCCAAACCTCAGTGTCGATGTAGAGCCATATACAAATTGTGAACCTTTCTCTGTTTGCCTTGACAGTAAACCCACAGAGCTTTTTCACTTTTTCTGACCCTTGGCTAACACCTCTAAGTAAATACCTGTTGGTGATCACTTTCGTACAAAACCCCGAGCGCCTTGGAGGAAATTAGCTTGTATTGTTATTCTGTAAGTGCAAGGAATTTTCTTTCACATTACCACTGGTTCATGCCTTATTCCTGCAAAAAGGAAAGGAAAAGGAACCCATACATATGTAGTAGGCAACAAATAGTCATAATAATAAGCTGAGAGAATTAGTTTTTACAAGCAGGGAGAGGGGCAGATACTCGTGCTGGCTTTGGTCAAGTCCAGGCATCCTGTGAAGAAGAAGCTGGTATTGGTACCCCCACATCATTCAGCAGATCACTGGTGCTAGAGTCATGGGTCCAAACATGTCTGAATCTCAGTCTAACACAACATTGAATTCACGATGAAGATGTACTGGCACAAGCCCTGTCTCCAGAGAGAACTTGCTCGTATTCAAGGAAATGTCTAAGTTACAAGCTTCCTTAACCAGCATTTTTATAAAATCATGACAAAGTCCCTGCAAACTACTTTCTTTGTAATTTTAAGAAAGCCAGGGATTCTCACCAGTACGGTTTTGTCTACTTTGTAGTACTTTCTGGTCATAAAGCTAGATGTCAGTTTCTAATTGGGTCGGCTGGAAAAAACAAACAAAACAAATCAATGGATCCTACTCTTGGGTTGCATATAATCTCATATGGCAGAGAAACCCTCTCCACCCATAATGACACCATGAGTCATACGCAGTGCAGTGTGCTTCCGCATTACAAGGGACACACCTCACCCAAGGGTGGGGATGAGATTTCTGAAGATGGATTTTGAGGCTGACTTTGAAGACCGCGTCAGTCATTCTTACAAATATTTCATGAGTGCCGGCGGTGGGGAATGGCAGAGACTGTCCAAATGTATTAATAATATCATATGGAGGATGACTTTAATGGAATGTCATAAATCAATTTATGATTCCAATTTTGATTAATGCCGGAAGGGAGAGGAAGTTGGTGACATAAGAAGGTGTAACAGTGAGCTTCAGTGTAGCCTGTGAGGTCGAGATGAGTGACCTTGAGCAGAGATCGGAAGACAGAGCAGGGTCATCTAGGCCAGGGAGGGAGGTGGTGGCTATTCCAGATGCAAGGAATGGGAGGTGTTAAGGCCATGCTTTGCGATGCAATATTGCCAGCTGTCAGACACTGAAGATCCATGGGGATGCAGTGTAGACGGTGAGGGAAGTGGACACAGCACGGGGTTAGAGAAACAGAGAGATGCCGAGAGCATGTGATGTCGTTGCCGCTCTCTCCCTAGCTCCTCACCTTGCTTCAAGGCTCTGACTTACATTCGAACATTTTATGTTTATTGATTGTTTTCCATTTGTCTTTTCCTAATTTTCATCCCGGCTTGGTTTGGTTAACCACGATGATGTCAGCCCTGGTACTAGCCCTAGTGACTTTGCTTGCTCTCGCTATACCCTGGACACTGTTCTAAACAGCCAGCCCACCTGATTCCCACAGCAGCCCTGGGTTCCCAGTACTATTATTATCACCATTTCATAAGTCATGTAACTGAGGCACATAGAGGCCAAGGAATGTCCCTGAGGTCGTTCACTGGTGTGGATGGACCAGCATTCCAGCCCGACAACCCTTCCCAGCCGCTGCACCACCAGTGCCTAGAGCCTGTCTGGCATCAAGAAGGTGGAAAAAATATGGGAATAGAAGCTGCTAGACTTTAGTTTGTCTTTTATTTACTTCTCCCTTTTTACCAGGGTGGAGGAATGCTACATGATTTTATTTCCTTCCTGAGATGACCAGTGTTTCTAAGGGTGAGATATTGAGTTGCCAGAATGGCTGGAATTTTTCAGATAACTTCCAGGAAATGTGTAGTGAACAGAAATTCACTCGATTGTCTATGGTGTTCATACCATGCTTCTGTGGCAAATAGAAGACAAGAGAATACATAATGTGCAAATATATAATGTAACCAGAATACCAGATTGCAAAAATTATGTTCTAAATTAAATACTGTTACATCCCCTCTCAACCGGTTGGCTCTACTTATCTACAAAGATGAAACTGCGTCTGTTATTTAGATGACAATGAAGGGTCAAGAACGTGTTTGATCCCAAACTTTAGCAGAGACTCAATCCCAGCTGAGTGAATGAACGAATAAGGGACTTGGGAGTGAAAAAAGAATTAATGCTGCTGTCTTTGGTAGGCATCCGTTTTGATTATTGAGATGGTATAGTCTCGACCAGAAATATTTTCCTTTCCTTCCTTCAGAAGTCCAAAGTAGGGAGGTTCTGCAGAGCTGCAGAGTGACCGTCAGTGTTGCCTTGTCCGGTTTTCCTGTCTCAAGCTCCTCGAAACCCCTGTGAGCCTCACCTTTAATGTTATACTTACCAGAAAAGGGGACTTCTATTGGTGATGGTTAAGTTTGTATCAACCTGACTGGGCTACATTATGCCCAGAGAGCAGGGAAACATCATTTCTGAGCGTGTCCAGGAAGGTGTTTCTGGAAGAGACTGTGGACGAAGCAAAGAAGGTGCCCTCTCCAACGTCGTCCAACACATCAAGAGTCCAGATAGAACAAAAAAGCAGAGGAAAGAACTTGCTCTCTGCTCGAGTCACCACATGCATCTTCTGCACACAGATGTCTGCACTCCTGGTACTCGGCACTTCGAACTCAGACTGGGACTTACACCATTGGTCCCTGGTTCTCCTGCCTTTGGACTGGGACCAAATTCCAGAACTGGCTTTCCAGTGTGTAGACAGCAGATCATGACTCCATAATTGCATGAGCAATTCCTATAACAAATATTTCAATAGGTAGGTAGATAGATAGATAGATAGATAGATAGATAGATAGATAGATAGATACAGATGCCCTATTGGTTCTGTTTCTCTGAAGAACCCTGAGTAATACACCATCTATCCAACTATTCTGCTCATTAGGATTAATTTAGTTCATCTCTTAAGTGTGTTATGAAGTACCTCAATGACCCACTGAGAGCACATATCAATACTATACCACTGAGCATGAAGACTGTTACCCACCTGACAAAGTGCAGGACCAGTGAAAGTAGCCACAATTTTCCCAGATCATTTACACAGGAATTGCTAAAATCCCTAATCTCTGCAATGTCCCTGGATAAGAAGGAAACAAGTGGGTCTGTGTTTTGCCATGGGAGACACTTAGCCCAGAAGAAATAATAGAATACCACCGAGTTATTGAAAAACCTGCAATTAGATATTTGTCTTTTTGGCCTGAGCTCAAATGCATTAGCTACTAATCTATATGCCTTCTGGACCAAAGGGGATGGCACACTATATAAATTGATTATGCTCTCTCACTGGGTATTTTTCTGCCATAGGAATTAATCTTTAATTTGCTCATCTCAAAAATGAACCCTGTCGGACTGTGCAGCTGGGGTGAATGTCTAGCATTAATAATATGCATCCTTTCAATTAGTCCTGAATTCATCACATTAGCTCCAAATGAGTATTGATTAAGAGATGAAGGGCGCAGAAGGTATGCAGTAAATTTTATTAGTTCCCCTGAGGTGTCGTGACAGTTTTTAAAGGAAAGATCATATGTTGTGCATCAATATTTGAAATATATTTATGGAACTGCAGTTTTTAACTTTATAAAATGAGGTGTCTAGTTATTAATTTGTAATAAAGAGAGGCTCACTCGTACTTTCACCTTTGGGCACTAGGGTCAGTATGATATCTCACGGGCAGCTTGCAATGCACCTGTGTTCGCCCTAAAATACCGCAGAGCTAAAAAGAAAGGCAATCATTTTTCACACTGAAAATATAAAATGACAAAACCCCTAAATCAGACATAAATTGATACTCATTAGGAGAAAAATGGATGTGTGTTAAGAAGCCCTCTCTTCATCTATGGTTCTGCTCAAGGTGGACGCCGGCTTTGCTCCTAGTTACAGACCTGGAGGCAGAAATGTAGGAAGTCACTCTTCTCACCCCATCACTCCCCCAATTCAGAGATGTAGGGTCTAGTAACCCCAAAAGCTGAGCATTCCTTCCCCCTCCACTTTCAGAGAAAGGAATGGCTCTCTTCTGAAGACCTCTTTTCCACCCTCAGTATATGAATAAAGACTGAGCAAGCCAGGAAACAACCAAGAAGAAAATCAAGCTGGGGGTATTTGCACTGCTTCCCACCACCCCCTCCTCCATGCAGGAGTAGAGACAACATAACCTCTTCGGGAATCTCAATTACATATTGGTTCCCAGTGCCAAACGGCAAGGCAGCAGTGGTGGGAAGAAAACATCGCTAGAAGAGGTGAGAACTGGCTGGAAATGGGTACTCGCATTCAGTGTTCACACTTCAACACGGTCTGCGTGTGTGGACCTCTAAGAAAGGTTTGATTACGAACAAGCAGAAACTAGAACCGAGGAAATCCGAAACAGGAGATGCAGTAGAGGGAAAGAGAGCAGGGCGGGAAGAGAGCACATGAGTACACGATCATTTCAGAGCTTGTTTGTCCCCACCGCAGCCCACCCCAGGCAAGAGCTAGGCAGAGGTCCAGCGCCGAGGCTCAGGGCATGAGGACGGACGCCCGCCACGCTCCCCCTTGCTCCACGTGCTCCTTCTGCTCGCCCCTCCTGGCTGCACTGCCCTGCCTGGCTCTCAGCGGGGCTGCCGTGCTCCGCTCTGGCTCCCTGGGCCGTGATAACCCATTTCAGGTACTCTTGCTCTTTTTACCTTTTTACCTCTTTTGGACACAGCTCTGTGAACCCTCCAGCTCGATCCGCCGTGGTCATAAATATAGTTTACCACTGCTCTTAGTCTGCTGTTGCAGGACACAGGTGAGCTGAGTGCATCACGGGGGAGATGGAAGTAAACACCAGAGCTTCAAATGGCAGTGCCAAGGAATTATGAAATAACGTTTGACTTAGTTTCTGAACCATCAACAAAAGCTGTGATCAAACTGTGATCTCAATGAGCTCATAGTGGCTTTCAACATTTATTTTGATTTTTTTTAGTTTTATTCTTTAGAAATTTTATTTTTATTTAACACTGAAATACTACTATATCTTTAAAGTTTAGTTAATTGAAATTTTATAAGGAAGAACTCTGTGTAAGCCTGAAAAATAATTTAAGTAATCATCAATGGTTCTTATTCCTGATTTATCTTTTGGTTTAAAAAAAAAAACTTTTATACAGGAACTGTGTCTAATGATGTGTTCTGCAAAGTACTTACCATCTTATGCTCAATTTTTTTGTTCTGAATATGTACGTGTGTGTATCCATATATACACACATATATATGTATATAGAAATCAAGTAAATTAAGTTGCACAGATTTCTTGACTAACAAAACAAATGGTTTAAATATTGCTCTAAATAAAAAAAAATTATAATCTTAGACGCTTAGCTTAGTCATTGAAACTAGTCTTTCGTGGTCTTCAGATCTCATGTTCCATGACTTTAAAAGGCATCGTGCACTTGCTAACCAAGGTCCGTGAACGATCTATAACAAGCGGTAGTTCAGGGTACTGAACGCTGTCTTTCTTGTCTCACAATTGTGTCTGAAGTCCCCAAATGCAAAACTGAAATGGGACGTATCTGTGCAATGTGGAGACGGTGGCAGTGGGCAGTGAGAAATGTCTCCCGGAGTATTTAGAGGGAGCCATCCAGCCCTGCCCACAACCCAGCTCTGACCTGTATGTATCCTTCCTCACAACTGCACAATCAAATAGAGCACCAGCCTCCAGAGCCGCTCACTGAGCTGGCGCGTTCACAAGAGAAGTGAATTGTCACCCTGGTGAGAAGAGTGCTCCCCATCCCAACCAGGTTAAGGGACGGGACCCGAGATAACGAGTTGGCAACATGGCGGGTGTGCCTCAAGGTGCAAGAAGGGGCATCTTCTGTCTTTACGGTGGCCGGGTGCTGGCCGAGCTTTGAAACGTGTACTGCCCCAATGCTAGACGGAGCACATGTCTGCCAGAATTGGGGTAAGGAATTCAATCAGCTTTTTCTTCTCTATGAAAATTTTGAAGTCGAGAGGCTGGGAGCAGCCTGAGGTGACGGGCAATAAGTTAGTCTATCTGCATCGCACCTGCTGGACAAGTAGATGCCACGGAAGCTGGTGGACGTGAGGCGTCTCACAGCGACTCCACCAAGAGGGCAGCCAACCCGAGCGAGAGTTTGTCTGCAAGGAGTCTCTAGGTGTTCCTGAGGTGGGAACATCGAGGACTAGCTTAGGATGTCAAGGAGCTTCCTGTACTCCAAGTGTCAGTGTCCCTCCCGTCCCACCGTGGAGTTGGTGGCACCAAGGTTAGCCAGGAGACAACTGCCATGGCACAGGCAATTGAGGCTCCAGACAAACCTACAAATACTTTGTCCCTTTTTGCTAATATTTCTTTCCCCACTGGGCACTGAATTAGCCAGAAGAGAAGAAACACAGAGGTGGAAGAAGAGAACAGGTCACCAGTGCTCCTGCGCATGGCGGAGCTGTGAGCCGGCGATTAGACCTGGAGGGGCAGGCGTGGCAGGTGCACGTGAGGAGAGAGACTGAGGCGCTCAGGAGAATGAAGTGTGGGGCAGGTGCGGCAGGACTCCTTCACAGGTTAAAGTGACTAAATTTCTGGTAGGAGACTGTTAAACTCAAGATGTCACAGAATGGCAGAGAAAGGTCGTGGAAGAGAGCATGTTTGCAGGCAGTGGTTAGAGGTAAATAAGAGCATTTCTTTTTGTATCCCGGTAAGTTCCAATGGTTTAATAATGTGCTCACCAAATGTCCACTATTGTTGGCAATTAGGTAGAAATGTGAAAATGCGGATGTTCTGAAGAAGCATGTCTACAGCAGCTCCTCAGATACTGTTCTAAGGGATTTGACCACATTACATGAATTCAGCCCACTTTTCCACCTTAGCCCCATTCTCTGCACACTTCACAGAGTGGGAGCTGGCCACATTTGGTGTTTCTCCAATGACGGGGATTTGAGATTAGGTTCGAGGTGCAAGAAGGGGCATCTTCTGTTTTTACGGTGGCCGACTGGGATTAGCAATTTTTATTGCATTGCCCAGATCCGAATGGGCAAGCCGATCCAAAACACAGATGGTAAATCCAAGGCCCAGCTATAGGGAGGACATGGTAAAAAACACAGCTCTGTAGTGGGCAGGAGTAGGGATTACATTTGGGGTCATGAAGGTAAAAACGGAGAAGCACCTGATGATAAGAAAGCCATCAATGTCCATCACCTTGAACACGGGCTTTCATCTGTCATGTGGAGGCCTGTCCCGTGCATGCTACACGATGGGGTCAGAGAAGCCCTCTCATCCTGCCCACACCTCAGCAAGCAAGGGGCTGCAGCGAAAGAGTAGGCGGCATCCGGTCAAGCCGCGTCCGAGGACCCCCATGCCTGGTTCCTAGAGTCGCAGCAGAATGCCAGAGAGCTCTTCTGTGTCTTTGAGGAGGGCTATCAGTGGGCAGTAAAGCTAAAATAAAATGAACAAAGTCAAGTAAGGAATGAATTGTCGAAAATTCTTGGTTAATTTCATGGATTTTAAAATCCTTTTAATAATTCAGATGCGGTCTTCTTTAGGGCAGTGAATGCCTCGTCCAGAATCACGTGAGGCTGGGTCTTGGCCACGCTACCACCAGCGTAGGACACGTGCATTTCCTGCTGCTGGTCCACGGTTGGGCTTTCACATCAGTTACTCGAGTATAACCTGAATCATAAACTCATGAAAAACTAAGTCTGATTGAGCACGATGTGAGCCGGTTGTGCCCATTTCACACTTATCCTTGCATGGTCCTGAATACACAAGACTTTGTTTCCATGCGAGTAACTTCTTGTCAAACATGTCACTTCTGTTTCATGAAACATAAAGGTTTAGTCATTTTTGATGTTGTTAATCAGAAAAAATGAGTGAGATAGGAGTCACTGAGGATGCAGAGAAAGCCTCAAGATTTTAAAATCTATCTGCTAATGTACCTGTCCATCTATTTGTCTGTCTGTCTGTCTATCTCACCCATGGGGCTTCCTCCGGTCTCGCCAACCAGCCGGCCTTCCCTTGATCCTGGAGAAAGACACTGGAAGTAAAGGCCAATGTTTTGATCTCTGGGAGACTTGCAGCTGATTACGAGGTCAATCAAGAAAACAATCTATCAGGGCTGGACGACAACATAATTCGAATTACGTTATCAAAGTCATATCTTAAATATCAGGAAATCGTTTTTTTCCTATTGTTTTGATCTGGATCTGGATGAGAAGATACGCAGCCTGGGTTTTCAATGGGAGACTTGCAGCTCCTTCTCTTTGGAGAACTAGTAAGTATTGGCTAAATGACTTCCTCTCGTGCTCTCCGTCTTCTTTGTTCAGAGTTCCTGAGAAGGAAAGATAAGGCGTGATGTCTCAACAGTGTTAGTTTCTACCTTTTTATTAAAACAACAACAACAACAAAACTTTATATTTTGGAATGATTTTAGATGTATGCAAAAGTTGGGAAGATGGTACAGAGCATTCACATATGCTCCTCATTTGGAATCTTCCATTGCTAGCATCTTATGACCATGGCATATTCCTCAAAATAAAGAAACCGACATTGGCTCATGACCATGAACTAAATTCCAGACCCGTTTCCAACCTATTTTTAGTGAAGGACCATCGGGGACAGAATCAGCCTCAGTAAGAGAAGAGCCCTTCCCGTCATGAACCCTCTGCCCCTTCCCGAAGCTTGTGACTTACTCAGACGCAGCCAGAGAGCTGGTCGAGCAGAGACCTGGGTCCCCTGATGGATTCAGACCCCGAAGCCAAGAGGGTACCATGTTCCAGAAGATGGAGGGTATCCTCATATATTCAGGCTGTTGTGCCGATGAATAAAATCACTAATTCTGCTCAAAGAAACTGTTATAAACAGGGAGGGAAAAAACTGCCTTTTCCCCCAAACCTGCATGAAATAAACATACCATTTTGTAAACCGTAATCTATAGATTTACCCGTAAGAAAGCACTAACGAAGGTGGGATTCTTCAGCAGCTATCAGAGGCAAATGCCAATAACGCGCCCACCCCTGGGAGAGGAGGCATCCACGGTCAGCATCCCAGAGACCCTCCTACCGCCACCCGGCACGTTCCCGTTCCAATCCCCAGAGGTCAACAACTCACCTACTGCGGAAGTTACTTTTCCTTATAACTTTCTTGCTTTTCCTTATAATTTTACCAACTAAGCATACACCTTACATACTTCCGGTTCATTTTGCCAGTGTTTTTATAACTTTGTATGAAATAAACAATCCGTAAGTTCCTTTTTGTGTCTGAGTTCCTTCACCCAACACAGTGTTTGCCAGGAGCACCTGCACTGCAGCTGGCTTCTACCGGCGGCTTGCCCCTGAGCCGCTGCTCGGCATTCCGCGCGTGAGCCTCCGCTAATTTATTTATCCGCTCAGCTCCTCTGTGTGCAGTTTGGGGTTATTATGAATAACACTGCGCTGTGCGCATGCCTCTGTGTATCTCCCTGGGAATGAAGGTGTTTGCTCCTGAGTAAAGGGTAGCTTAAACTTGGGCAAGTGACTTCAAACCGTTTTCTGAAATGGTTGGATCAGCAGAGTGGGAGGGTCCAGCCGCTCTGCATCTGCTCCCAAATTTACTGTGGTCAGTATGATTCATTTTAACCGTTCTGAGTGGTGTCTACTCGTAGACATTTTACGTGATAGATGACACCCCTCTGAGGATCTTGCAAGGCCTTGAAAAAATATGCCTTCATAAGCAGATGCTATTTGGTGCACGGAACTCTTTAGATTCTCTGCTCCTCTGGAAGAATGAGGGTGACCCGGACGACAGAGCTGTGTCCTACAAAACTGTGAGCTAGAGACCGAATTCATCTCTCTGTCTGTCTCAGGATCAGGTGGAAGCCATTGTTGAAACACGCCAGACAGAGCACAGCCAGTTCAAAAAGGTCAGCAAAGGTGAAAGAAGTGGTTGTAGAGTTAAACTTGCAGAGAGAAGGGGGAGCACTCATGGGCAGGGCAGGCTTAGAGAAAGCCCTTTGCAGGGAGCGGGGAAAGGAGATGCCAGGCACAGTGGCTGGGGAGGCAGACTGAGGACCAGAGGCAGCCAGGTGTTCTCAGGGCTCACCTGCATGAGAAGAGGGGCAGGGGACATGGGCTGCTTGAAACAGACAAGGCAGGCTTCACGGGCAGGCTCTGCAGACATGCCAAATAAACGTACCAGGGTACGATTCCTGGAGCAACTGTCTGATCTCACCGTCCTGCTTGTCACACACATAAAAACCTAACCCGTACCCATGAACGTTAGTTGGGATCTCACATAGAAATATTGCAATTTTTTTCTTTAGGGAGTAGTAAATCGTTCAAATAAATAAGTCATCATATATAGACATACCAACTGCTCTTCCAGATTATCGAAGAGCACAGTACGCTCCATCACATTAGCTGGGAGAACATGTCCATCATCCTAAAAAGTGGAAATTCTATTTTTTGAGGTTGAAGTATTCTTAACTAAAAGCTTAGTCTTTTTATTGTTGTCGTTTTTATGCCTGCTTTTTATTTCACCTTATCTGGTTGTTCAGAAAAGGCTACTTAATTTTTTGGCATCAAATAACACACTGTGAACTGAATTCTGTCCCCTCCCACAAAAAACAAAAAAACAAAACAAAACAAAAAAACCCAAAACGATTCATATGTTGAAACCCTAATCCCCCAGTGTGATGGTATTTGGAAGTGGAGCCCTTTGGGAGGTGATCAGGTTTCGATGAGGTCATGAGGGTGGGGGCCCCAGTGCGGGATCAGTGCCCTTCAGGGAGCAGCCACTGGAAAGCTTGCTTTCTCTCTCGGTGAGAAGGTGGCCATCTGCAAGCCAGACGAGAGCCCTCATCGGGAATAGAATCACTGGCTCCTTGATTTTGGACTTCTAGCCTCCATAAATGTGAGAAGGTAAATGAGAAACTGTCTGTCGTTTAAGGCCCTGGTCTGTGGGGTTGCTATGGCCCCCCGAGCCGACTGATACAGCATCGTGGAAAGGGTAGAGGAACACACGTGACAAATGCTTTCTCAGAGAAAATCCTTGCAGAGCAGAAGTTACGATTTATGTGGATAATACAGCAAAAGAAGGCCGGTAAAATATATACTCGTGTTTTTCCTAAGCCTCGACTGGCCCGCAGCCAAACTAGGGCATAGTGATGCATCGGTCTGTGCTCTTTATGCTTTTAAATTTCAGAACTTAAATTACATCCCTGGAAAAGCCCTGGGCAAGTCACCTAACTGTAACATTCTGCATCTATACGGCAGGGATAACTCTCTTATCTCATTGGGATAGAATTAATCTTTGAATCTGTACCCTTGGAGACAGAATTACATTCAACATAATGTCAATTACTTTGATAATGTGGGCTTATAGTGCCTGATACCAAGGATAACATTATTTGTTCCAGGCACATAAATTCCACCCAAAGTTTCTGACAAACCTTGAACCCCTTTCTCTACATAGTGCTGCAAAGTCATAAAAATATGTTGAGTGGCAACAGGTTGGGTAACAGATGGAATACTTAACTTTAAAAATTCCCACCAGAATGATGCCCTAAGTTGATGACTGATGAATTGCTGAGTTTTTATAGCGTGACAGTAAATCACTCATGTAGGCAGTCGTGTTGACACGTTACTCCCTGGGTCTCTCGACCTCAGCACCGTTGACTTGTTGGTCAGATAACCGCTGTGGGGCCGTCCCGTGCATCATAGGAAGGTTTACAGCATCCCTGGCCTCTACCTGCTAGATTCCAACAGCATCCCTCCCCCCAGTTATGACAACAGCAACAAAAATGTCTCCCAGATTTCCCAGTGTTCTTTGGGAGCAAGTTTGAGAACCACTGGTCTATAGTAACAGTCATTCCAAATAGAGGGTGGACAATAAGTATTTCTTGACTTAACTAAAGAAAGATTAAACTAAACTTTGATCTTTTGTGCCTCTTATTTAATTTTTAAAAATGATGAAAAGAAATGTTTTTGTTTCACGTAAATCCATCAATAGAATAGAACTTGGTAAAATAGAGTATCATTAAATTTAGTCAGTACTCCTTCAAACTTATTGCACACATGCGAATAGTAAAATAGAATCTCTAGTTCTAGTCTAGTTCTCTGCCTGGAATGTGGGTTGGTGGTCTATGAGGGAAGCTGGTACACAGGGTTTGCTACATCTCCCTGTCACTTCTCTGCCGTGTCTCCTCGGGTCGGTCACTTCATCGTTGGCAACTTCCGTTTTCCAAGGTCAGGGATGAGTAGTTGATGCTGGAAAATCAGGTTTCTACCTAGGAGTTAACACCTCCTTCTGACATGGAGCCATGATAGGGTGTGGATAATGGGGAGAGTGGTTTGTGTGAAGAAGCTACATTCCTACAGTAATTATAACTGAAACTTCTTTAACCCATATGCAATTCATTACGGTATTTACCCTATTCCTAATGACTAGCCAGATCATGCCTTCATCTCATCGTGTAGATAAGGACATCGAAACTTGTAGGGGCACAGAGAAAAAGTGACCCGCCCAAGGTAACAGAGAAGAGGTTCAAACTGGTAGTTACTGACTTGTACCACATGAGACAATCAAGATGGAATTGGGATATCAGAGAAATGAGTTTAATGAGTTAAAAGCCAAAAATGCCCCAAAGGGTCCGATACAAGCATGGTGGATTGTAAAAAAATCTCTCTTTCCCTAACTTGCTAATAATAAGAACACTGGCATATAGACACACACACACACACACACACACACACACGCACACCTCTAAGGGAGACTGAAATTTCCCTGTTGAAACCTCTATGCATCGCCCATTCCATACGAACTGTTTTTTATTTTAAGATTTTATTTATCCATACAACAGAGTGAGCACAAGTAGGGGGACCGGGAGGGGGAGAGGGAGAATCAGACTCCCCATAATGCGGGGCTCCATCCCAGGACCCCAAGATCATGAGCTGAACCGAAGGCAGACGCTTAACTGACTGAGCCGCCCAGGTGCCCCATACAAACTGGTTCTTAAAGAGTCGATTTCAGCACAACCTCCTCCAAGAAGCTGTTCTTGCCTTGCCCACAACACGCTAGCTGTCCTTCTGGCGTCCACAGCTCCACGCCTGATTATCCCTGTGGACTCGCTGTTGTCTCCGGCAAGTTTATCGCTGCATGGCTCTGCTGTTCCTACGGGCAGGATCCGGGTCTCGTTGGTGTTTGCCTCTCCAGCACTCAGAGTGGCACGTACGACACATACTGCTAGACGTGTACTGAACCAAACTAACTCGGGATCGCAGGGCTCTCTACCCTCCTGTCGAGAGCTATCAAACTAAAGACGTTCCTCATGCCCTGGAGTGCCCCACACAGGTCTCAGCCCAACCCCATTAATGCACCCACGGTGCCCTATGAGCCTGCAAGCCACAACCACGTCGGATTTAACAACAGTGTTCAGTATCATTTGAATATGTATATGTTTATTTCACACCCGAAATATACACCATAATACATCGCATGTGTGCATATACAAATATGTATTTGTCTGTGCATACACATTATACACACCCTTTTCAGTGATACTAAAACATAAATATTTCCGGTATTGGCCTGAAATTTTCCTCAAGAGGAAGTGTGCACCATTTTTAGGGCCTGTGCTTCTGGGGACGTTTGTGCTGATCTCTGTCAAGTTACTTTCTGTGCTACACTGACGCTTGATGCTCATTGCTTCTCCCTTCCACTGGATTTTGAACTCTCCAGGAAAGAGTTATGAACATTCCGTGGGTGACCCTGGCTCTTGACATGCGGGAGGCATGCGGTACGTGTGCATAAATGTATGTGTCCGGAAACAGGAACCTCTCGCATTTCTTTGCATATTTCATAATGGGTTCGACTTATTGCAAAGCAGAGTCTATCCACCTGTAGTTACATATGTTTGAGACAGTGTTGTTTGCTTGAATTGTCCACACAAATGAGGCAAAGTAAGAAAGATTCCTAACTCTCTGTCTCTCACACACACAGAACACTGCACAACACCATACGATAGGTGTTGATGGTCAAATAGTTCAGGCAAAAAAGTCCCCTTGTGCAGCAACCACAGCAGGTGGGGGAGAGGCATTGAAGATGGACTCAGGTAGGCGTCCCTGGGGGCTCAGTCGGTTAAGCGTCTGCCTTTGGCTCAGATCGTGGTCTCGGGGTCCTGGGATCAGCCCCACATCGGGCTCCCTGCTCAGCAGGTGTCTGCTCCTCCCTCTGCCTGCCACGCCCCCAACTTGTGCTCCCTCACTCTCTCTCTCAGATAAATAAATAAGATCTTAAAAAAAAAAAGATGAGACTCAGGTTACTGCAGTGCTACCTGGCTGAGGGTCGCGCAGGTGTGGCCGCGGCGGCGGGGGTCGGTGAGTGGACGATGCTGCAGTCAGGACAGCACTCCAGGGAGCAGCATTTCATGGCTAAAGAGTAGACGGGCGGATCTGCTCCGCGTGCCGTGGCCACTTGGTCCTGCTGCATATCTTAACTTCCTGCCGTTAACACGTCCCTACCAGAGGATGTGAGAGTCTCAGATTTTAAAGGTATGTGATCCTAATGAAGAATATAACAAAATACCGTCCACTGGTTCCCAGTCCAATAACATCTCCCATGAGTGGTGGATGAAAAAAAATACCTTTAATTGAAGACTCTGAGTTTCTTGAGCGGAGGGTCTCTGCTCCTCATCTGTGTTCCCCCTCTCTGTAAATAACAGCCATTCTTCCCACTCGCAGTCTGTCCAGTTGCTCAACAATTTGTAGTCCATTAGCGGCTACCTGCGTAACAACCCCACTGCAACATGGGCATCTATGGTCTTTAGTTTCCAGTTCAAGCTACCTCTGCCTCCTGCAGCTCTTACCGCCTCCTCCCCCCGGAACCATTTTTTTAAAAATCTATTTTGATATAATCTTTTAATTATTGTAGTCAGAGGACTTATCTTTAATGCATTATCGATACGTTTGGATCTAGGTGTGTCATTTTAATATTTATTTCTTTTTTTCCTTCTGTTTTTTCTACTCCGTCCTTTGAGTTATTTGATCTTGTTTGTATAATTCTGTTTTATTTATCTATGATTTTTTTTTACTCTATGTGTACATGCTTAGTATTTTATTTAGTGATTGCAGTACAAATACATACTTTTCTGTTTACTTAGAATCAATATTTTACCGCTTTCAATGCAGTGCAAAACCTTGCCACCACATAGTTCCCTTTACCTTAAATAACACATGCGACACATATATACTCCCTCTACATACCTTGGCAATCGTAGCAAACAATGCTATTTTTATTTGTTTTCAATCTCCAAACTGATTTGGAAGAACGCAATGGAAGAGTGACGTATTATATTTTCCCCAGATAGTCACTCTACTCGCTGCTTTTCTCTCTCCCGTTGTTCCAACTTCCTGTGGCGTCATTTCCCCAGAGTGAGAACCAACTTTAGCAATACTTACAGAATGATCTTCCCTCAAGGAATTCCGTTACTCTTTCTTTATTAAGAATGCCTTTCTCTCATAGTCATTCCTAAGGGATACTTTTGCTAGACACAGAATTTGGGGCTTACCGTTTTTTTCTTTCAGGCCTTTAAGTAGGTTCCGCTTCATTGTGCCCTCCAAGGTCGGTGACGAGAAACGTGTTTCACTGAGGTTATCATCCCCTGAAAATAAGAAATCCACTTTCTTGCTCTGCAAGATTTTTAATTTGACTTTAGTTTTAGGCAATTTGATTACGATGCATCTGGCCATGGGTTCCTTTCGATTTTGTCTGTTTGGATTCAATGAGCAGCAATTATCTGTATGTTTGCATCTTTCACCAAATTTGGAAGATTTGCAGTCGTGATTTGGTCAACACAATTGTTTGGCACTGCAATTTTCCCTTCTCTTGAAACTCTGATGACATAAATGGCTTATCTTTTGCTCTTATTCCAGAGCTACTGAGACAATGCTTATTTTTCTTTTGAGATAATATTTCTCTTAGTTTTCCTCTCCTCTTACGTACCCATTATTCTAACAAGGCCATCCAGTGAGTTTTTATATTATGACTTTTTTTTATTTCTAAATTTTCCCATTGTTTGTTCCTGATGTGTATTTATTTATTTTGCTAATGCTTTTAAAATCAATATTGTTTCAACCTTGTTCCAGTAGCCTTCCTGACCACGGGCGTAGTAGGTGCTTTAAAGGCCTTGCTTGATACTCTCAGCATCTGTATCCTCCCATCATTGAGGTCTGTCAATTGGTTGTCTTTTTTACAAATTGAGATATTTGTGCTTTGTCCTATGATGAGCATCTTTAGATCGTATCCTGCACGTTTCCAATATTACCTTATAAGACTACAGGACCTGTTCGGCGTTGGCATTATTAATTTAGTAGGCCGTTGACTAGCTTAGTTTCAGATCACAAGTTCTACCCACCATCAGCGGCTGGGGCTCCAAAGCTGCATTCAATTCTCAAAGCCTGGAAAGCGCTGTTCAGATCTTTCCAAGGATGCATCATCCAATGCTCAAGGCCTGGAAGGATGTGCACCTTTATTCAGCTCAGTTCCCCAAGTTCCTGGTAAGCAACCTACCATCCAGGTCCAGCACAGGCGGCCCAGGGAGCTCTGGAGCTTACAGACCACGCTGCGGGACGGTGGCCGCAGCGCCTCCAGCTCTGCAAGCTCTCTGGTCCACTCTGGTTTCCCAAGACCTCCCTTTGCTCCTCAGCTCTCAGCTTGGGACTTCAGTTATCCTGCTCTGCCCCACTTACTACAACCGTACCCACGTCTGGCTCCAAGCTCTGGAAACACAGAGGCAGATAATAAGCAGCAGGACTGCCCCTCTCCTTTGAACTCCACTCCCTCCAAGTGGAAAGGAGGCTTCCTTCCCTTCCTTGGAGTTTCACATGCTGCCCGCTCCGCAGTGGCTCTCCCAGCCAAGGAGCCATGCTCCCACTCCTTGCACCCTGGGGGCCCCTCCCAGAACTCTCTTTCCTTATCAGTGCCCACTTTTGGATTTCTATGTCTTGATTCAAGGCTGGAAAATCCAAAAAGAAAAGCAAAACATTAAACCCACCTCCAGCTGGGTGGAACTTCAAATCCCAGGGTTCCTCTCCAATACACCTGCTACTATTTGCTTTATGGAATTTTCAGACAGCTGCTTCAGGGATTTTTTCCAGGTTTATGGGTGCATTCAGAGGGAAGGACTGGATAAAATGTGCTTACTCCTTCATCCAGAACCAGAGCTGTAAACATCACTGCTGAGAGACGTTGTATACTTAGTGCATATGAAGTATGTATATCCTGGCTCAAACACAAACATAGCAAGTATGAGCCACTGAACAACCAATATGTAAAAATTTCTTGTAGCTACAAAGACGAAAACATTGTCCAGAATTTTTTTATTCAGGGTGGCATGCTACCGGACATTGTGCATCCTGGAATCAGAAAGCTAAATAGGTCTGTTGAGTTCAAACTCGCAAAAATAAAGTCACTAATAGAGGCATTCAAATTACAGTCTTGACTTTTACTTAGTATCATGTTTTTTCATTTTCTACAATATTACATTTGCTTACACTGTGATATTTCGTTGCCTTTCTGTAAAGCCTCATGTGATAAATATCTTGAAGATTTTGGCTCCATGTAAACTTCCCCAGTTTTCAGAGAATCTGCTTTTCTTTCTTTAGTCAAAAAATAGGAACTTGGTAAATGTGCATGTGGTCATTTTCTTTTCTTGGCTTCCAGGAAACAATGCCAAAATACTAGCTTAAAATACATAATATGGCCTATGATTTTGTATTTACAACTCCATTTCTATGATGTAAATTGACTTAATTAAATTTTCATTGTTGTATATTAATAGATGTAAATTTAATCCTCTTCACATCTTGTAACAGGTTTTGCAGAATCAACATAGTAAGCTGTAGATAAAAAAATAAAGCTGTGAACAAATTTCCACCCTGTTTTCCAGTTTTTCCATGTGTGGGTATGATGAGGGGGAAAGAGCCATTCAAATGCAGACCTAGCATTCTATTCACCTGTGACTTCCTTTCTCAATGAAAATTCCAGTTCAACGCTTTTCTCTGTATTTTCATATGGCCTCAAATTTCATTTGTGTATATTAACATCTAAATCCATTCTGCTTTTTATCAGACCATTGATTTATTTAAAAGCCGAAACACAGAGTTCTCACAATTCAAACAGTTTTCTAAAGTCCACTTGAGAATATATACACAATTTTGGAAAAGCATAAGAAATCCAAAGTTCCCTCTAATTAGCCCCTTAGAGAATTAGTAGAACAAACAAAAGTATAGAATTTTAACCTCCCAGGTGCCATTTCACAGTATCGTAATAAAGTGTTACATATCTTCCAATACCATCTTAAAGTGAACACAGATGAATTATTTGGGTTATAATCAGGAGATTGGCACAAGCAGGATATTTAAATAAACATCATATTAAAAAGAAGTATATTCAGAGAAAGTGGTTTCTCCAATTCTCTTCTGATTATGTTTACTTTTATTCTCTCTTTGGGCCTTATTCCCGGCATTTCTGTGTCACAACACTTAAAATTTTTTCTCTGAATAAAAATGTGTGCAAGCCTTGAGGGGAAAGGGGCTCTGCCAGCCCCTGTGTGATGTGCTATAGTCACCTTTTCTTTGTAAAAAGCTGAGCTCAGGTCCCCTGGTCTGCAGTGGGAGTGTGATCATCAATTCCTTCCATTTGTAATCTAGTCTCAGTCCAAGTCTCTGAGCAAGCAACAGCACTCCATCCGAGCGAGTGCCAGCTTCTGTTTCTCCCCTGCTCTTAAATATTGAGGCCACTGATGTGGGTGTGAACATGGTGTGTGTGGCAGGGGCAGGGAGCGGAGCCGACTGAGATCGCAGATGGCTGCCCCAAGTCCAGAAGCCTCCTTTGTCTTGGAGATGGCTGTCTACCTTGATCAGCAGTTTCCACCAGAGCCAGTCTGGATAATTCGAGCCTTCCACAGCAGGGATTTTAGGGTCAAATTATTTTAAAAATTACCTAGCTTTCTCTCGCACAGTTATCACCTCACGTATTAGTTGGTAAAATGTGGAGATTGCTTCTTTATGGAAAAATATTGAAAGTGCGTTCCCACAGAAATATTAGCATGTCAAATTTTATGCACACATATTCCCCAGGGATTTTTTTCCCTCATTCCACATCTGTTCAGAATTGAATTTTAAAGTGATTGTTTGTTGTTGATGCTTTTTGCAAAGATAGACAATGTTTCTTATTTGTAAAGAGGATAAAGCAGATAAAGTCTCTGGAAATATTGAAACGGAAGACCTTTCTAATAATTTTAGCATGCCTTTATATGTCCCCACGGCCACTTTATAAATCATTATTCGCCTGCATGAGATGAAACCTGCCTGCTTCCAACTCATCTTAACTCCTCTGAGCTGTAATTCATTCCTCTACACGGCAATATAATCACACCCTTAAATAGAATGTTAGGTGGTCATGTGAGCTTGATAATGCAAAACATTGTCACTCTTCCTAGATGTTTTCGTCACGTGATAGAGTCACAAGATATCAGACATATATTCTGCAAAATGATTCATCAGGAGGCTATTTGAGAAAAAAAATGCATCTTAAAGGTATGTTTCACCAAGACTTCTTCTATATAATTTGAGTTAATTTGTTAAATAATAATTCATATGTTTTGGGAGACATCTGGAAAACTGTAGGAAAGGCAAGCTGACCCTTGTTCTACACACACATGTGACCCTGTGACCTTCAGGAAATTTACCATCCACACATTCATGTTTGCTCTGAGGAACGGGACCTTTGACAAAAGGGACACATGAATTTCAATATAGTTCTCTGTGTGTCACTCAGATTTTCTCCAATCCTTGACCTCTGGCTTCACACCTGAATCCTAGAGGGAAAAAAAGTGTCAATAAGAAGTCTTAATGGGCACACTAGAGTACTAAAAAAACAATAGTAATAGTTATAGATAAAAAGAAATTTTAAAAACATCCAAAACAGAGCAGTAAAAGAAAAAAAGTAAGCAAAGGACGGAAATAAAAAAAATAGGAATACGGTATTACATCAGTGTAATGGTACTAAAGGCCTCAATTAAAAATCAGAGATGGTCAGCTTGGCTGCTAAACAAGGCTCAACCGCACGCCGCTTAGAAGAAATGTGCTGCATTATAAATACAATTCCAGGCTAAATGAAACTGGATAGAAAAGATGTCACACAGCAACAGCGCTCAGAGAAGCTAGAGGGGCTGTATTAATATTTGACAAATTCAATTTCAGAGCAAATCACTTTCAGAGGTACAGGAGGTCATTTTATAGTGATAAATGTGTCAATTCATCAAGAGAAAATAATGTGCCTAAACACTTATGAATCTAAACAAATTGAAAGATAGTTTATGGATTGCAAGACCCAATATTGTTGAAATGTCAATTTTTTTTCAAATCGATCTATAAAGTCAGTGTAATCCTAACCAAAATCCCAGCAAGCTATTTTGTAAACACTGACAAACTGATTCGAAAGTTTATTTTCTTTTTTTTAAAGGATTTTATTTATTTATTTGTCAGAGAGAAAGAGAGAGATTGTGCACATGCAGGGGGAGGCAGAGGCGGAGGGAGAAGCAGACTCCCTGCTGAGCAGAGTCCGACCTGGGGCTCCATCCCAGGACCCTGGGATCCTGACCTCAGCTGAAGGCAGATGCTTCACTGACTGAGCCCCCCAGGCACCCTGATTCGAAAGTTTATATGGCAAGTCCAGGACACAGAATAGCCACCACAAGAGTGAAAAAGTAAAGAATATTGGAGGATTGGCCCTACCAAACTTTCAGACTGCGAATCCACAGCGGTCAAGACAGCACAGTGTCGGTGGAAGAAAAAACACAAACAAGGAAGGAAGCACTGATCAACAGGACAGAACAGAGAGATCTGGAATAGACCTGCACAAACGTATTCAAATGCTCTTTGACGGCGGTGTTAAGGCCATTCAATAGAGAAAGGACTGTCTTTTCAACAAATGGTATTGGAACTAATAAATGCCCATTGGCCAAAAACCAAAAAAGTCAATTCAGACTTTACACCTTTCACAAAATGTAACTCAATGAGACACCTAGGTGTACAACTGCAAAACCACAGAACATAGCAAAGGGTCTTGAGCGTGCTACATTTAACGGGGGACATCAAAGCATGACCCTTGAAAGGAAAAAAACAACTGATAATTGGACTTTATTAAAATTAAAAACTTTTGCTTTTCCAAAGTTAAGAGAATGAAAAGACAAACCACAGACTGTGAGAGAATACTTACAAAATGCATATTTGATTAAAAATTGTATCGAAATTATTCAAAGAACTAGCTGTTTGGATCAAATAAGCTATGAAACAAAAACAAACGAACAAATGTATACACAGAGAAATCTGAAACGCACATTGCTAAATGAAAGAAGCCAGTCGGAAAAGGCCGTATGCTCCATGATGCCAAGTACATGACCCACCAGCAGGTGCCAGGTGCTAAGGGGGAGAAGCTAAACCGGAAGAGGTGAACCAATGGGGAATTTTAGGGAGGTGTAGCTAATATGTATGACTGTCTAGTGGTGGATACGTGACCTTGTGCATTTGTCAAAAGGCATAGAATTTTACAGCACAAAGAATGAGCTTTATTCATATGTAAGTTAAAATACAAGTGATTTGGGAGGCTGAGGGATTCTGGGAAGGAACGCAGACTGTGACAAGACTCTAATGTTCTTGCAAATAATTGAACAAAGGCTCAATGAAGGAGGCACGGAGGAAAATGCTGGCCCAGGTAACTTTGGGAATGAGTGGCTCTGTGAGAGCAAAGACGAGAGCAACCGCACATAAGCACTGTATCCTAGCTGTTGGAGTGGTTTCCCACAGGGAACGGGATGTCAGCCCTCACGGAGCCCTACGTGTACGAAGTGAACAACGAAGGACATGGATGGCAGGTGGTCAGAGCCTGATCCCTTCCTGGGGGGAGTTTGCAGATACGCAAGGGGAGGGGGCTGACAGGATCCACGAGGTGATGGCCTGAAGTTGGAGACGTCATATCAGAACTCATACATAGCCGAATAGGGTTCCGGATGGTTACGTGTGAGCTACTTCTGTCTACTCAGGATAATATACACAGAAATAATGCCTTGCTCTGTCAGCTCTGACCAAATAAAGGAAATGGCACTGCAGTCCCATGAGCCCATCTAGGGCCCAGATCGTGGTTTCCAAGACGGTCTGCCAATAAAGGGAACCAAAGCTTCTTGGAGAAATGGCTGATTCTAGGACTGGGGCAGGAAGCAGGCAGAACGAGCACACAACAATGCCCGAAAGTGAGGAGAGCTGAGAGGGAACAACGCCAACCCCTACCGACAGGGGTACGTCAAAGGAGCGTGGGGGCCAGCTAAAGGAGCTCCAGGTGGACAAAGCTGGAAAAATAAATAAAGTAACGTTGGGTTCTGACTCAAACTATAAAATAAATATCCGTGAGTCCATACTGATAGAAATAAATTATTTCCAACTAATAAATGAGGGAGGAGAGATCAACGTCCCACACAGAATTCCAAATAATGAATGTATACATTTATAGTCTTTTTTCTCTCAAGGAGAAAGAACATAACCCTCCACTCTTTCCACTTTTCAAGTGTGAGCTGCACATAGAAACTTCCTTCCAAAGAGGACAGAGTGGAAGATGGGCTGGGGGTTGATCGGCTGCGAGACCTGACAAACTGTACTGCAGACGAGTGTTCGAAATCAACGACAGTCGTAAACTATGTTGATTACGTGTCCTTGATGCACTACGATGAAAATGCACTTGATTTCTGTGATCTTATTCCTTAAATCCCGTAACCTCAATCTAACCGTGATTAAGCTATCAGACCAGTTCTAATAGAGGAAAATCCTACCTGACTGGTATTCCTCAAAACTGTCAAGTTTCCCCAAATACAAGAGGAAGTATGAAAAACCATCCCAACCAGGAGGAGCTTAAAGAGACACAGAAACTGATTGCAACACGTAATGCTGATGAGATTCTGAATAGAAAAAAGTCAATTAGGTAAAAACTAAGGAAATTTGAATAAACTGCAGACTTTGGTTGATTAACAATATATCAGTATCATTTCATTAATCATAACAGACACACATATAAGATGTTAATAAAGCAGGACCTCTGTGTGTCACTATATGGGAACTCTCTGTACTATCTTCTCAATTTTTCTATATTCAAATTTTCTATATTTTTAATCTAAAACTCCTTAAGAAAATAAAGCATAGTAAAAAAATAATAATAATCACAAAGTAGCCATGCTGGGCTACTTTTTCTAGCAGCTTCTTCCAACTATGTCTCATTTATTCCAGTTACATCTTAGTTTCCTTTTCTTTTAAATTTCAATAATTACTTCATAGTGCTGCCGGGGAGATGAAAATCTCATAGTACGGTCCCCCGGCATTGAGGGGATGGCCAATAATGATCCCTATGGCTCCATAACTGGGACCATTTCAGGGCTGCTGTTTTTAGAATTTGCAGAGAAATGAATATGTATTCATTTATTTTTATTATTTTCAAATATCAAAGTTGTCACAATTCAAAACATCTTAAAGAATACACATCGGTATCGGGGAGCCTGGGTGGCTCAGTCGGTTGTGTCTGCCTTCGGCTCAGGTCATGATCCCCGGGTCCTGAGATCGAGCCCCGCATTGGGCTCTCTGCTCTGTGGGGAGTCTCCTTCTCCCTCTGCCTGCTGATCCCCTGCTTATGCTCGCTCTTCCTGTCTCTTTCTGTCTCAAATAAATAAAAGAAAAGAAAAGAAAAGAAAAGAAAAGAAAAGAAAAGAAAAGAAAAGAAAAGAAAAGAAAAGAAAAGAAAAGAAAAGAAAGAATACATGTCAGTGTATTTGAAAGCAGCTGTGTTGGAGACATCTGTGGGCTTCTGAACCCCTCTGGGAGGTGCAAGAATGTGTGTTGCTGAAATCTACTTTGGATTCAGGTGGACTTGGATCCTAACCAAGCCGTGCCACCTGTACTTTTGAATAAGTCACTTATTCTCTCCAGGCTTCCGTTTTCTCATCTTAAAACAAAGTTAATGATGTTTTGTAGTATTCGTGTGGAAAGTAAGTGGAATAATGCTTATTAGGGTTTTTTTTTTTTTAAAGATTTTATTTATTTATTTGACAGAGAGAGACAGCCAGTGAGAGAGGGAACACAAGCAGGGGGAGTGGGAGAGGAAGAAGCAGGCTCCTAGCAGAGGAGCCCGATGTGGGGCTCGATCCCGGAACGCCAGGATCACGCCCTGAGCCAAAGGCAGACGCCCAACGACTGCGCCACCCAGGCGCCCCGCTTATTAGGTTTTTAACACAGTTCTTGGCATGTGGCAAAGTGATATTATATTATTATCATTATTCGTATGGAAGTTCACAGGTCCTAAATTGTTTTACTAGTATCTTAGAACTGCAAAAATCCGAAGTAATGCTTATATATTATAAATATGGGGAGTCAAGATAAGGAGCCAGTGGAAGATTTTTTCCAAAATTTTTACACCTGAGTAATAATTAGGGAGGTAGAACGGGAATATAGGTGTTCTTGCGGACAAGCGATCTTTCTGCTATGAAAAAGAAAAGACAGTAACGATGTTCACGTATGTTGGGCAGGATCAGGATAGACATTTCCTTTTTAGTATCTTCATATAATTTTTGATATGAAGACTCAGGAAACTTCATTTTGGCTCAGTTGTGGTTCAGAAGCCACACAGATGTTTCCTCTGTTAGGTAAACTTTGAGAAGAGTTTCCTACAATTCTAACTTCGCTCTATTTACGGACGGGTGAGTAAAACGGAGTGATGCGGAACGTCTTGCTCCTCCGAGCCTGCACCAACTCCCCTTCTAATAATACCCATGCCCCGTGGAACAGGATTATTGCCAATCGAAAGTATTTTTCTCTATTTTTAACCTGTTAGCAATGAACGCGAGCTCGGAACCTCCCCTCTCAGGAGCGCTGCGCGATCAGAGCGCGCATACACCGCGTGCACACGCGCGCCTCTGGTCACCTGACTTCACTTTTTACAATTAAAATTCTTAAAATATTTTATGGGAAAACATTAGCAACCGTGACGTTGAGCGATGTGATAGAGGCCTTCGGAATAAGTAGATACGAGGTGGTTACACATGGCAGCCTTTAAGCCAAGAGCCGTTTCACTCCCCCCACAGCCGGTGGTACTCGCTCTGTGCCCTTCTGCGCGGAGGAACCAGAGACGCACTCTTGTTGACTTTAAGGACTGGACCTATTGTTTTAGAAGCATTTTCACGTGGGATTAGAGTTGTCATACTTCGTAGAGAACTATACTGTCATCCTGAAATCCTTCTCTTCCTCAGGGAAGGAGCCCCACCACGGACTCAGCTCTATAATTCGCTAAACATTTGTTGCCCAAGCACTAAACACTGCTGGTTAGAAATTATTTTTACATTGTCCATAAACTTGAAACTTGTAATCCAAACGAGAGACAGAGAGAGAAAGAGAGAGAGAGAAGGAAGATAATGTCTTCCAGATGACAGCTTTCTGGATGGAATCTGAAGCCTGAAGCAAGAGAAAATTTTCATTAACATTCAGATTACATGTCATTTTGATTCACACTCCCTAAGCAAGCTGATTTGGTCGGCAGCCAGCCTTCTTGCAGGGTGATGACGATGACGACACCACCAGCTTCACTGCTAATGATTCCTTGAGTGACAGCCAGTCTCAGCTCCGCGCGGCGCCTCTGCCTGCCCCGCCCGCCCCGTGATGCCAGAGCGGCTGCTGTCCCCGGCCTCGGGTGCACCAGCCAGGCGGGATCAGAAGGTGACTTTGGAAATGAGGCCGCCCTCGCTCCCGCACGCGGACACCTGCACACACAGGTGCCCCTGACGCTCACCTTCCCAGCGCTGCATGCTCTCAGAACGGCATCAAAAGGATAAATAAACTGCTGGTAATTGGCGCCCTCTGAGGACCTCGGTCTTTCCACCCGGAGTGGAGGGATGGACCCGTGGCCTCACCGTGGCTTCCCAATGACTTCTTTGTTGTGCTACTGGCCGTTATATTCCACGTTCAAATATCAACAATGTTTTTTTTCTATTTTTAATTTTCTTTCACTCTGGCTTTAAAAATCTCTTGAACACACACACACACACACACACACACACACACACCACACACACACACACATTCCCCCACCCTGGAATCAAAATGTTTTCCTTAATTTATTTGTTTTCAGATTTCAGCTTAGCAAACTACAGCCCGCCCATCCCATCATCCTGCACCCTGACTGGTGTTTTCAGTCATGAGAGGACCCCAACCTGCATTCCTTTCTGGGAAGGATTCTCTAGATGTCGATTGGAACAGGAACATAAACACTAGGATGTGAGATCTACAATGGCAGATGTCTGGGTTTGATTCCCCATGGTATTCCCGAGCGGGAAGATCGCCTGGCACGTGGAAAGATTGAGAAGCTATTTGTGAATGAACGAACAAACAAGTGAACGATGAATGTGTACGTCTCATAACAAATTTAGTTTTGTCATTTCTGCCCGAGATTCAGCAGGATAATTTTCAAGTTTAGAAAGCATGCCTGACTCTTGTAGGTATCTTCTCCCTCGCCCGAGTCCTTCAAGTCATTTTGTACGTTATGACATTTCCCTTGGAAAAGCTAAAGACCAGAAGGGTTTGCAGCCGGACACCAGTCCTATTGCCCCACAGTGTCCCCAGTTTGTGTTTTCATTCATTTGTTTCATTTATTAAATTATCGGCTAGTGACTGAGTGTCCGTAAGGTGCAGGGCAGAGTCCCGGACTCCTGATGACCAAGGTGAACAGTGAACGAGGCAGAGTTCTCCATGGCTGGCATCTTGAACCTAATGAAACACGTTGAAAATCTCATTCGAGTTCAAAGGTGTTAGTGCAGAGGAAGTTCTAAGTTAAACACAAGAAGCTAAGCGTTAGTCAGAGAAGCAGGTGACCGAGGCTCTCGTAGAGAACCCTCCTGAGCCATTTTTGGGGCCTGTCACCCCCTGATGTTGCAGACAGTGCGTCCCTCTGCAATCTGACTGGAGGTTCCATGCTGTGTAGATAGTTACCCTCTGTTTCTCTTACAAGTCATTGCACATCAGTGACCTAGTATAGGAAATTGAATGTGTATATTGAGAGAAAGCAAAGTCTAGCAGGGGACCAATGCAGACCCAGCTTTCAGGAATTTCAGTAAAGACACATTTCACGTAAATATTCCCCTTTGCTCTGACTGTGGTGATATGGTAATTACTTCTTCCTTTTCTTCAATTTTGGAATGCATATATGGGAAAGATTGAGAGTTTGGGAGGAGGGATAGCTTTCCTATCAGAAACGTGTACCAAAAAAAAAAAAAAAAAAAAAAAGAATAGAAGTGTGTACATTTTCTTGACTGATGTGAAAATGTGGAAAGATTGATCAATTTGGGGGTAAAATAGTTAAAATCAATACAGGTGCACAATTTATTGGATGGCTTATTTTTTTATCCTCTCGGACACTGTAGTCACATCTGTAAAATGATGTGATAATAATAATTGTGCCTATTTACAGAAATATTTTAGGATTAAATGAGGTGATTTGAGGACTAAAGGTAAGTAATTAAACTCTGAACACAAGTCAAGTTTTGTCTTTAAACCATATAATATTCCTGTTATCATACAGTTAAAGGAAAGACGCATTGCAATTCAAATCAAGAACTTTCTCCCTCACTTTATGTTTTATTACAGCTTCCTCAAGGTGAAGCTATTTAAAAAATAATGTCTATAATGTTTTAAAATCAAAATTAAACATGCGGGGGAGACAGTGAATGCAAATAAGACTGAACATTATTGATATTAGAATTTTTAATACGCTTGAGCTTAAAAGAGCACACGAATACAAGGGAAAGATCATGCATCTCTGTGTTTTCCCAATGCATCCACAGTTTGCAAGCGTTTGTGAAGACAGGGATAATTAACTTGTAAGATAAACGAATTCGTTGTGGTTGAGGGCCAAAGCATTTTAAGTGGCCTCGCTCAGATAGTACGAGAACTTCTTAGTTCAAACAGCCTTGCATAGGAATACTTCTGTGGAAGTTAGACCTTGCTGCTTGTGAGGGTTTTTCTAAGACTTTTCTCCTGTATGGACTACCTTTTGAAATACTATTCTCAAATGTAACCAAGAACATTTTACCATCAAACCAAAGGACTTTTCTCACTTTATGTATTCATTTCAATTGGTGATGCGTCCGTTGGTGCGGACGCACAGCCTGAAACCAGAAGGAGGACACGGAGATGTCTGTGGAAAGAAACATAATGGAGTCATAATAATGACAATTTTACCTTCAAATATAGAAAGGGATAAAAATGTATCCTCTGTGGTTCCCAAAGGTGAAAGTGGCAAGGGAGCATTTTTTTTTTAATAGAAGGAATTGCTTTAGAAAAATTGGAGTTTTCTGAAATTGAAATAGGCCACCTTTTGCAGTAGGAGGTATCAGGTAATAGAATTTTTACGGAGTAGACAAGTTCTTGTAAAGCGTGTTTAAGCTTGTCCACATATCTGGCAGAGACTGGGATTAAAATGGTCGCCCTGTGGATAAACATTAGAGGTGCCTGGGATGCATTTTGTGACAGGATGCCTGGGCTCCCAGTAGTGATGCAGATTCTGCCGGTCTGGGTGGGCCCTCATCACGGATGTTCTCTAAGCCAGGATTAGGATAACTCCCTCGGTGATGTAAGGTGCACCGAGAAGTCAGAAAGTGTAAGCTAATGGATCTCCAGAGTTGTTTCTCATTGGATGAATCTTGTGCTTTTCGTAGGTACCTGTGCTGAGCAGGGTTAAAACAATTGAGGGGAGTTGGGGCTCAATCCAGATTGCCCTCCCACCCAGCAAAGCAGTCTCACTGCAAAGCACCGGGAGCAGATTGATGGAGTTTAAATAGAGCGCTGATCTGTGCCTTGTTCATTACTGCTTTATTCAGGAGACAAGCATCAGCCAAGTCCTCTGGTCTTTGCCTCAAATAGAGACAGATGCTGACAGTTCTGACCCGCCCATCTTCCCCAGGAAGATGATCGTCATGGAACCAGGCCAGCAGCACCGTCCCCAAATCAGTGACAGAGAAAAGGTTATAATATACAGCCACCTAGCTCGTGCATTGAAAGATTGCAGAGCCCAGGGTGTATTTCATTAAAATCACCCCATTCCCAGAGCCTGTCAGCAGGCGCTGGAAAACATCATTCTCAACGCAGTGGGGAAAATCCTGTCATCGTGTGGTGGAAGCAAGACGGGAATTCTGACATCTCGGTGGCAATGTGTGTGTGTTTGTCACAACCTCTTTTCCTTGTCACTGTGCCTCCCAGACTTCATGACACCAAGTCTTGGCATCGTCTCTGCCCTGCCGGCACGTTTGCCTCTACTGAGAATTAGGTGTTTAATTTTCTGGGTCCTTATTGTGGCTTTTTGGATGTAAATTTGCATTAAGCTGTTTCTGTGTAAATAGGATCTTGACATAACAGGAGCACCGACCGATGTGGGCTGGTGGGGCTGTTGGGGTGTCATTTCAAATCCATCTATTCCACACCGTGGCTTAATTTAAAGGCTGGATTACTTGAAAATGCATTTATTAAGTCTGACCTACTTTTTAAATATTTAATATTCCATTTTGGTTTCCTTGTAACAAAAGAAGCTTCAAGGTCTTCGCGTTCTTGCCAATTTTTAAGGCACAGATATTGATTCAGCTAATAAGACCTGGTACGGACTCACCGTCCCTGGACCACTTTCAACAGTGGTATTTAAAGCAATTAGCAGTTCACAAGATCCTACGGGTACTTGGTCCCAATGGACTGATCTGCGTTTGGTCTTCCTGAAAATTCTCTTTTTTGCTTTTCTTCAGGCATGTGACCATGCTGTTGGTGAGAAGCCTCGGCATCCATGGTGGGAATACACCTGCCACCTTCCCAGAGCGGGGCTGTTCACGGCTTCACTGCAGCTACTGCTATGATCGAAATATTCTGATGGGGGAAATGATAGACACACTGGCAAAAGATGGATAGAAACGGTTGAGAATGAAGAGGGAGGACAACAGGGAGACAATAAAAAAATAGTACGTGATGCCAAAATGTAGGCAATATTTCCATATGCATACTGCTTAGTTCACTGGAAACATAAGGTACGGGGGCGTGCACTAAGAAATCTCAGCGAGAGACAATGAACAGTGGAGTTGGAAGAGTGTCAGGGAACCGAGGGGTAGAGTAACTTGCAGCCAGGGTAAACCCAGCCCAGAAATGTGCCTAGCGTACCATTTTGTGCTAGATGGAGTTCAAGTTCCCTAGCAGCCAAAGCCAAGACAAAGTACAGCAATTACATGAATTAACTCTCCATGTGATTGGAGCAAACAAGTCAATCAATTTAGATGTTTTTGATCCTGAACTCATAGCGAGCCGCTGAACAGGAATTCTTGTGGTCTGGATGACGACACCCAACACCTTAGCAATAATAAATTCAATAAAGGGTTTCAAAGAGTTGAAAAATATTTATTTACGTTAGAGATCTCTAGCGAGTCAAAAGCTCATACTTAGCTTCAGGAATAGAAATAAAATAGGCAAGAGTCAGTCTTGCTATGCCATCTAAGCTTATTGTTCTATATTCAGCAAGGGCAGCAGTTACCCAAACTGGGAGGAGGTGGTGGTGCTGGAGAGAGGGGGTCGTTGCTCAGTTACTGCGAGGAAACAATGCTGAGGATCAGACAAGCTGCTGGGGGCACCCTGCTTGGAAATAGCAAAGGACTTGGCTTTTATCTCCTGTGAAAGTTTGCAAACAACTTTAGCCAGTATGCGTGGAGAGTAACGGCGACTCTTACAAAATACCTGAATCAAAGAGACCACAACTTTCCAACATATCTTGAAGTCTTGAACAGAAAAAGCTGTATGGACATAAATTATGATGGGCTCTTGTGAAGAGCTCGCTATGTGTAACGGTATATATTGACAAAAGCCTAATATTTTTATTAAATCATATTTTATTATTTGTATAATAAAGTATAATTAGTAAACATGTCTTTGTGTGGTTTTTGTTAGCTTACTTTTAGTGGACGGTAACCCAATGTAATTTTCTGCCCTAGAAGCAATTCATGTAACACATCTGATCTTAAACAGATGAAATTTGGGTGTCATTATTTCGGTTTTATGAATTTTTAAAAAATTGAACAAATTCTCATTTGAGACTACTAAACTTTCTATTCTGATGGTTAAGCCTTTTGAGAGTAGCGGTAATCTCCCCGTTGTTTATATGAGGTATTTACATTTCTTGCCTGATGCCTTGGCTGGAACTTCAAGAACAATGTTGAATTATTAACAGTGATAATGGGGCTGATTGTTTTGTCCCTGATTTTAATAGGAATTCCACTGCGCTCTGCATTAATTAGAATACTTAAAAAACCAGTGTTAGATATACTCCATTTATCATATTAAGACATTTCTCTTCCATAATGAATTTACTGACATCTCCTTTAATCAGGAAAATATTTTACATTTTAAAATTAGGTTTTTTGCCACTCAAAAAGAGTGGATGGATTTCCACTTCTAATCTATTACTTAGATGAATTATACACATTAATTAGGAAATATGCATTAAATTCTCTCAGTATTGGAGTATCCTTGTAACCTTGAAAGTGTGTGTGTGTGTGTGTGTGTGTGTGTGTGTGTGTGTGTATTTGCATTCGTGCAGGTATAGGCAGATATCTAGGTCATCAGTCTATTAAAAATATCGATCTTTTGCTATGCTTTGAAACTTGAAATGCTTCAGAAAGTATGTATTCCTTGAAGAACATATAAACTCCTAAAACATGTGAACCAGGTACTTTTTTATAGAATTCTTTTCACTTACATTTTCCTAGAAAAAAATATTTTTTAGTACATTTGCAAACTTATTAACATAGAAATTTATATAATGTATAACATTCATAAAAGTCAAAAAGTTTTCTCCTCTAGAATTGAGGTTATACCCCTTCTTTGTTGCTAAAATTTCTTATGGGTGTATTCTTGCTCAGTTTTTTTAATTTAATAATTCAGAAATTTATCAAAGGTCTTAGATTTATTCCTCTTTTCCTGTGGCACAGGATTCTGTTTTACTAATTCTGCTGTTATCTTTAGTGTTTTCCCTTATTTTGCATTTGGCTGGCCTGTCCCTCAGGATAAGGGGCCTGAGGTAACAAGCAGGGGAAAATCTCAGTGGCTGAAAGTGTCAAATCCCCCTCTGTCCCCTGCTCCCTACCCACTGCAGGGGGCAGGAGCACTTCTCTGGGTGACCCTGACTCCAGGAGATGGCCAGCACTGTGGTCTGCGGCACTCAGAGACAAGACAGAGTAACTGATGGGACCTGGCCTGCAGAGCTCTGGATGTGCAATGACACACATCCCTCGGCCAAAGAGTTAATGCCATGTCTGACTTCCAGTGGCTCCGAAGTTCATCAGCAGGTGCCTAGAGAGAGCCAGAGACACTTGGCAGCAGTTCCCAGGACTGGCACAGCTCTCCTCTTTTGCTGTGGGGTTTTGTTTTTTTTCCCCTCCAGCCTGGCTGTTTGGTTCCATTTTTAGTATCCCTTTGGTTAGATACAAAGACACCAGGTTCATTTTTTTTTTTTTTATTCAGTGTTTGTTTCTTTCTAGATATTCTCCTCTTTTGATTTCCTCTTTATCCCTAGTAATTAAAAAAATTACAAATCCAGTGCCTATATTTTTTGTTTTGCTTATTCTTTGGCTTTTAGTTTAAAATTGGATAGCACTAAGCTACAAAGCACTTGCTCTCAGGCTGGTAGAGTGTCTCCATTTTCCAATTTGAGGCTTCTGTAAGTTTGTATCTGAGTGTGTGTGCTTATGTGCTTACACAGGAGAGAGAAGTTATTGCAATCAGTGTATTCCAAGATATTGGAACATTTTCTTGAGTTGGAGAAAAGAAGAAATGAAAGCCCAAGTCTGTTGTTTTTCGTTTTTTTGTTTTGTTTTGTTTTTTTTTTTTTTTTTTGAGAGACAGAGAGAGCACGCATGTGCACATGGGTTGGGGAAGGGGTAGAGGGAGGAGAGAGGAAATCTTAAACAGGCTCCACACCCAGCACAGAGTCCGACGTGGGGTTAAATCTCAGCACCCTAAGGTCGTGAGCTGAGCTGAAATCAAGAGTTGGTTGCTTAGCCTACTGAGCCACCCAGGCGCCACCCCCCACCCGAGTCTGTATGGTTTTGTTGGGAGTAAGAGTGGGGGGAGAAAGGAGAGTTTTGAGTCAGGGAAGGTTAACTTCAATTTTGCCCCGAACTTTCCATATATTATACTTAGTAAACCAAATGTTCTGTGGAAACGAATGTGTGTCCTCATTACGCAGTGGTGGACCTGAGGTTCTGAGTGGCTAGGGCATTTGCCCAAAGCCACCCATCTCGTCATCCGGAGTTCTGAGGTTTACTCACCTGTTCTTGTGTGATGGGGTGTTTCTTCTGCTTTTCTTTTGTTCCATTTTGGGCAGAAAATGGGGAAACTGAGCAGACCGAGTTAGGAGACAGCTTCTCTTGCTTCTTCTTGGAGACCGCTTGCTTCTTGAACAACACTGTCCCTGTATGGTTTGTCTCATTCCTATTTTGGGGCTTCTCCTAAGTTCCTCTCTTTCCTCTACTGTGCTGATTCTACTGTGAATTTTGTAGGCATCTCTTTTTACACCTGACCTGACCGCCACGTCCATCAAAATTCTGTCCCATGCCCACTCCTCACCTTGCAGTACTCACAATGATCCCCTCCCCTCTACTGTCTTTCACTGATCGCTAACTAGTGATTATTACTGATAAGTCTAAGATTATCACATTTATATGTTATTTCTAGAACTTTGTTCCAAGTTCCAAACATATCTACCCAGTGATCTGTAATATCACCACTTGGATAAACCACAGTTAATTTCAGCACATCAGAAAGTACATTCCTTCTCTGGCGGCACTCTTTCTATGACGAGCATTCCTAGTCACCTGTTTGTGACAAAGTATCGGAAATGACCCTTCAGGTTTTCGGGTCCGTTAACCCCCTTGGACCTCCCCCAAGTACAGCCAATGCCCTTCCGTGTCCCCCATGCGTGTCCATGTACCCAACCTCTAGGGCTGCTTTAGTCTGAACCGTTATATCCTTCCCTCGGGCATATGGTCGAACGTCCCAGCCTTTCTCCTCACAAACACTCTCGCCTCTTTCGAATACTTTCTTCTCACAGAAGCCAGAGGGATTCTAAAAAAAAAAAAAAAAAGTAAAACCGATCATACTATAGGTTTATGTAAAACTCTTTAGAACAGGGGGCTCAGTCAGTTAGGCATCGGACTCTTGGTTTCGGCTCAGGTCGTGGTCTCAGGTCATGAAGTCGATGCCCAACATCAGGCTCCACGCTCAGTGGAGAGAGAGATTCTCTCTCCCCTCTGCCCCTCCTTCTCCCCACTCCCGCACACACTGTGTCTCTAAAGCAACAACAACAACAACAACAACAACAAACGAATAACTCTTTAAAACACTCCTACTGTGCAAAGCCCCCGGGTCTGCAAAACTATCACTGTGACCAGGCACCTGTCAGCGCCTCTGGGCATCCTGTCCTTTGATTATTATTCTCTGCCCTCACTGTCCACTTTGCATCCCAGACCATCCCTCTTTCCGCTTTATTTGGTGCCCTCCTAACGAGTATGTCAGTCATACAGTAAGCCTTGCCATGCAAGGCACACAACAGGCTCTTCCACTTCTCCCATCGCACTCACAATCACTGTCATCCTCTATTCCATTACTCACTATCTATCTCCCCAACCAATATAAATGCTTCATGAAGGCCAGGAATGACCCTACTTTGTTAACTTTATATTCCCAGCACCTGGTACCTAGTGCCTGACACATAATAGGAATTAGAAATTATTTGCCTAATAAATGGAATACTTAGAGACCACATAGAAACAACTCATGAAGCGTATTGGATTATAAAACATCTTTTTAAAAAGAAAGCCAGGCTCACAGAAATTTCATGAAGGCCCCTTGATATCAAATTAATCTGAAAATTAATTCTTTCTGAACAGAGGTTCTGACAAAATCCTAAACATATATCAAGGTTATAAATTCTATTTATCTTTCAACACCACGAGCCAACATATCACCTCCCTAAACGCTTCTCGAACCTCCCCTGGTCTTCTGCCGTGAATTCTAATGAATCTTGCTCTTGTCTTATCTCCCCAGTTATCCAAGAACTTCAGGAGAGCAAAGACCTTCTCTTTGTATTTAGCGTTCCATTTTGTGCATATTAAGCAACCATTAAACCTCTAGTGAATACATAAACACAGCCAGGGTGATTAATTACGGAATACTAAGTACAGCAAGCACTGTTAGCATCCAGCCAGCACCTCAGACCATGCTTATGCAAAGTGTAAATAAATACAAATAAAACCACCTTGGAGACCTTACCTGAAAGCCCGTGTCCTTACACCTGAATACTTTCAGTCTTTATTTCGGACACCCATTCTGCCCTGAACCCCGTCCTCATTCTCACACTCCTTAAAGGAAATGGGAATCACGCCTCACCCCGTAATTGCTGGAGTAATCACAGGTATCACAAACCCTAGAACAGCTTCTCGAATTAAAAGTGTATGTGCCTCATAATTCATTTTTATTTACTGGAAATTTGGCTTACAACTGTTGTAATATTGCATATGATTCATGATGCCATAAAAGGTGTATGCTCAAGCTTATGTTTACTCCTGTAAGAGGATCCAGGCCTGGTTTTCTGTATTCTAGAGGGAGCGCAATATCATGCACTGGCTTTTCATTTGCATGGTATTTGCATACATTTGCATTGCCATACAATGTTATTAATTTTACATAAGAAATACACCTGATTCTAATGATAATTAAATCTAATCTTATGGCCCATAAAATAAGTGGTAGTATTGGAAGAAACTGGATAATAGAGAAAGTTGGCAAAGAGTACAGAATGTAAAATTATTGCAAATGACTGCTCCCCATTGCATAATGAGTTCTACCTACAAAACATTTCCATATTTCTCTTCTTGTTTGAGCCCCATGTGAAACTTTTCAGATAAGCAGCTCAGAGATGACCCCAATCTTACCAGAAGAGCCTACCTGTCCTAGCAGTTAAGAGTTCCATCCGAAGTCAAGGTTCCTACAATTATCACAGGAACTCGGGAGCCCAGTCTTCAAAGCTGATCCCCTTCTACCTCTTCCTGAATCATGGGTCCACAGAGCCAAGAGAGACAGGAAGAAATAGAGCTCTACTAAGGACAAGAGAAGCTCTGGAAGCCCACCTTTCTTCCTGCTCCTTTCTCTGATGCCTGTACTCCTTCCTTTTCTCTGGGCTTGCATTCCCTCTCCCCACATACCCAGCCTGTTCCCATTCACTGTTTCTATTGAAAGCTGAACTAGAAAGTCAAGGCACTTGCACTTTCAAAGTGATTCTGTCAGTTAAAACAGCTTTTTGTCTCAGAGATACAGCTAATTTTGTGCGATTATAAGCAGGTTGATTTTTGACAACACTAGAGGCTGGTCCTGCCTATGATTGTTAAATTGCTGCAGGGATAAATCAGAAAGCCAGCTCAGTGTTATGAATTCTAAGTCCCTGCATAGATGAGAAAGAGTTAGAATGAGAGAATTGGGACCCCGCCCCCCCAGGGGTAGCAGTCAGCTCTTTCGATAAACAATTGGATCAAATAAGCAATTAACAACAACCACGATAACAGCCATAGACAGGCTGCTCAGTAGACTCTGTTCTAACTCAAATCCTGTTGGTAAGTTCATAAAATCGTTATTACTAACTTGCTAGGTGAGCAGACAGATGCTTGAAAAGATTACATAACTTGTCCAAAGTCTCATCGCTAATAAGAGCTGAGTCAAGATGCAGACTGTGGCCTCTCAATTCTAAAATCACTTTTTAAATTTGATCCTTCAGATTGTTGACAAACATAAGCTTGAATAATTGGAAAGCTGGAAGTGAATATAAAAACCGTGCCCGTGTCTTGCATTCCGCAATGACAAGATTAAGGCTAAGTGACGTCTCTCAGATTGGATAGCTGGTTGGCAGCGGTATCAGGAGTAGAACAAAGCTTTCCAGGCATTGTTTGTTTGTCCCTTCCCTGCCCCAAAGCGTCAGGCTGTCACTCTCATTCCTCAAGCTGACTCCATGCACACGCGCCCTGAGTCTCTGTGGCGATTCCGTCTGTTCGGATCCCAGGAGGTGATATTAATCAGCACAAAAACAGTACAACCCCAGTGGTGACTGATGGCAGGAGAATACTGACCGTGAACAGGAGGCACGACGTCACCGGCTAATGTATGACTTCACTTTGCATCTAGGATTATCCAAGATGCCTATATGCTTGCACCATTGGTATTTGGGGTCAGAACAATTGTGCTCCAATATCAGCATGAGCGTAGATGGGTGGTATGTCCTGGTCCTGGGACACAACTCTCACACCTGTACAGCTAAACCAACACAGCTTATGTCACAGAGTTGTAAAAATTGTAAGTATAATAAATAATGATATGTATAAATCGTATATATAAAATTAATGAGGGGCCCCCGGGTGGTGCAGTCAGTGAAACATCCGACTGTTGGTTCCTGATCTCAGGGTCCTGAGTTAGAGCCCTGCGTGGGGCTCTCTGCTCAGTGTGGGGTCTGCTTGGGACCCTCTCTCCCTCTGCCCCTCCCTCCTGTGCTCTCTCTAAAATAAATAAATAAAATCTTTAAAAATTTAAAAAAAATAAATGATATTACTGTTTTGTTTTGTTTTTTTGTTCATGTGTTTTAATGCAAACACCTCTACAGCCAACATCACCGGTTTGTTGATTATCTGGTTAAAAACAGAGAACAACAGGTGGGTACTGTGGTTTAAGTCAGTGTTGGGTAGTTTTTCAGGAAAGCTCAGGAATTTATTTTGCAATCATGATATGAGGCTTGAAAAATACTTGCTGCTTGCTGCAAACATTTCTAGCACTTACCGTGACTACTCGATATTTCAGTACTTATCCACCTAACTTTTCTTTCCCCGTTCTCTCTCCCTTGCAGTGCAGTGAATATAACGTTGTCAATTCTGAGAAGTAAGAATCGTTATACAATATTGATATGAACATCAGTGCAGTATTGTTTGTACCTTATATTTAATACATTATGTGGACAGTTTTACGCTGTGAGATAAAATATATAGCTTTTCGTTTTGCTTTATCTGGAAATATACTAAGCCTCAGTACGTGGCTATTGTTCATGTGCTCACTGCAGCACTGCTGCCAGGCAGTCATGAGTTTAGCAAGCTAGGGGGTGGAAGGGATGGAGAGTCATGCACGGGAGATACAAATACAACTCAGACAATATGCGTAGACTAAAATAACCTTACTGATTCATTTCCATTAGCTTTTTGCCCTTTTCCAAAGATGGAAATATGCTGTTTTAACTCATTGTTGAGTGTCAGCCCCGGATGTTCCCTATTGCCTTTCCATACAAATAATTCTCTTCAACTAACTCAATTCTCTTTTGCCTAACTCAATATTTCCTCTTTCTTTCATGCTGACTAACTTCAGGATTCTCTGGAACCATGTTAGCCCATTCCCACAATCTGATTTTCCTCCCCGGCATTAACTGAGTTCAATGCAACCGACGTCACTGTGAACTAGAACTTGGGATCCGATTTGAGAAAGACTTATCTTTGTACTTATTCTGCAAGTGCTTACCGGCTTGTGTGGAAATAGAAATAAACACATTTCGGGGCACCTGGGCACCTCAGTCAGTTAAGCGTCTGACTCTTGATTTCAGCTCAGGTCATGATCTCTGGGTTGTGAGGCTGGGCCCTGCATTGGGCTCCCTATTCAGTGCGGAGTCTGCTTGAGATTCTCTCTTTCCCTCACCCTCTGCCACTCCCACACTTTAAATAACTAAATTAAAAAAAAAAAGAAATAAACATACTTTGATTCTAGTATAATGTCACCTCTAGAAAAGAGTCAACTCAAGTTGGTCAGGTGGGTGAGTGCAGTGGCCCTGATGAGAAGATGCTTCACTTGGGATTGAAAGAAAAGTAGGAGTGATTCAGGCAAAGAAAATATGGAAGGAGGCAGAAAAGAAGGAGGGACAGCACGAACCCATGCACTGCGAAGAGCTCCAAGACATCTGCTATTTCTAGAATACCAAGAGTAGGGTGGGGACTGTCAGGAAAGGAAGCTCCAGGGGGATTAAAGGGCTGAACCCAAGGCCTGTAAATTGGCCTGTGAAAATTAAGGATTATGTTGATGAGTGTTTCTCTGGTGTGTATCTCCTAGGGGCACCAATGGGTAAATTTAAATGGAATCCATGAGTTAATGCTACTGTCTAATGTAACCAGGGGCGGATAGCTACATAAGACAAGTGAAGACCACCATTTTATCTTGAATTAATGGGAAAGAAGGAGCTAGAACAGGGAACATATAATTACATAATTTGGAATTTTGCCAGAGTAGGAGAACTGAAAATTCCAAACTCAAATAGACCTCATTTTAAATGACATGTGTGTGTGATGTAATGACAACAAATGGGCAGAAATCCAAATTGATTACACACACACACACTAAAATGTAGAGGCAAACATTCACCTAACTCAAATTTTAGTTCTTTCAAAATCTGTGTTTCCATTTCTCAGATTTGGGAACTGGTATAAGCATCATCAGTGAAGTAAAAGAAGTCTTCAATATTTGGAGAAAACATCTCATATTTGGAAGCCAAGAGCAGAGCAATAATTCCAACCAGTTGAAGTTTCTTACAAGAAGCTAGCTCAACCTGTAAAAATGGGTCCACGATGGCAATGCCCATGTACAGCTCTCCTGCAGCAGCCTAAACTTGGAGTGGACTTGCACCAGCCGGTCCGCCAGGATGGCCGCATGTGTCAGTGTATCACTCTTCCGTAAGAAGTGTGGATTTATGGACTGCCTTAGAGACCTTAGATCTAGCTGGTAGACAGCCTTGACGTGGTCGCTGAGGACCTGAGGGTTCTCCCGGTTCCCACGATCACTGCCCAGAGCAAGGCATCAGAGAAGACTTGGTCGAGGTTCTCCTCCTTCATGGAGATGTCCGCCGGAGGGGAAGAAAGACGCTTTGGAGCCAACACTTCCATCTGTACTGGTTTCACAGAAGCAGTAGATTTCAGTTGTTCGTTGACGTTTGTTTTAGTGGATTGAACAGTATTTTGGTGTTCTGAGCTATATATACTGTATGATTGTGTGTGTGTGTGTGTGTGTGTGCTCGCGCGCGTGTGTGCGTGTGTGTGTTTAGTGCTCACAAAACCCAATCAGGTCACCTGGTTTGGTGCCATGCTTCCCCTGCCCCTCATCCTTTTGCTTCAAGGGGAGAAGGGATCTCACTCCCAATTCCATCTTCAGTGACTTCAAGCAACTCCTGAGACCTCCTTGACCTCTGGTGTAAACATTGACCAGGTTTATCTCTATTCAACTTGTGAAACAGAATGAGATGAGGCCAAAGATAAGAGAATTGCTTTATTGAGGGTATGTGGCAGAGGCCACAATTCTGAGCCTGGAGTCTCCCTGGGGTTACTTGGCCGGCAGTGCCCTGGGGGACATCGCCCCCTAATGGCATGGGAAAAACCAAATACTCTTGCTGTAGCTTAGTTATAAAATGCCAGTTCTACAGCTTATTTTAATTAAAACATGCATATTAACTTAAAAAGATATAACACAATGAAAGAGTATCTTAATGGCATATTTAGAGTTATTAAAAACTCAGCTTTAAACATTGTACTAGATAGACTAAGAACGGCAAAATAGCATTTTTATTCATGATGGTTTTCGTGGCTTTGTAACCTGCACCCAAAATCATACTAATTTTTAATTTTTTAATTTAGTTCTTTAAAACTCCTATCTTCAGAATTTTTCCTGTGACTTCTGTGCTCTTGTTCTTAAATATGAGTTTATTTCTGAGACATTCACCACACATTCCTTTGGAAAGACTTGAAAAGATGGTCAACTGTTCTAAAAATAAGCTCAGGTGATTAATCTCTCATATTTAAGTATATATACAGAACAAGCTCATTGTTTGTTTATTACTATTTTGAATATGGACCTTTAGGTATAAAGTCGCAGAGTGCTGGACTTTTCCAAAGACCGTACTTGGGAAATTAGACCTTAAAAATGTGATCTGTAAGTGGAATACTAGTAGGAAAATAAAAGGTGCCTCAGAGGAAGACTGCTGCGTTTACATAAATATTTATTAACAAAGAAAGGGTAAATAGACACCTAAAACTCTTAATAAAAAGTGGTTTTGAGAAATTTCTGGCCCAGGAATTATTTTCATCTTCTGTGTAACTCTGTACGAACTTACTTTTAATTTGAATCTGTTCTGACATGTAAAGCAGAACAGCCCCCGAATCGGTTGACATCTGCAAGAGAATTATTCATAAGTTGATTTATTAATAAAACCATTTTTTTTTTTTTTAAAGATTTTATTTATTTATTCCACAGAGATAGAGACAGCCAGCGAGAGAGGGAACACAAGCAGGGGGAGTGGGAGAGGAAGAAGCAGGCTCATAGCGGAGGAGCCTGATGTGGGGCTCGATCCCATAACGCCGGGATCACGCCCTGAGCTGAAGGCAGACGCTTAACTGCTGTGCCACCCAGGCGCCCCAATAAAACCATTTTTTTGCACAAACATCAAATATTATTTTTGTGGATGCAATTTATTTTGGGTGATCAAGTTTTCAAAAGTGAGTTAAAATTAGCTCTGCTCCCCCAACCACTAAAGGAGTATGACATAACATTCTAGGAATCTTCTTGAAATATGGTTTCCATGATTTGGGTGGTGTGGAGGTGAGCTCAGGAGAGCTGGATGCCTCTAGAGTAGACAGACGAGGCGATTTTCTGAGGAAATCTGAATTTCTTCAAGTTGACAAAGTTGACAATGGATTCCACAATTTCTTCTGACCTAAATGAAACCTTGAAAATGGAAATTATAGAGACTCATAAAATTAGGTGTATGGAATCTGTTCTTATTTAGTACTAAGAATTCAAGTCCCAAATTCACATTTGGAATTCTAAGTTTTCCAAATGGGGGCTCGTGATGTGTCTGCATCTGTAAAGGGGCAGAGTGAATTGGTTGGTACTCATACTAGAGGTTGAGAGGTTGGAAGATTTTGTAAAAATTGTTTTGTCTCTTTAAAGAGATGCTCCAATCATATTTATTTTAACTTTCTTTTTTGAAAGCTATTTCAGTTATTTTGTAAAATAAAACAGGACTGTCAGCATCTATATCACATCAATAAGAAGGCAATATTATATTTAAAAAGATTTTTAGGGGCGCCTGGGTGGCACAGTGGTTGGGTGTCTGCCTTCGGCTCAGGGCGTGATCCCGGCTTTCTGGGATCGAGCCCCACATCAGGCTCCTCCGCTATGAGCCTGCTTCTTCCTCTCCCACTCCCCCTGCTTGTGTTCCCTCTCTCGCTGGCTGTCTCTATCTCTGTCGAATAAATAAATAAAATCTTTACTAAATAAATAAATAAAAAGATTTTTAGGAAGAAACCTTAATCCACGATCAATCACAAGAATAAATGCCCTCCACTCTTTGAGCTTCATCTAAATGACTATACTTGATTCTTTATCTCTGATACGGGGCTTGAATCTCGGCAAATCTTTTTATTCAATGCGAAAATGGAGCCTAACTCCCAAAGCACTGTCCACTGAAAAAGCTATTTTAATATAAGATCAGATTAAAATAAGGTTGTTTTATTTGGTGCTTCAAAATATTTCTGAGAGAGGATTGCTGCATTACCGTATTTGGACACTGCATTCTGTAATCACATCCATCAGAACACAGGGCTTTCTTAATACTGTCTTTTGCATTTGAATGAACTCTACCCACAGCCAGCTCCCCACTAACCCTCTTCCATGGCGGACAATTAGCCACTTGAAAGCATCCTTTCGCCTCTCTTACTGCAGTGGCAACAGGACCCTTTTCTCCCTGTGTGTGCCGGAGTCAGGTAATCTCAGCCAGGGGAGGTCAGTCCTAGTTGGCGCAGTGTCCACAGGATGGTGACTGTTACTGTCACAGGCAGGAAGTGCCCTGGACAGGTGGTTTCGAATGCAGGCTGTAAAGAAAGCACAGCACGTAATAAAGTCACCAGACACCGGCGGACACACTGAAGTGGACACTCTTTCTGAAGCTGGCCTTCTCACAGCAAGTCGGTCTTGTCTTATCCCTGGGATAAACGTAAGCCTAAGTCATAGTATCATGACCTTTGAACGTATGGGTTGACTTTCACCGGACTGAGCGTTAATTCCCAGCGAGGGGCCCATGCGGGGTGACAGTCACTTGCGACCGTGACTTGACGCACAGACAGCAGCGTGCCCTGGCCTTCCTGCTGCAGGGGCAAGAAGAGGCACGTGGCAGTGAAGCCAGTTGGCAGGCTGATGCGCTGCCGTTGGGTAACCGAGATTTTCTTCAGCACTGATTTAAGTAAGTTTTGCGAGAGCAGAGACCAAGGATGCACAGCCCTGACCGTTGTTTGTGTGTTGGAAGCTGTCATATTTTTACCTCATAATTTTAAACCGAGATTACGGGTTATGGTCAGTTTCTGATCTAAGCACCTAAGAAATGCCTCGTTATTATTGACGAGGGAACAGAAGGCTGGTTGAAGACAAAGCATAGGCCTCCACCCTGCACCCTCCCCTACCCCCACTCCTGGGTGGGGTCTGTGCTGTTCCTCCAGGAAGCCCCCAACTATCTTCATGTTAATGCCTTGCTAGAGGGGAAAACCATCTTAACTTGACAATGGCAAGGCCTCCAGTATCCTGTGAGTTTTCTTTAACATATGAAAATCCTTTTGAAACCTCCCTTTTCCTCACCTCCCCCACCCCCAAAGTATATAACCAGCCCCCCTCACAACCTGGGGCAGCAGCTCTTTCTGCCCACAGGTCCTGTCCCCGTGCTTTAATAAACTACCATTTTGCCCAAAATGTCTCAAGAATTCTTTCTTGGTCGTAGGCTCTGGACTCCACCCCACTGAACCCCTCCGATATTCCAAAACGCCATCATTATGACCTAATGAAGATTTATTTTCAGGCATCTTGCAACAGACAGCTTGATTAGTGAGACTCTCTTTGCCTGTGGCTCCCTTCTCTGCTTGGGTTTTTCTGAATCCTATCTTCCTTGGTGACATTTTCAAGTGATTCCTAAGGACTCCTGAATATTTAGCTCTCCCTAATTCTGGATTAAAGTGCAAGCATCAGACTTGCTGGGCTGGTCTCTGGGGACACCTCACTGGAGAACTTCCTGTGTGGACAATAAAAATCCATTCGTTCTTACTGCTCACCTTCCTTCTGCTTTTCTCTGAGCTGTGTTTGTGTACCTACAACCAGTTCCTTGCAGAAGGAGTCTCTCTCCCGTCAGTCAGCCTCTGCTCCAGGAGGCTCAGTTCCCAAGGGTCTGAATGTGCACTTGACGGACACAGGACAGCACGTATCCTGGGGGCCCAAGCAAGGCACTGGTCAGCAATGGGAAGTCCACCTCTAGAAGATACTAGGTGGGTCAATAGCATAGATGACCAGCCAACAGTGCAGGGCGCGATCAGGGCCCAGCCCAGTGACTCAAGTGTTGTGTGATGCTCAATCGCAATTTCCGGACTTCTTCATCACACGCTCTTCTATTCCAGCACGCCAAGTCTTACAGCATCGGTCCACACTCAGCCAGAAGTGGGCATTGCTCCTGTATTTCACACAAACTGAGATGGCGTACCACTGTGTTTGTGCTGCCATGTTGGCTGGGGCCACCCCGACGGCCTCAGGGGAAGCATCGTAGTCCTGACCCTCCAGACCTGCCTGAGCGACCTGGGAACCATTTTTAACCCATGAAGACGCATGTCGGCCCTCTCCTTCACTACCCCTTTATGTTTTGAGATAATTCTCTTAACCATTGCCCCATATTCCTTATCAGTAAAATGAGGAGTGTAAAATCATAGTTTTAGTTAATAATAAAGTGATGGATAGTCCACAGCATGCAAATCAACATGTGGTATGGTTATGCTTAAATTAGTACCTTTTTCCATATATACAAAGAAAAAAGAATTCTTCCACCTTCAATAGTATCCCTTCAGTCAAGACCTGGGAAGGCTAATACTTCATGTTCCTTCTCTGGCTAGAGCTCTCCTGGATTCATTGAAATCCCAGACTCGTTCTCACTCAGAAAACAGAACATTGAGCCAGAGATTTCAATCTAGATTCCCAATCTTGGTTCCTGTCAAAACGTTTCCTCTTCCTTCAGTAAGAAAGAATCTTCCATCTGGAAGTCAAGGGTGGTCCTCCCGTTGGCTTCTTCCCCAGGCTCTGCGATACTCCGTGCATGACTGGGTCTGGACATGCCACCACACTTGCTGGGAAGGAAATACCTACCAGATGCCTCCTCCTTCTCCTGGGTCTGCCTCCAACCTGTCACCACTCATGTGGCCAGCAGTGCAGCCAGCCACGTAGTGAGGTCTCAGCTCTGACAACTGTACCACAGCCTAAGGGATCCGAGTGTAGGAGGTGGACCCGAGCTACGCTGGGCCAATAGAAAGCCCCTCTTGTGGGGAATTTGGCCTGAATAGGACTGTCTCTCTTCAAGACAAGCCTGTGCCATGTAAAGCAGAGCCTGTGGTCTTGGCATGTTTCTCCCCCTTCCACATGAAGCAGACACACTGAACCCCATCAGGAGATGGCAGAGAGCAGGAGGGAGAACAGAACAGCACCAGTGGGGAGCCAAGAGATGGACACAAAGAATAAAGACCTTCTGGGGCCCATTCCTATATCCTTATAATAAGGTGTCCTTTTCTGTTCATCTTACTTCAACTGGAATATGCTATTTGCCAGAAAAACAGTAACTGCCATCAACTGTCTCCCCTGCCTTTACATGTAGTTAATAAAGCCACAACCCCTCAGGGTTGCATGGGCTCTAATGCGATGGTATGAAGGACTGATTAAACATAGTTCTACGTGTGTGTGTGTGTGTGTGTGTGTGTGTGTGTGTATATATATATACACCTATACCTATTAAGTATAAAAAACTGAATGTCTGCATGAAAGAAATATTTCTTTTTTCCCACTGCAAATAATCAGGGGACTATTTGTCTCAAGTACTTCTTTAAGAAATATAAAAGACTACAGTGGAGATTTTGTTCCTTGAACATCACCCCTAAGATTCCTAATTAGATGTGGAGAGCAGTGGCTAACTTCTTAATGTAGTTTGGATTCTACAGGGAAAGTGTGAAATAAAATTAAATGTATAGAGCTTATGTAGAACTAAATATAAATACATAGTGTTTTACCTACTTCTGGAAACAGAGCATGGTCGGGGACATATCCAATAAATTTAGGCTTTTTTGAAAGAAATGAAAATGTCACATCACCTTTGAAAGAAAAGTAAACCATTCACTCCAATAATTTTTAATTTTCTTTACTTTGTTTCCCTGATCTTGCCACAGGTTTTCAACTGTTGTTTTTAAAAAGAGACGAGGATTTCAAAGTAGCCTAAAGTTTATTGGAATACCTCCTCCGTGCAACGTGCTCTAAGGGTCTTCTGGAGAACAGAATAGTAAGTATTCTAAAACCCTTCTCCTGAGAATTTGGGACTTACTAAGGTTGAGTTGCTGGAAGAAATGTGCAAAAGGAGTAAAGTGTGACCAGGAACCAGAAATCACAGTGGTTTTGTTTGTTTGTTTGTTTGTTTGTTTTTGTTTTTAAAGATTTTACTTATTTATTTGACAGAGAGAGAGACAGCCAGCAAGAGAGGGAACACAGGCAGGGGGAGTGGGAGAGGAAGAAGCAGGCTCCCAGTGGAGGAGCCTGATGTGGGGCTCGATCCCAGGACCCTGGGATCACACCCTGGGCCGAAGGCAGACGCTTAACGACGGCGCCACCCAGGCGCCCCGGAAATCACAGTGTTATTAGTTCTGCCCTGCGTCAAGGGAGTCGGGAAAGGTCTGACCAAAGTATAAACGTGGGAGATATTAATTTACTTATTTACACTCTATATGTTCTTAATACATCTTGAGACTATTACCTTTCGGCTGTACTTTGGAGAATGAGTACAGTTTCAAAAAGATCAAGTTCAGGAGAAAAGTAGTATATACAGAAGAAACATCAGGTAAGATATTATGGACTACCTAATGGGAAATAATAGTTTAAAATGTTTTTCTTATCATAACATGTTGTAACTGATAGTGCCAGTGGGATGAATGAATGAACTTTTGTAAAAGCCTAATATACACATAGAATTACCAAAATCCCTACCATCGAGAGGCGTGCTATACCTCTTTCTGTTTTATGCGACATATTGTCTTGTGCAAAGTAAGATGATATGCATCTGTATTTATGTTGTCCTTTGATTAATATGTTAAGTTACATTACTAAGTCAATATAAGTTTAATGTTTGCACAATAGCCTTGAATACTAATGCATCTTGAATGTATATCCATATTTTTACATATCATTCTTTTCATCTACTTTCTGAACTTTTCTGCAGGAATTGCTATAACTTGCATTACTACCAGCACTATATGAAAATATTTTTTCAATTATCTTTATAATTGAAATAACAGATGTTTTATTTTAGTATTGTTTTATGTTCCTTTCTGTAATTAGCAAGCAGGTGAGGGTATAAATTTGTATTTTGTATGTTTACAGTTTATTTGGGTTAGGACTCATTCTCTCAAATTGTCTTTGAAACTTCATGTGAGTGCCTGTATGTCTTAAAACACTGGTTGATGACAGCAGCCTGTCCTGGAATCATTCTAAATCTGAGAATATGTATGAAGGTCTCCTCTGCCTTAAATCACTTTTGCCCTGCAGACTGAGCCCTGAAAATTTCATAATTCAAGACAATACATACAGTATAGGCATAATCTTCTGAAAAATCTCATTAAGACATAAAATACTATTCACTTAATACTCTCATTATTTAACCAATATGCATTTATGTCTAAAAACTGTAAGTTCTTATGTATAAATCCTTGGGTGATAAAAGGCTCTGGGTTTAGGATCCGCTGTATATTAGAATCTCTTATTGTGCATTGGAAACTGTAGGCTTCTGAATCTGATAGACTTGGACACAAAGCCCACCTAATGAAATTGGACATTGGATAAATCATATAATCTCTTTGAAACTCAGGTTTTTCTTCAGCTTAAAAAAAAGTACAAAACTCTCATACATTCATGAGAAAACATATAATAAATGTAATAATAAATGTAAAAAAATTAGTAGTAAGTTATAGTACGTATTGTCTCATGAGCTCACTAAATGGAATGGCTCCAGTATAAAAATGTGTTATTTCATTTTTGTGATTTTTCAGAAAGAAGTCCACTTTACTTTGTTTTCTTCTTCTTTTTCTTTCATGGTACGGCACATTATCTTTTATTCTGTCTCTTTTTCTCAAATTGTTTACTAGTTATGTTTACCAGCCCTTCTTCCTGCTAAACCCATATTGTTATATTTTCATTTCAAATATTATAACTTTCATTTCTAGAATTTCCTTTTTTTTTTTTTAATAACCTCATTTTCCAGTTAAGATTCTTTGTGTGCTCACTCATTGTGACTGTCATTCCATTCAAGTCCTTGGTCATGTTCAAACAGCTGCTTTCAATTTCTTGTCTGATATTTCCAACATTTGGAGGTCATTTTAGGGTCTATTTATAGTAACTTTTTTTCCTTCACCAGTGTTCACATTTTCCTCTATTTCCACAAATCTCTTACTTTTATTTACTGCGTAGTGAACATTGCAGAGGACGCATGGGCATGATCCCCTGAGCAGACTGACTTTTGTTCTGGGAGGAGTTAAAGCGCTATTTGACAGCCCTGAACTTGTGGAAGCTTGCTTGGTCTCACACTCTGTTCGGGCTGATGTTGGGAAAGCCCAGAGTATTTCCTATGCTCCTGTGTCTGGCATGTGTCAGACTCGAAATTGTGTCTCCCTCCTGCGGGCAGAAGCTGTGGTCTTTGCTCTGGTTCCATGTGGCTGCCTTTCTCTCCGGGTTCCTGGAGCCTGAAGAGCACATGTGGGGTTGAGACGTCGGCCAAGGATACTATACACAGACTTTGGGGCTGCTCTTCTGTGGTGTCCTCCACTTGGGTTTTTTTTCCTGGTTCCAGCCTCTCTGACATCCCCAAACCTGGTTCTCTGTTGCTTCAAGCCAGGATGACTGTAGCTTCTGTGTGAGTTCCAGACCCATACTTCCACGGGATCAACCGGGAAGTTCTCTCAATGAAAAAGTCATATAAAGCTGGATCTCCCTCAGTGACTATGCTTCATTCTTTCCAAAGCCAAATACCCCTCAGTTTATTCTCAGTGGCTTCAAACAACAGACTTAAAAAACATTTTGAAACATATGTTGTGCCCCCATGTCGTAGGTGTTTTGATTTCTCAGGTTGTCGGCCACCCAGCCTTGCCATGTGCCGTAGTTGGAAGGTGCTGGGGAAGGTGAGGTGCGGAGAGAGGCCATCAGCGGCTGGAGCTTATGCTTTTAAAGCATCATTTCATATGCTCTTTGTTCAGCATATATGACCACATATATGCTCACAGAATCACCTCACCGATAGGAGAGCATCCATGATTAAAGGATGATTTCTTGCAATTTTGTTAATCTGTAAATTATCAGTCACTATGTTGGTTAAACATTAATTTCATACAGATTGCTAATACACAGTTGTGGAGCAGATGCAGAAATAGTACCTCAAAGATATTTCATACCTTTATAGATATTTTACCTCAAAAATATTTATAAAACTGTTAGCATGTGAACACAAACAGTGACTAGTAAATATTTGAGAGGTAGACCTAGAATCTTGCAAACCAAAACTAGAGTATATGTCTCATGTTTGAAAATTATTTGTCCTCAAAAGCATATTTTATGATGCCAAAGGTGAAGACTGACTTATTTCTTGGGAATCTCTTCATTTTGAAAACAGTGACTATTCTGATCCCTAGCGAGACCAGCTATTTTAATCCTTCATTGGCCATGGTTGGTTGTGAGACCCAAGGGGAGGACCATCACCACGTGTTGCCTTGGGGTCCAGTCTGGCCTGAAATCTGTCCAGGCCAGCCTTCCGGTTCACGGGAGTTGAGAACCTACTGGCACAAAAGACCCCTTTTGAAGAACATTGTATGGACTCGCCTCGTGGAAACACTAACCTTGGGAATTGTTCTGATGATCGTATTTTGTGTTTCAGGGGGATCTCATGCAGTCTCAGCTCTGAGGAAAGTGTTGGGTCTCCTCGTGACACTGCTTGGCAGCCAGGAAGGCATGTCTGAAAAAAGGCAGGTTAAGCGTAAATAAATACTTCTGAATCTTTCTGCAGGGTAGCCATTTATTTAACTTTGTTTCTTTTCATGCCGGACCCGGAGTCTGAGAGAATTTTAATGTGTTCTCTCTCTCTTTCTCTCTCTAATATCAAGAGAAGAGCAAAGCATATTTCAAAATAACAATTGTGGACAGTATTAATATTGTTAATGAAAACATCCTTGGCAGATCGTATGTGAAACCATATAGGTAACCCTCCAAATAGAGCTTCATTGTTCGGAGCAAAATGGAAACCACGTCCCTGGTTAACAGAAGAGTTGACAGATGGGAATGTAATGAGTCTCCTTCTCTTCTATCATCATAAGGGAAGCACCTGAGGATCAGGGACCACATTATCCAAGTAAAATTGAAGAAAAACTAATCAAAATCTTCGTGAGGTAGTGTTTCTCTTTAAATGGATAGAGAGGATCTCCTTATTAAAGCGATCATTTTGCTTGATGGACAAAATAAACCTGGTCCATATGATGAGTGAACTTCACTAACAAGAATCTCTTTTGAATAAAATGGTAATTCTGTAGTTGTGCTTTTCAAATCATTTGTTAAGTGTCAAACACTGAATTGATTAACACATGATAATATATGAAAATTAGGGAGCCAAAGTGGATGCCATTGGAAAGCTTTATAAAATTATCAGAATCTGCGAATTCAGTGTTGTGTGGCCTTATTGTTTTCAGCTGGAATAAGCAAAGACTGCTGGAGTTTAAATTAAATTCTATGCCTGGACTGGGGCATCTTTTCACTATCACTTTTTTTTCAGAATCCTTAAAAATACAGCAAATATTGCAGATGGAACCCACACACCCAGTCCATCAGTAATACTGTTGTATTTTATCCACTCTGAGATCCCACTATAATGACAGCAATATAGTGATTTTTTTTAAATCACACAGGTGGAAAGAGTATGAAGTGGATATCAGTCTACATGAAAATATAGCTCACATAGGAATTTCTCCCATGCACAGAGACTGATGAAACCATGTCCCCAGGCCTGGCGTTGAGAAATGAAGGGTCATCTAATGATCAGCCAAGATTTAAGGAGAACTTCTAACAATAAAAAGGGATAAAAGATACACAGAAAAACTAATTATTCAGAAAAAAGCAGAGGTAAATGGGTGTTATCCTTTTTTGGGGGGGCAAGGGAGAGGGAGAGGGAGAATCTTAAATCCACATTGGGTGTGGAGCCCCACATGGGGCTTGACCTCATGACTCTGGGATCCTGACCTCAGCCAACATCAAGAGACAGACACTTAACCAACTGAGCCACCCAGGTGCCCCAAAGTAGGTATTATTCTAAATAGAAAATTTGGAGAGTTCTGAGGAAAAAAATTCAGAAGAGAGACAATCTAAATCTGAGAAAGAACTATTTACCAATTAAGCATATAATTGCCAGAATAAATATGTAACAGGAAAATAAAGAAAAATCTCACAATGTAGAAGGAATAGAGGAAGCCACAGAAAGACGATGAGAAGAACAATAAAACTAAAGAGGGAAAGAGAGTGCCATGGTTTGTATTGTGTCTTCTGAAAATAAATGTTGAAGTCCTCAGGGTCCATACCTCAGAATGTGACCTTATTTGAAAATAAGATTGTTGTGGATATAATTAGTTAAAATGAAGTCATACTGCAGTGGGGTGGTCCTACTCCAATGTGACACAGAGATGGACACACTTAGGGGCAGGCCATGTGATGACAGACACAGAGATTGGAGGGATGTGGCTATAAGCCAGGGGACTTCGAGATTTCTGGTAGACACCAGAAGCTGGAAGAGGACAGGAAGAATCCTTCCCTGGAGCCTTAAGAAGGAGCGTGGACCTTGGAAAGCGGCTGGCACAGAGAATGTTGAAGTAAATACAAGTACACTAGGCAGGTGCAGAGGGGGATTTGGGGAAGACCACCAAGTCAGCCTTCACTGTAGAAGGATGTAAGGGGATAACGTCTACATGATCAGTGAAAATGGTAGCAGTGTCATCTAGAGAAGTAAGGAAAATAGCACAACAAAGAGCTAAAAGAGTTAAAATTAGCTGTATTTAAAGAATGAGAAAAGGAGTGGGGCTATAGGGAGTGGAGGGTATTATTTATTATTAAAATTTCATTTGCTACTTACTTTTAGTCATAAGCATGATTTTGATTATTCATTATACAATACCATTAAAATATTTATTGTGAAGTACCGTTATTACAAGTGTTTAAAAATAAACTATTTATTATAAAAGACATGACATTTTTGTCAACTGAACTTGATGTACCTGGTTTATAATGGTAGACCAAATAAATTCACATTGAAATATAAATTCCGACATCAAATTTAGACTTCTCTCAAAGAACAAAAGGAAGGCTTTAGATATTAGGAAGTGTCCTCGAGAACCAGCATCTGCCAGTTTTTGAAGAATTGGACTGTTAAGTGGGGTGACGTGGAGTTGACGCTGATTTCCCAGAGGCTTGATTTTCCCATCTGTCTTGGGCTCACGACTAGACGATGCTTTTCAGCTTCTCTTATGGAGAGGTGTGGCTGCGTGAAGAGAATTTGTCCATCTCCATCCGGGCACACAGCACCCTTCACCTTCCCTCTCACCCCCGCCAGGGCTGAACGTCAGGCCTGGAGGCGCACCGGGAAATCCTGAATTGAGGATAGTGGAGCGTCTTCCCCAGCCGAAGCTCCAACTGGAGCTGATAAGGAAATGTGATTAAGAAAATGCTGAGAAACCAAGCACACACATGGCCATGAAAACTCAACCCAATGGGAAGATTACGAGAGGGGGATGGCTTTCTGAGTCAAGCCCGATGGTTTCCAGCCGCCATGAACTTGACGGACAGAGCCCGGAGACCAGCAAGCGATGGAACAAACCAGCTGCAATCTCCTCTCGCAAAGAACTTCAAGGTGTTTGTCACCACGGGAACCGACAGAAAGGAGATACGGCAGATGTTTAGTGGTTTTTGCTAATGAAACCCTAAGCCTGTGAGTGACTGTTGTAACATCAAAACAGTATCTGGACGCCTAGACCAGCAGCGGCAGGAGCTGAGCTATGAAATCTGTTCTGTCCCAGGGAAAGCCTATGACTCGATACCCATGGCCACAGGGGTTCCTTGTCTTCTGCTGGCCCTGTTCTAAGTGAGGCTCTCCCTGTTTCACTGCCGCGCACTGTTTGTGCTTGGGGAGCGTGTGGGGGTCTTGGTGGGGCAGGTCTCATTTGCCACCATCTACTCCTGAGTTAGTAACAGTACTGACACTAGCCACAGCACATTTTAATGCAGGCCTTTATTCTAGCCACTACCTTTTACAGAGCAATTATCATAATTTTGATGAAGACACTAGAAGAATATGATTTCCACTGAAGCGTGGTGGAGGAACGGTCAACGTTGATGGTGGAAATACGGACTCTCGTCCTGTCTCTGGAAAGCACTCACTGTGGAGTGTCTTCACCCGGCCTTGGGGACTTAATTTCTTCATCTGTAAAAGTGGGGGACAGTAAGTTATAGAGTTGTGGCTGTGAACTCATCAGTAATCGATATATATCACAGTGCTTGGTACAGAATAGGTACTTGGGTGGGAGTCACCCACGAAGATGAGGAATGTCTCTACACAAGTCTTGAACTAGAAGAACATCCAACCTGCTTCACAACCAACTGGCCCTGTAAAGTCACATCCCTCTCTTTTGCGGTCCTCTGTCTTCCGGTTTCTAGGCTGTCCTAAGATTTTGCGAATGTCTCATCAGGACTACCTTCTCAGTGCTTTTAGCTCTGAAGAGTTGGGCTTTCATTTTACATGAATATCTGAGATCTTTAATTACATGACATCTTAGAGACACAACAAGAAATTTTATAAGGGGAATGGTACACACACACACATGCATCATGCCCCCCAGATGTTTTAAAGCTCTCCAAGAAATAGCAACGCCCTTGGTCTCAGGCAAGTGTCTTATCGGTATTTGAATACGCCTGTTTACATATTTCTGGGATTTTTCTGTAGAGCTATTAATACCAGTTCTTTCTAACATCTATGTTTACATAACGAGGGGAAACAAACCCTTTCCTACAGGAGTATTTTTTACATACAGATACGGTCTGTTGAACTGAGTACCTGCGATAAATATTTTAGCACGTTTTTAATTTTATGGTAACTAGATGAGATTTATTTAGTGTAGTGTGTGTATAAAATGATAAAGCACATACACTATGATAAATTAACAGATAAATTGTTTAATTTAATTAAAAAATAACGAAAATATTTAGCATGCCTATGATGTCAATACATTTCTTAGAATCTAAGATGGAAATATTTGATTTTGGAATTAAATAGTCGAAACTCAGCTTTTGTTCTGTTCACATTACATCCTTATTTTGTCGCATAATAAAGTAGAGGTTGCCTATAGTTCCCCTGTTACTGAGGCATATGGTTAAGGCCTCAGAAAACTGAGGTTTTGCTATAGGCAACTTCAGCCTACTCCGTAGTTAAGCCGGTACATTAAATGATATACTTTGGATTTTTCACCAAAAAAGTTTTCCAAACTGATAGCTCTTAATAACTTAAAATGTATAATTGCTTTAATCACAGCTTTTGTTCCTTGATATTTTTTTTTTCGAAATTGAAAAAATAAAACTTCTTTGAAGATTCTTTTGGAGAGTTTCGCATTCAGGATATAACACAGGGTTTGGATTTCCTAAAAACACCTGGGCATAGGGCAAACAATTAGTGCTTTTGTGTAAAGTCCTCCTGGGAATGAGGTTTCGTTAGGGTGACTGTCATTGCTCACAGCCTGAAGGAGATTTTGTCACTGATGTTCCTACATAAAATATTTCAGATGATACCTGCTCTCCTCATGATAATGATGATTGCCTCCAGGGCTCCAATTTCCTGGTTCAGGCCCTGGCTCTTGGGGCCCGGCAGGGGGATGGGGAGCTGGGGACCACGGCCCACCTCCCTGGATGCAGTGCTCGGACAGTAACAGATGAGGACGCACAAGCTCCAGTCCTGGCTCCTGCCACTGACTTGGTGGAAATTTCCAGGCAACTCTCCTGATTTCTATAGGTCTTGGTTTCCCCATCCTTAAAGGTGGGAGAAGGAAGAGGAGGCAGGTGTGTAATGCAAAGATCGGCCCCACCTGTGGCACAGTGTGAGTCCCTGAAGGTGCCACGCAGACAGGGAAATCCAAAATTGCTTAAATTTTAATCAAATTGGAAAGCCAGTGCCGAGAAAATGTTCCGGCTTTCTGTCTCAATACTTTCAATACATAAGACACATTACTTAATATTCTCCATCCTGCAGAACAAATAATTTTAATAAATTCCACACATCTCAGCAGGGCCTGGAAAGGGAAAGGGGCACGAAAAATGTCAGGTCCTTCCCTGTCACTTTTATTTCCCCTCTTATGTCAAGTATTTGACTTGGTTTGTAAACTTTTAGATGTAATTCTTAGATCTCCACCCCATGAAGGCATACGGGGCTGTACTATACATTTTTCATGCTTTCCTAACAGTGTCTGCACATAATAGATGTTCAATAAATTAATATATAATAAATAACTGCCTCGTCTCTACTTACTCGTCACAGTCTCCAGCTGCAAGCATCCTCCACTTCGGGGCCATGCTCCCCGGACTCTTGATCACCCACACCTGTGCCTCCCCCAGGACTCCCTCCTGGACATGCTTTCTCTGGCCATCGCCTCTGTCCTTCCACGTGTCCATCAGAGTTTGAACCCTGTGAAGGCCCCCACCCCCCACTGTCCCCTGTTTCCTTCCATCTGCTTCCTTCCCCCATCATCGCCCTTGGCTTTGTGGCTTTGTCCCGTTCTCCACTGCAGGCCCTACAGACACCCCATGTCCCCTGCTCCCTCCACCGGACAGATGCCCCACGAGCCTCGGCCCTCACAGTGATCACCCCATCTCCCCTCATGCTTCCAGAGCACAACCCAGACACCCCCATATCCCCCGGCCCTCCCGGGGTGTCTCACCTGGCAGCCGTGCCCATCGCCAACAGGAGAGGAGCCTATGCTACCCCAGGTCTGGGGAATTCTTTTCTGTTCCTTAGCTACTACGCTTTCTGAATCTTTAGTGTGATCCTGTCATGACTTTGTCAGATCTCGTGTGCTCTCAAGTCCCAGCCCCTAACCAAATCCAGTCCTTCTCAGCTGATGACATCATCTCACATGTTTTTTTTTGGAAAATAGAAGCAATCAGAAGTGAATTTCTTCTTATTAGTATCTCAAAGTCCACAACCCTCCTCACACCCCTGCCCATACATATACTCCTCTCTGTGGGTAGAGAGGAAGGTGCTTCCCTCTCCTCTTCTAAAAGCAAATAATTATTTCCCTTATTTCCCCCCTTTTAACAAAAAAACCTTTACTCTCTACTCATCAGTTCTCTCTTTCTACAGGACATTTGTCATCACCAGAAAATTAATCCCGCCCTTTACATTACCCTGTGCTCCCCTAAGCCATCATACATTTTTGATTCTCCTCATTCACAGAAGAAATTCTCTACAATATATTTAGATGCTTCTCTCCACATTTCTACTTAGCAGTCGATCTTCCAATGTGGCTTCTATCCCTATCGGACTGCATAAGAGAGGTGAAGTTGAACAAGCAAGACTCTGCTCTCATCCTAAGTGGCCTTGCGAGGGTTCCCAACACCAGTGACCCTCCTTGTCTAATTAAAATATTTTTTTCACTAGGGAATTGATAACACCAAGCTCCCCTGGTCCTGTGTCCGCCTTACAACTCAGTCTTCACTGTCACTTTCTTTTTCTAGCGGACCTTGAAATGTTGAAGCACCCAGAGCTCTTTCCCAGACAGACTCTTCTGTTTCTTGTCTGTTCCCCGTTCCCACTGGGCTCACCTAGTGCTTTGACACCACGCACAATATGCTCCCGGTGCTGTTTCCTATGGTTATTCTCCCTGTGCCTGCAGCCAAGGTCCCCTCTGAGCACCCCTCTTCTCCGTCGGTGCCTCCTCGACATTGACTTACAAAGCCACCCCCGCCTCAAAAACAAAGTTTTAAACACTAATTTCTGGATTAAATTCTCTTCCCACACTGTATTCAAAATGTTCTTCCCCCACGCTTCCCGGCTAATGCAAATGCAGAAGTCACGCTGTTTCTGTCCCCAGCTCCCTCCTTGTCTGGCCGCAGATTGACAGGAGCCATGCCAGGCAGCCCCCTCCAGCCTCTCCCTGCCTCTGGCTCCCTAATTCCTTTCCCTTTATCCTTCAGGTCTGGGAGATGGGTGGCTTCTGCTGTTTCAGTCCCCGAGACGCTTCCCCCCTCCTGTCAGTTTTTCTGGCCCTGACTGTACCCCTGAAAACAGCACCTTCAGTAAATGACTCATTGACCAATACATGCCTTTTGTGTCCTGTTGGTGCCCTGATTGATATAACGAGAAATTGAGGCCCACTGACGTGGTTTATCTTCTAGTTAGGTGAAAAGAGCAGATCTCGATTTTTGTATAATGATGATTCAGAATTATTGTTTTTCAGATGAAGAATCTGAAGATCAGGTAATCTAGCCAAGGTTAGAGAGCTAATTGCTTGCATTCTAGATTTCTTATTCAAGACTAGGAAAAGAAACTACATATCTCACACTGTATCACATAACCTCCTGATTCCTGGGGCTAGTATTCTTATTTCACATTTTTCAATATGATTCCAGATGAATGAATTCTTGTTAAATTTTATTATAAGGTAAAATTGCTTGTAATTCTCAGCCTATAACGCAGTGGTTAGCAGATTACAATCCATGGGTCAAAACCGGCCCTCCACTTGTTCTGTTCTGGGAAATAAAGTTTTATTGACACGCAGCCACCTGCACACCATCCATTTATGTATTGTCTCTGCCGTTCTTGTGCTTCATAGAAGAACTGAGGAGCTGTGACGGAGGACCACTAAGCCTAAAATACTTTTAACTCTTCACAGAAAAAGTTTGCTGACTCCTGGTATGTCTCGTATGACTCTTCTATTTCATGTAACACAGAAATGAAATTTTGGGAAATTAGAACAAACTGAGAGAAATCTGAGGGTCAAGTTACACCCTTTTGTCAAATACAAACATTTTAAGCCTTTCTACCGCTCCCACCTTCCACCCCTACTTTTGTGTGCAAACAACCCTGTTAGAGGGCAGAGCTAGCTCGCTCATGTACCTTCACAGCATTTCCCCAATGAATACAGGTGCAGCACGCCATTCCTATGGCTTTCCAAGTGAGTAAAATTGTTGACCATCATAAATAAATTGGGCTGGGGGTAAGATATTGCAATCAAGAACTTAAATTGGACATGATTTCAGTCTTGAAAGAGAACTTGACCAGGAGTTCCTTAATTTTTAAAATTGTAATCTTCCACGCTAACTGAATCTTCCAGTTTCCCCCTTGAAATGTGAATAAGACATGGCCCACGGCTCCATTTCCAAAACCCAAGCAGCTGTTTTGGTCGAGTTTAAAAAGAAAAACAGAGAGGGAGAGACAGAATTAATGTGGCCACTAGATTCCATTTAGAGTCGAAGAAAAGGGATCCCCGTCATGGTTTATTTAGGACAGATCAGTTATTGAGAACTTCATTGAGTAATTTTTTGTTTTGTTTTATTCTGATGTCCTGTATGTTTCTCTTATTTTATGTCCCTCAACTCCTTTACAGAATTAAAAATAAATGAGGAAATTAATAAAATATGAATTAGAAAGCTTGTTTTTAGACTGTTAATACCCTTTCATCAAACAATCGAGTGGGTGCTCCCCAGGTCAAAAGACACCACCCCGTTTGCTTCAGAGTTTCACCAAAGGTAAGAAAGACCTTTATTCTTAACACCCATCTTCCAAACATTCTATTTAGCGTAACACAAACAAACACTCTTCCTCACCTGTCTTTACCAGTGGAAGTCTTTTTTATCAGAATGGTATTTGCTCTCAGAAGGATGGGTGGAAGTTAGAGGTGCGTCAGTGTCTCCTACGCTCTGAAAGAGGCACCTGTGCTGCTTCTAACAATAGAAACCATCCGCAAACCGGCAGAAACCCGTGTGTCTGCATCTGCTGTGAGGCCCACTTGGAATATACGGTTTCCAGAAATCAGCTTTAATTGTGGGCCTCCAGTGAATAGAGTCAATTTCCATGACTGTAGGGCCTCTCAGGCAATATAATAAAATAAGTCATCAACAGCCTTGACACTATCCTTTCGCTATTAACACCCAATTACATATCGTAACAATAAAATGGCGCGGTGGAAAGAGAAAGCTCTCGTGGAAAGATACGTGTTTGACTCCGATTGTTAGTATTCAGTGGGTGTGCTACATTGGGCAGATCACTTCACATCTCTGAACTACACTTCACATTTGTTCACCGCCAAAACGGTGATAACCCATAAAACTTGGTATGGGAAGCAGATCACACAGGATACCAAAAGTGCTTTATAAAATAGAAAACCGTATTGTATTAGATCGAGGAAGGAGTAAATCAACGTTATTATGAAAATTACATATGTTTATGTTTAAAAAAATAGCATTCAGCCATACAATAGATCATACAGCACCAAAAGGGAATCTTCTTCTTACCCTGGGTGACTGCGGCCATCAACACCTTTCCAGAAACTTCTCTCTACCAAAGATAATCTTTTGTCAGAGACATAATTTGCCAGATGTTAGCCGTGCTTTGATTAATATAACTTAAGTAGGACAGTATTTTGCCATTTTATAAAATGCATTTGTTATTAATAAAATCCTTCCCAAATGAAAGGCATTAACATTTATGCACTTTTTCAGTTAAGGAAAGGAACTCAATAGGACTATGTTTATGATTTGGTTTCTTATGATTCTATAAATAGTTATTACATAGTTAATGAGTCAACAGGTACACATGTGTGTGGTAGGCAGAATAGCAGTGCCCCAAAGATACAAAACGGGGGGACAGCAGATGGAATTAAGGTTGCCAATCCCCAGACCTTATAATAAGGAGATTATCCTGGATTATCCCAGTGGGTCTGTTGCAATCATAAGGGTCTTTACACATGAAAGAGGGCGATAGAGCAGTCAGTGCCAAATGATGTGATGTTAAGAAAGATTCAATTGGCCATGTTGGGCTTTGAAGATGAAAGCCGGCCAGGAGCCAAGGAATGCAGGTGGCCTCTAGAGTCTGGAAAAGGCAAGAGAATGGATTCTTCCTGCAGCCTCTAGAAAGCAATGCACCCATTGGGCACCTCAGTTTTCATCCAGTGACCTCCATGTCAGATTTCTTATCCATATGACTGTAAGATACTTCATTTCTTTGCTTTTTCAGTAGACCTAGGCAATGAATACACTGAGTTACATGAACATTACGTTTGAAATTAAGTACATGTATTCTTAGAAACGTGACCCAACATCAAAAGTAAAATAGTTAAAATCAGCTACACTTGAGTGAAAAGTCCCACAAAGTCTCCCCTTTGCAACAATTTTCTATCTTGACTTCTTTGAGATGGCACTTTTGATTCTCTCCTGCCTCTGATTATTCTTTCTCTCATTCCTCCTGTTTTTTTTCTGGCCCCCTAACTGGAAATCTCATCTATCCTCTCTCATCTCTGTGCCTATTCTCTCCACTGCTGTCCTGTTCCATTCTCAAGGCTTGCACAACCACTTCCATCTTGATAGACTGAACCAGCGACCCCCAGCCCTGCTATTGTTCTCAGATTGAATTCCAACCTTTCCAACCACCTGTGGGCAACCTCTTCCCCACTGCCCCCCGGTCTACTTTGTGAGTCTCTGGAAGCAAAAATTCAACATGCCCCAAATTAAAGCTTCAACCTCTCCTCTCCCTGTATCTTTGTTCTTTGAAGTCTCCAGGAAGACCTTGATCCTCCAAATTATTGCCCCCAAATCTCAGTGTTTTGCAATTTGTCCTTCCATACCTAAGCAGCCACTAAATCACTCTTGCAAATTCTCAAATGACACTCATTTATTTTGTTAGAAGATTCTACCAGCAAGGCTTTTTTTCAGCTGGTCTTGCTGCCTTCTCTCACATCCTAATCAGTGCTATATGCCAAGTCCAGTATAATTAGGAAAGCATTACTCTTCAGTCCTCAGACCTTCATGGATTGCCCATTGCCCTCCAGATAAAAAGCCGGTTCCTCACGGTGACATCCCCATTTCTACAGTTTTGAGCTAGCATCTCCATCTGTATTTGTCTCCAGTTGCTTTCTCAGTACATCAGAGAGTCCCAAAGACTTTCATCTCAGGACTCATTTATATTCTTAAAAACTATTGAGGACACCAAAAATTTTTTATTTATGTGTATTTATAGGTAGAAACTAAATATACAATTTTTTAAATTACTTATTTGTTAGTTCACGTAAAAGTAGCAATATGTTCATTACACGAGAACATAAACTTTCTGGTGAAAAATAATTATCTTTTCCAAACTAAAAAATAGATAGATAAATAAATAGTAGGAAGAGTGACATTGCTTTCATTTTGGCAAATCTCTTTAACATCTGGCTTCATAAATGAAAGCTGGTAATCATATATGCTATTGATTCAATTCATTATCGTGTGTCCATTTATTTAAAATATACACAGAAAATTCATTTTCACACAAATATGCTGTTGGAAAAGGGAGGGCTATTTTAATTGCCTTTCAGATGTTTGCAAATAGTCAGTCTACTTAAATGCAAAACAAAATTTAATGTTCTTCAAGTTTATTTGCAATGTGGAATCCAGAACATATCAATTATGATTTTGTAATATGTTACCTTAAATTGTTTCAGTCTATTTTGCACTTTGAATGGATCATTTACTTCCCATGATTTTGTCACATCATTCGTTGGTTATTTGGAAGTTACTGGTTCACTGAGTTACGCAGAGCTCCCAAATGTTGGCACATTTCATTAAATGATATCTAGACACCACATTCATCCTAAAAGTCTTCAAGCAATGGGAAGCTATTATGGTCATGGTGGTAAACGTAAATTTTCCAAAATACTAAATCCCTCCTGAATGTGGAGTGCCGATGAATACGGGATTTCCCATGTGCTCTGGAGCTGCTGTCCTGACGCGCGGTAAGGCTCCGCAGATTACGCGTCACTGCCTTTGTGCCATCAGCGTGAACGTCAGTGAATTAAAACAGCAAGTAATGTCTTAGTGTGATGGCAAAGACAGTTTTGACCTCACGGCCCCCTTGAAAGAATCTTAGGGAGCCTCCAGGGTCCACAGACCACACTTGGTGACTTCTGCCCTGTAGTCCAATTTAATGCCTTTCGAATAATTTTGGTTATTTTCACACACAGCCACCTGAAGACTCCATATGAAATTTAAAAGAATTGCTTTCGTTTCCATGGGAGTTGGAGAAACAGAGATTCATCTCCTTGTCTCTTCCTCCCCTCTTTCTTCTTGTGACCCCTTCATGACCTCAGGGGTCATCTTGACAACCAGAGTATTCAGGAGCGCCCTCTGTTTCCAGTGGCTCCCATTCACTGCCTCCACGCCATTGCTCACCCATGTTTGTCTGATCATTTCCCTCAGTGGAAACACCCTGAGCCCCAAAACAGAATGTTTCTCATACCCACTTTGGTTTTGGCCATTGTCTGTGACTGGGCCTTCGCCTGCCTTTCTGCAGTAAAGTCTCCCCCGGGACAGGGACCATGTCTAAATACACTTGGCCTTCCAGAAAACACAGAGATAGTAAATAGTTGTTGAATTTAGTTGAAAATTTTCCCTAGAAGAAAACGATTTTCCGGGGGAGGAGGGGGTCAGTGCTTTCCAAGTTGCTGGCGTGTTCAATGCAAGTACTATGTATCTTCCAGTCTTGCAAGCCTTTTCCTCAGTTAGCTCTTAGGAAGGCTTCTTGTTAGAAGCTGATTTTTATTATAAAGGATTTCAGACCCGGATCATCCCTGCTTTAAAAGTTATAATTGGATGGAATTATGGAACTGCTTCAATGAGCCTAATCATAATCTTCACTCCCCCTCCCTGCCCTATGCTGGTGCTCAAGTCCATTTCTCCAGGGGGTCTTCCACAGAGCTTATGTGATCGCCTGCCAAGAATTTTCAGAATATTCTCTGCATTCCTTCCAAGCCATGTCCCATGTGTCATCACTCTTACTCTCTTCGAGTCTTTACAAACGTAGGTACACTTGCTGGTGACCTTGTCCACAAGGTTGGAGGCTTGGAATATATAAGAAGCTCCCTGCCAATTCATGTCAACCATTATGCCATCATTTCCACAGAGGCTGGTGACTGTCGATGTGCAATGAAGAGCCAGTAAAGCCAATCCAGCATGGATTAATTTGTTCCATTTCTACACACTCAGACACTACTCATTATATGGTGAACGGAAGCTTTTTACTGACCGCTTCAGGAGAAATGGTTGTGTCTGAGAGGGTAAGTGTGTGACAGGCAAGAAGAGGTTATGGTTCAGGAGCCCAAGACTTGGGAAGCCACCCCAGCTGTCTCGGGGAAGACTCAGAATGCAAGGGGCCGTCCTGCCTCAGCGGCGCAAAGGGCACTTTCATAAGGAAACAGTGCAGGGAAGATAACATCGGGATCAAGGAAAAAACACTAGGTTCTATAAAGTGGCCGCCTTGGAAATCAATTTTCCTTCCTCTTTTCCTCCTACTAATCCAAAGAATTGGACATTTGGACTGTTGCTGATTACATGCACTCGACCACACCTGTGTGCAGGGGCGACTGAGAGCCGCCATCCTTTGCCATGTGCTTTGCCTTCCCAAGCAAGGCCAGGGCTCTATTCCTAAGAATGAACAGCAACTGGAAGTCACTCCGCAGATAGCCCTTCTGCTACAGAGCAGAAGCCAGAAGCCACATTCTCTTCTCTCATTTGACCATATTGTATCTGAATTCACACTGAGGACGACATATATTTTTATCATAAATAATGTTTACTTCTTTCAAATGCCTTTCATGAAATATCCTCATTTGAAAATGTGTGGATGAGCTTTAAAATTACAGGTCAGTTTTTCAGTCCTTTCATGGTCTAATCGCCATGTTGGGCTCCAATGTTTCTATTTCTATAGGAGCCATTGTGAAATCGGGAAGATCCTAGTTCTAGACTCCCCTGTACTCACATGAACTCTCCAAACTGCTTGGAAGCCACTTCTCACTATCAAACAAAACTCATCCTCCCACTCTATCAGATTCATTTACTATTTTTTAAAAGATTTTATTATTCATTTGAGAGAGAGAGAGCACAAGCAGGGGAAGGGCAGAGGCACAGGGAGAAGCAGATTGTCCACTGCAGGGAGCCCGATATGGGGCTTGATCCCAGGACCTTGGGACCATGACCTGAGCTGAAGGCAGACACTCAAACATCTGAGTGCCCTGGTGCCCCCTCATTTACTATTTCTAATGGCACTGACATTTTCCAGTGTTTCAGGGTGGAATGGCCCCACGTCAGTGGTGTCCCAAGACCTCAGAAGAAGCAGACATAAATCCTCCCTGAAAAAATATCCTCAGGTTAGAGATTCTGATTTTCCACAAGTTAAAATCAACCAAATATGAGAGACCATAATTGAAGATTAGTAAACGTTACAAGAAGAGCCAGTATTGTGCATGAGGGTCAGCTGGAAATGCAACCACTACCTTTGGACTCTTTAGTATTGAAATTATAAAATAAATATTACTTGGTACGTACATATCAGATATGTATATATTTTTCTTTTTCTTTTTTTTAAAGATTTTATTTATTTATTTGACAGAGATAGAAACAGCCAGTGAGAGAGGGAACACAAGCAGGGGGCGTGGGAGAGGAAGAAGCAGCCTCCCAGCAGAGGAGCCTGATGTGGGGCTCGATCCCATAACGCCGGGACCACGCCCTGAGCCGAAGGCAGATGCTTAACCGCCGTGCCACCCAGGCGCCCCAAATATGTATATATTTTTCTAAAAAAAAAAAAATGTTGAGCTGTGGAAGCAGCAAGAAACTATTCTAAATGACAAGGCAGCTTTGAAAAATGACCAAATACAATGTGTATAGATACAGGTACTGGCATAGCTAGAGACATAGATGGGTGGATAGAACGATCTAGATGAATCTAGATCTATCTGTAAATATATGTGTGTGTAATATACATACATACATATGTGTGAGACTCAACGACTCAATTGTTAACAGCTGATTAAACCAAAGGAAAGAGCATATTCACAGATAAACTCACAAAAATGACCCAGAATGCAGCCCGAAGGCACAGGAGTCAGAAAACATGCAGGAGAAGTGAAGAGCTAAGGGGGTGGTATGAAAAGTTCTATCAAACATCCTAGTCGGTGACACTGCAAAGAACAGAGGAAAGGTGCTGCTTCAAGGAGGTGATTAACAGCGCTGTTTAGGGCTCATGAAATGCATAAGTCCACAGTCAGACCACAGGTACAGGAAGAAGGTGTTCCAACAGGATGAATAAAGAGAGAACTACGTGTGGACCAATTATAGTGAGACCACAGAACTCAAAAGTCAAAGAGAAATTTCAAACAGAGAGAAGACAGATTTCTCACCAAGAAAACCAATTTGGTTTATATTATACTCCTCAGTCTAATCATAGGACCTGGAAGGTAGTGGACAGTTTGTCTCCAAAATGAGGAGATGGAAATAGATGCTAATTCTGAGTTATGTCTGCAGAAAAGGATTTATGGACAAAAACAAGCTAATGGAAAGTGATGGAAAGAAGTACTACCAGGGACTGGACCACCGGTGATAAGAGCAGGTGTGCAGAGACTTGGGGTCTGTCAGGAAAGAATCAGAATAACGATTCTAAAGCTATTTTGTTATGTAGGGTGGGCTTAAGAATGCACTTTATAATTGGTTAATTACGCATGTTAAAATTAAAGAGTAACATATACAGAAATTGATCTTTTATGTTCTGCCAGGGAAAGGAAAACAGAAATAATGTTTTCAAAAACTCAAATGTGTAAAAAGGGAGACAATGACAAAAGGTATTGGAAAATCATGATAGTAGAAAATACAAAGCAAAATGGGTGAAGCAAAATGTTCATTAATTCAGACAAATGCAAACGGAGAAAACTCTAGTGTGATTACGAAAACACCTCAGATTGCATAAGCAAAAGCATGACTAAATGCAGTTACATAGCGTTTGCAAGAGACACAATTTAAACTATCAACAATTGGTAAAAGTGAAAAACAAAGATATGTTTGGCAAATAATCACCTAAAAGCCCGAGTAAATGTTAAGATACAAAGTACTTGTATGGATACACAGATTCATTATGAAATTAATTTTTAAAATTCAACAGGAACTATAGCAGGAAGGCCACGTGCAGGACCAGCCTCGTGGGCGTGGTCAGCTCTGTCACACAGAACCCTGTGCTCAGAGGGGCCCCACTGGAGCTTTAGTGCTTTGTATTAACTTCAAATTTTTAAGAATATTAAATTTGAGGTGGTTGACAGAGGGGAAGGGGTGGGGGGATGGGAGAGATAGGTGAAGGAGACTGGGAGGTACAGAATTCCAGTTTTAAGATAAATAAGTCGAGGGGCACCTGGGTGGCTCAGCCGTTAAGCATCTGCCTTCGGCTCAGGTCATGATCCCAGGGTCCTAAGATCAAGCCCCGCATTGGGCTCCCTGCTCAGTGGGGAGTCTGCTTCTCCATCTCCCTCTGCCCTTCCCCCTGCTTGCTCTCAATCTTCTCTCTCTCTCAAATGAATAAACAAAATCTTTAAAAAAAGATAAATAAGTTGCAGAGATGAAATGTACAGCATAGGGAATATGGTCAGTGATATTGTGATAACACTGTATGGTGACAGTTGGTGACTACACTTGTCGTGGCGATCCTTTCGTAACATACAGAACTGTCGAATCACTCTGTTGTCCACCTGAAACTAATACAATGTTGTGTATCCACATACATCATAAAATAATTATTATTAAATAATCATAAAATAATAATTATAAGAATGAAATTTTTAAAAATATTAAATTTGAAATTGTTTTCATAAACTGACATCCAGTGAAACGATGGAACATATGCCAGATGTGGAGCTTCAGCTCACAGATGCCCATGACTTGTCCTGCTTTCCCACCTCCCAGGGATACGTTCTCAGGTCCTCACACCTGTCCCTTGCAGCCCTGGCCCCCTCCCCTGCCTCCTGGGTCATAGTAGCGGGGGAGGCTCAGACTCTGCCATTACCCTCTGCCCCTAGAAGTGGCTTGGGCATGGGCATGGGAGGGGTGGGCAGCACCATGGTGCATTTGGCCGGTGACTTGCAGAGGCCTCTGGCTTGCCCTCAGCCCAGGTGCCTGTCCTGTCCCGCTGGGATATTGCAGAGCAGTGGGTGTCATCCTTCTCCCGTGGGCTAGGGTGGCAGGCCAGTGGGAAGAAGGTATTAACCTCCTAGCCCATGACCAGGGTCCTATACTAGCTTCTGGCACGGGGCCTGTCTCGGTATGTCATATTGCTTCATGGATGTACTATTAAATGGCTTAAATGAGCAAAAATGAGCAGAAGTGAAGATATGGTAGAATTACATCACAAATACCCTATCCAACATCCTACTACAAGATTTCAATGTGTCTTTTTCTCCCAGTTTACAGGTTAGGACATCCAAAAGTTAAAATGATACATAAAAACAGAAAATAAATACCATCAATCTTGATTTATTAGATATCCAGAAAATATCGCACCCAGAAATTATCTAATGCTGTTCCAGAGCATACATAACACATTTACAAAAATTTGCCATATGCTAGGCCATAAAGTAAGAATTAACAAATTTCAAAAATAAAAAAAAAACAGAACAATGTAGTACAGAGCACATTCCTTGAAAGCGAAGCAATTAAGTCAGAAGTTAATTAAACATAGAAAAACTGAACTAATAAAAGCCCCACGGGCTCCTCGGAGGCATGGCTCATTCTAGACCTGGGTCAAGGAAAATAAAAATGTACCTGGATCATCTAATATTTCCCCCAAAGGAAAGATGTGCTGAGAAAACCAAAGTATGGAGTATGTTGAAGGCACACAGGAGACAACCTGAGGTGGCCGGGTCCCAAACGCCAAAGTTGGAACAATCAGAGAAACAAAGTCAATAGCATTGCATTGTTTTATAAGCAGAAGAATAAAATACATAAAATACTACATGAGTCTGCACTGACACATAAATAAGTGAATGCATAAGTAATTATGGGAGAGGAGACAAAGCTTCCATACGGAATTCCAAATAACGTATGTGGATATTCACCCCTCTGGGAGGGGGACTTAATTCCCTACCTCACAGCCCATCCTTTACCCCAGTGGTGTGCACTTAGTAACTTGCTTCAAAGAACCAGGTGTGGAAGTGGAGAAAAAGGGAGACTCCATCGTGAAGAAATCTAGCAAACTCGCCATCAGCCAGGTAGTCAAGGGAACATCTCCCAGGACGCCATGTTGATAACACAGACCTTTGAAGCAGTGTGATGAGAAGGGACCTCTTTTCTATATAATTCTTCCCCCAAACCTGTAACCCAAGCTGACCGTGCAGAAAACACCAGGTAAACCCACATGGAGGAGCATTTTACAAAACACTTGGCCTGTCAAGATCTGAAAAAATAGGCAAAGTCTAAGAAATTGTTGTGGAACAGAGCAGGTGGAGAGAGTGGTGATTGAATATATTGTGGTGTCTCGGTTGGGATCCTGGGACATAAAAAGGACATTATTAAGAAAAAGTAAAACTTGAATAATATCTGGAGTTTAGTAATTATACTCATGTTAGTTTTGCATTTGTCACAAATATATGAGACTGGCATATGGCAAGTCTCCGTATTGTACTGGCAATATTTCTATAAATCTAAAAGTATTAAAACTCTTTGGATATTTTTAAAAGTTTATTTAAATAATCAACAACCCTTTGATATGGTTCATCAAAGAAATAAAGAGATAAGGTGCAAATAATATTGCTAGTGAAAAAGGAGACAGCTACATATCCAGCTGATTTGAAAAAAATAAGAAAATGCCATCAAAAAATTTAGGGTTTTATTAGTATATAAAAATGCCACCAATTTCTGTACATTGATTTGTATCCTGCAGCCTTACTGAATTCATTTCTCAGTTCTAGTAGTTTTTTTGGTGGATTCTTTAGGGTTGTCTATATATAGTGTCATGTCGTCTGTAAATAATGAAAACAAACATATGGCCGACAGACACGTGAAAAGATACTCAGCCTCCCTCATCAACAGGCAAACGCAAATCAAAACCACAGTGAGATCTCACCTCACACCTGTCGGAACGGCTAAAATAAAAAACACAAGAAACAGCAAGTGTTGGTGAGGATGTGGAGAAAGGGGAACCCTCCTGCACTGCTGGTGGGAACGCAAACAGGTGCAGCCACTGTGGAAAACAGCATGGAGGCTCCTCCAAAAGTTAAAAATGGAAATACCTTATGGTCTAGGAATTGACCTACTAGATATTTACTCAAAAAAATAAAAAAAACAAAAACAAACAAACAAAAAAAAAAAACCCAAAACCACGCATTCAAAGGGAACATGCCCCCCTGTGTTTATTGGGGCATTAATTATAGTGGTCCAAGTATGGAAGCAAACCAAGTGTCTATTGACTGCTGAATGGATAAAAAAAGATGTGGTGGGTATGTAGAATGGAATGCTGTTCAGCCACAGCAAAAATGAAATCTCTCCATTTGCAACAATATAGACGGACCTAGAGAGTATAATGCTGAGTGAAATAAGCCAAAGATAATAAGATAATTAACTAACAAGCAAAGGGAAAAAAAAAAGAGAGAGAGAGACTGAGAGACAAACTGAGAAGTAGACTCTTTAACTACAGATATCATACTGATGGTCACCAGAGGGCGGTGGGTGGGGCAATGGGAGAAATAGGCGATGCGGATTACAGAGCACACTTCTCATGATGAGCACAGAGTAATGTACAGAATTGTTGACTCACTGTATTATACACCTGAAAATAACATAACACCGTATGTTAACTGCACGGGAATTAAAATTCAAAACTTAATAAACTTTAGGGCAATCATTTTGAAAGTGTAAGCGAAATAGGAAAATTCCTAGAAAACATTTAATTTAAAATGGATGAAATGAAATATGTAGAAAAATCATTACTTAACATTAAAGAAGTTGAATCAGTAGCTTACATGCATTCCTACGAAGAAAACAAGAAGCTGAATATCTTCAGAAGTGATTTCATTAAAATTTCTCACGATACGCAGATCATTCTGTCTCACGGGGACTACCCCAGAGAACAGAGACTGAGACGACGTTTCCTCCTTTGATTTAAGAGAACAGCAGAACGTTCTTTCCTGAACCAGACTTGGGAAGTTATACTGAAAGTAGCAAAGTAGAGATAATGATGGGCCAAATGCAGAATGAACTGTAATTAATTTTTAAATCTTTAAGAAAACATAGCAATCCAGATAGCTCAATTCACACCCCAAAACTATTAACTTTGGTCGCTTTGGGTTTACCCAGGATTACGTGTGTGCTTTACAGTTAGAAAATCTATAAATGATTTCTACTCTATTGCCTGAGTACGGAGGGTAAAATACATTAAATCAGCTGCTTTGGGTCCAACCTGGATGACACTAGTCTGAGTGACACCTGTAATAACACTTCCTGAGCTTCTTCTAAAAGATGGGCAGAAGCACTGGGCTCTGTGCAGGGAAGGAAGACCCAGAAGCAGGAAACGCAGTCCTTTCTCCCAAGGGGCTTGCCACAGACTTAGGGACACAAGTCACAAACAAATGACGAGTGATGTTGGGTTAAACACCAGCTCGAGAGAGAAATGGATGTGTCACTGGGTAAAACAAAGTCAAGTGCTAACTAACTGGTGCTCTTGGCTCTAGACTTGTCCCATCAGCTACTTTCCCTGCACACGAGACAGAGGATTGCTGCTAAACAAAGCCCCTACCGTGAGAAGAAAAGGAAAGAAAAGAAGGGAAGGGGAAGGGAGGGGAGGGGAAGGGAAGAGAAGAGCGAGGAAGGGAGGGGAGAGGAGGGGAGGGGAGGGGACGGGAGGGGAAGAGAAGAGAAGGGGAAGAGAAGAGAAGAGAGAAGAGAAGAGAAGAGAAGAGAAGAGAAGAGAAGAGAAGAGAAGAGAAGAGAAGAGAAGAGAAGAAGAGAAGGGAAGGGAAGAGGAAAAAAAAAGAAAAAAGAAGAAAAAACCCGCTTTTATCCCCTTCCTACAACCCAGGGTGCAATTATTACCTGGTGAATAGATGCCAAACACTGGGCTTCGGCTGAAATGTACCGGTGAGTATGTGTTGCAGTGAGCGCTGCGTATCGTGTTAAGACTGAAGAATCACAGAGCTGTACCTGAAACAAATAATACAGTTTATGTTCATAATAAAAACAAATAAATAAAAAGTAAAAAAAAAAAAAAGAAAAATATAGTGCCAGAGTGGTAGTGGTTGGGGGCACTGACTGGAAATTCAGGAAAGATCCACAATTATCAATGCTTAGAAAATATCATGTATCTTGACATGGAATTACACGGAGTGATGCATTTTTAACTACTAATATAATATGACGTGACATGTATCAATAGCAAAGAAAGGATTATATCAGTTACATTATCTTAAAAGTGGTTAGCTCTAAGGGATTTCTGTGCATGAAGTCTGAAGAAGTTAGTAGCAAAAGATATAATAGGATTTACTTTTCTTCAAATAATAAAAGTAATACATCTTCATTATGGAAGGAAAAACACACAAAATAAGAAGATGAAAAAATCACATATAATCCCCCTATCCAAAGAAAACTGCTCTTTTTATCTTACCGTACTCCATGTCAAGCTCTCCCTGATTTATGTATCTTACGGCACACTCATTTTTTCCCGTCTACGGGGAATTAGGCAAATAGATAAAATGATACGTGTGTGTATGTATGTGTGCAGCATGGATATAAAATTGAACAGCTTTCGTTTCTTCCCTTCTATCATTTTTCTTTTAACTAAAAAGCCATTTAAAATATAGATCTGTGGTAGAACTCTACCAATTACAAGGAACAGGAATGATGAAGCCCACGGCTAGAATTGTAGCCCCTGTCACTTGCTTATATCTTTAATCAGTAATTAAAGGGTTTTGCTGATTCCATTCAATAGTAGCTTCTTCCTTAATGGCCTGCAGCCATTCAGCGAGATCAATGATTTAATCATGTCATCCTGCCACCGGCTTGATCTGAAATCCTTTTGTAGGATCCTTTACAGTTTAAAGAGGCTTATTTTCAGGTTAGAATGATCTGAAGGGTTCAAGATTAAGGTCTAAGAAAAGCTCATGTATTTACCCAGTATTGATCTGAAGCCTGGGATATACATACTAAAACCGCTGCCGTCCACGACTAGGAAGCAGTTTCCAGAGCACAGGGAGGACGAGGACGGCGTGCTACATAAAAATTCGCGTCTTCTAAACATTTTAAGGGCCCAATCATTTACTCTTGTTTGCTTTCATGCTCTCCCACAAATTAGGTTATCTTTAAAATGCATATGCTTGCCCTCAAAAGACAACTTTATCTTAGCGAGGAGTTGATGTGGAATTTGCCTTTGCTAAAGTCATCTGGGAAAGCTAGAGAGCTTGCAGTATTTTATATAATTCGAAGGCATGATTAGTTTTCATAGGACTGCATTTTGTCCTTTTACTTCAGAGATGGTTACTATAAAAAAAAGTATAATAACAGATCTGGATTATCATAAAAGATGGTCATCACAAAGAATTCCGTGCTTCTTGTCAACGTCACGGAAGAACAACACTTCATCAGCTAAGCCCTGAGGCCGCAGAAACGATCTCGTGCACGGCAGTCGGTAAAACAGCAAAACTGGGAAGATGAAACGAACACGTCCCAATTTGGATTTAGGAAGTTGGGCTTCTTGCCTTTGCTTCTCATGAAAACCCTTCTCCTTCCGTTCCCAGGCCTGATACAGGGACGCATGTTTATTTCGTGTGGTGTTTGTCTCACCTGAGGGGAGAAACATATATTTTATGTAACATTCATAGTTGCGTGTGCATGTCTGTATATGTAAATACATGTACATACGTGTATAGTAACATACTTAGATGCACACACTTAAAGTTGTGCAGTATTTTAAAATATTAGTTGGTGAATTTTTGCCACAAAATGACATTAAGCATTGTTCAGTAGTATCCCCATCTTACAAATGAGAAAAGACAGGCTTACCAGATTAATAATGGTCCATAGTGGCTTCACACGGTGAAACGTCTTCAGTGACTCAGTCTCGCTCTCAGCTGTCATCAAGTGGCCTTCTGCCCCACCGTGCAGTTAGCTGTCCTTCCTCAGTTTACACACAGGATTGAATACCTTTCCTGAGGTGTGGCTGCTCTGCGTGGGTCCCCCATGAGCAAGAGTCAAATTCGTTCATGGTGACGATGTAATGTAATCATAATCGTCACTTTCTTAGCCTGGTTGTTTCCTCCAATACACCATGAGTCCCCTGGGCCAGGCACTGGCAGCATGACCCGATCCCCGCGTTTACCAGGACTGTCGTTCATCGCCACGCAGATCTCATCTCCAGTGTCACCTGTGTCCCCGGCCTCCTAGCACGAAACATTACCCCCAGGTTGCATTCTTCCTTCAGCTCCCCACAGAAAATGACCCTCTTTGTGTGTTTACGTTGTGTGATGAGTCTGCACTCATCGAAAGGGAAGTTCTCTATTCGTCGTCTCTTTCCTGGGATTCTCAGCACAGAGAACAGGGCCTTACATAGAGCAGTGCTTGGAAGGATTATTGTAAACTAAAATACAATGATGTGTCTCCTTTTGTTAGAAAAGATTTTATTTGTTTATTTGAGAGAGCGAGCGAGCGAGCACGCAGAAGGAAGACTAGAGGGAGAGGGACAAGTAGACTCCACGCTGAGCCTGTGAGCACAGAGCCCTACCCGGGGCTTGATCCCACCACCCTGACATCGTGACCTGAGCTGAAGCCAGGAGTCGGACACTTAACAACTGAGACACCCATGAGCCCCATCTTTTGCTTGTTTTTTAAAAAGGTATAGACCCGAAAAATTTTTGAACAACAGAAATAAGACCCATTTTTGATGTCTGCTGCCTTCCCCTGCTGTGTCCGTCAGCCGGGGCCGCACCAGCCGCACGTCTTCACAGGAAAACAGAGGCTCCAAGGAGGAGGTGCTCTGTACCTGGTCTTGATGATTCTTGAGATAAGTCTTATCAGTCACATTTTACATCTAGGCAAAATGAAGCTCATGTGTTTTAGAAACTTACAGAAGTTACACCTGCCATTGGAAACAATATAATCCAAGGTGGCCCTTCCTCCAGAGTGCAAGGTGCAGGTGAGCCTGATGCCGCAGGCAGCCCCCTCCCCGCCGCGATGTCAGGTGTGCCCGTGGGTGTGGGCGGGTCCCTGCGCAAGGCTCGCGTCCACTCGTGCCCGCAGCTGCTCATCCCCGCATTTGTACCGCCTGAACGAAAGGCGATTGGATTTTACCAATATAGATGTTCTTATCACTTAGAAATTCCTTAGAAATATGTAGGTATTTAACTGTTGCAAAGCTTGTAAGGATACCCAGCATTCCGTGGGTGGTTTTCCTTTTGCTCAAAACCTACTGGAATTTGAAATTGGCAAATCCAGTTGACAACACCTACCATGTCTCTTTCAAACGTCAGCGTTCTCTCTGGAAAACCCTGCTCTGAATAAACCGATGGCTTCAAAGTCAGCTCCGGATGACCTGGATTCATCAGACTGATAATGCGGGTTATACTGGTGATAGTTTCCACAGTGTATTGTCTTCCTCCTCTTCGGTGGTGTTTCCATCATTCACCAGCCAACGTACCTACAGGCTTGCATGGGGCAGGGGTGTGGCCCAGACATCAGGGGGTTTTTTCTTCCAGCCAAAGTATCTCCGAGTCCAGGTCCACACTCGCAAGAGGGATCTCTGCAAACTAGGAGCTGTGCAGATGGGAGTAACTGCGAGTGTGAGGTTATAAACCGTGTTTTTTAAGAATTTGTTAAAGAAATTCCAACTCTTTAGCTTGATGGAAAACAGGCTAGGAGAACATAAAAACTAATTTCATGTGTCAAGGAAAAGCAGGTGGAGTAAAGAATTAGACGTATGTTCTCAGGCCCGAAGGATTAACCAAGACCAAATGCAGCCCTGAGGAAAATTTTCACTTCAGTTTAAAACATAACTATTAAAATCCTAAGTTGTCCAGAGGTGGAAAAGAGGAAGTGGGTTTTCTTTTAGTAGAAGAAAACAGTTTTTAGTAAACGGCCACGTGAAAAGCAATGTGTTGGTCATTTTTGGTTTTGTGTTTTCCATAATAAGCTAATTAGGAAACCAGCTGTAATCTCAGTTTTCGGTGTGGAAAACAGACTCACAGAAGCCGGGAGAATCGGCTTGGTTTATCCAGCTGAGCGGCCGGAGAGTGGGTTCAGGCCTCTCCTGCTCTCTCATTGCTCACGTGCTGGTCAAGGTAGGACCCCCCGTGACTCCTTCTTCCCGGAGGAGGATTTCAGAACACGGGGTGAGTAGACCTCTCGAAATCAGGTTTGGCAGGACCACGATCCTGGCCGCTGGCAATCCTGAGGGCTTTGGCATCCCGTCTGAGGCTTTCTTGGAAGTCTGCTTGGGTGGGGACAAGTGTGCTGCTGCATGGGGGAGCTCAGTCCTCAACCAATCGTAAAAACCACACGAAGTCCAGGCTTGTCATTTTGCAAATTGAAAAATAGTTTTATTCAGATTGTTTTTTTTTTTTTATACTTGAGTCATAATATCAAGAGTTATACCGGCTTGAATCTGGCAAAAGGGACAAATAAAATCTGATCTAGTTTGGGTTTCGGTTTCACGAATGTTATTAAAAATCAGCAGTTTGTTAAAGTAACAAGCAGTAGCTCACAGAGATAAGGAGCCGAAGAGGGAAACGGGCGGTGAGTTTATTCTATGTTAGATTAATGGGCGAATATGGGCTTGCTGTTCTGCAGGGGAAACTTAGGTCAAGCTGAAGCTTGAGGGGGGAGAAAGCCCGTATTTGAACCAAAAGTGTTATGTTATTGAGAGAATTAAAGAGTCTTTGGGGAGATACTCAAGGCTCCAAAAGTCTTCCTTTCACGTGAGATATCTAAGTGAGAATAGCCACTGCAGAACGGGCTGGAATCTGGGAGCCACGGGGCAGAAGGACTCCCAAAGTACGTGGCTCAAAATCTCCAGAAGCCAAATACTTTCTCCGATTTGCTACGGATGATTTTTGTAGCACTTGGCCGGTACCACAACCTCCGATGTGTACGCGTGCGTCCGCTAACTGCCCAGTACCGTGGGGAATGCACGGGAAGGTACGTTGGGTCTCTGCTCTCCAGCGCCCGCGTTGTAGCTGGAGGAAGAAAGAGAGAGAAGAAGAGAACCGGGATATCTCCGCGGGGTAAATGAAGTGATGAATATTTGGAAATTTAGCATCAGTAGCGGGAAGGTCCAGCGATGGGCCGTCTTACATCATATATCGTGCTGGGCTCAAGGATGAAAAGTGGGCCGTATCCCCATTTAGCTGCTGAAGAAGCAGAGGCACGGCAGCTGATCTGCCGAAACCGCTCAGAAGTGCTGACACCGAAGTCGTCAGCGAGACTGTCTGACCCCAAAGCCTGTGCTCTTTGCGATCCATCGTGTGGTAAGGAGCACCTCCAGCGGGAGGGTCGCAGACTGTGGCTGTTGAGGGTTGGGGGCCAAGCTGTAGACCTTCCGCTCGACGACACGCTCTCGAGGGCAGGCCGTCCTGAGCTCCCCGCCGAGAACAACCTCAACCCAACTTGCTGTTACCTGAAACTCTCTTGGGCATATGTGGTTCTCTGCATGTTGGGAACACCTGATAGACGTTTGATTCATGCTCATTTCGCTGTATGGCGCCCAACAGAAAGTGCTCCCCACACACGCCATGCTTGCTTCCAAAGTAGCCATCACCTTTACTGACAGGTCTGGAAGATGCTGCTACCCAGAGGTGTTTTTTCCTCATGCTTTTTTCTTTCCAATTTCTTGACTAAATTTAAAGTGGTAGAAAACAGAATGAAACTTTTAAAAGCTAACTAAAATTAAAAAAAAAAAAACTCTCGAAACGTCCACGTTACTATTCAGAAATGACTTTTATTTTTCTTACTGCTTATCTAGGCATTATTTCATAGTATTTGTTGACTCAATTAGAAGTATAATTACACAAGAAGTTCAACAGATAAATTTAGGAACATGAAAAGAGAGAACGTGTGATCATTAAAATAGGCTCACGCTAACTCGTCCACACACGGGGTGAACTTGGCAGGGTTGTCTCTAAACACCAGTCTCTCTCCAAGGAAGGCCAAAACAAGCCAGTTGATCAAAATCAAGAAGAATTTTTATTTATGTGGGTATTTCATGTAAGAATATTTACCCAAACTCCTCAGACTTGTTTTTCAAGATAATTTCATCCTTACCAGAAATCCGACAGTTGGCTTTGGAAACACCTCTTACCAAAATATTTCCCACAGGTATTGACACAGTTTGGTCTTTTCAGTCTTTCAAACAGTGTCCTCTCTCTTTTGATTTATGCTAAGACCAGAAATCCATAAAGACTTCGCTACCTACCTTCTGCCAGGCCCTCTCCTAGGCGCTTTGCCTGCATTAACTCACGATGACTCATGAGGTCCTTATTGTTGTCCCTTTCATTCAGATGAACAAACTGGGGTGTAAGGTGTGGAAGCATGTGCCCCAGATCATGCAGTCGTTAAGGGGTAGAGCCAGGATTTGAAGTAAAATCATAGGGTTTCAGAAATCTCCCTTTCCTTACACTCACAAACATCGATGTCTACGTATGTTACGATGTAGTTGTGCTCGCGGACCTGTGAGAGATACAGACGCAAACACACACACACGCACATACCCACATGCAAAGATAGAACATTTTTTCAAAAGATTTTATTTATTTATTTGAGAGAGAGAATGAGAGAGCAAGAGAGCACAGAGGGTGTGGGGTCAGAGGGAGAAGCAGACTCCCTGCTGAGCAGGGAGCCCCATATGGGACTCAATCCTGGGACTCCAGGATCATGACCTGAGGTGAAGGCAGCCACTTAACCAAATGAGCCACCCAGTTAGATAGAACATTCGACTGTTTCCTGTAGGGTTAAGCACAAGCTTAGCATGCAGGACCTGGTCTCCTGGGACCACTCCACATGCCCGCTTTCACCTCCTGTGACTGCTAATTATCCTCAGCTCCAGTCACGCAGGAGTCCCCAGGATCTCCCACCCGCCCCGCCCTTTGCCCATCACAGACCAGCTGTCCATTGTAAGCTAGTGGGGTTTTCTTTACTCCTCCACACAGAACACAAGTCCTACTTCCCTGTGATATTTCCTTGAACCTCCTGCAACGAAATACTGAAGGCCTTGGTTCTCCCAAACGATTGGGTATGTGTCATCACTGGACGCTTTGGGGTATGTTTTCGTTATGTTTTACTACTGGCTATGACATTTCAGAGGATTTATATTGGCTTCTCTGTCCTCATCAAATCATATGGTCCCCGATACAGAGCCAGTGCTCAGCACAGGTTGGGGGAGGGACAAGGGCTTCTCAGTCCTTCCTTACTGGGCATGGTGGCGGTGATGGCCAGCGCTCTCCAGCCAAGAGACCAAATGTTTGCTCCAAGCTTTGGTTTTTTACTACACTTTTTAGGTCTTGAAATGCTGCCTTTTCTTTCCTCATTATTTTTAAAAAAAAATTTTTTTTGTGTGTGTGCTGGTGGTTTTGTCTTTAGATTTAGTTCAATCCAATCAATATTAAGTCCCATAAAATTTCAAGAACTTTGAAAGGCTCCAGGGATAAGAAGAAGCAGAAGATGTCGATTCTAACCCCAAGAAGTTCCTTATCTAGGAGGGGGGGTTCCCAGGAGCAAACAGAGTGTGGTAACCTCCAGGGAAGTGGATGGAGGACAGTGACGCACTGTCTGAGGGGTTTAGGGAGAGCTCTTTGCAAGAGCTGACGCTTGAGCAGCTGTTGAGGAATGAGCTGTTAACCAGGTTCCCAAAGTGGGTAGGGCAGCTTCCAAGTCCTCAGGACCTCTGTGTAGCCCGGTCTCCCACACCTCAAACACAGAGATTTTATAACATTTACTCAATGAATCCATATCGACATAAAAATGATTTTTTCACTTTAATTTTTAAAGGAATTTTAGGGGTACCTGAATGCTTCAGTTGGTTAAGTGTGGGGCTCTTGGTTTCTGCGCGGGTCATGACCTCAGGGTCGTGAGATCGAGACCCATGTCAGGCTCCATGCTCAGCAGGAAACCTGCTAATATTCTCTTTCTCCCTCTGCCCCTCCCAACCCTCTGGGTCTTGCACACACACACTCTCTCTCTCTCTTAAAAAAATGGGTATAACATTAAAAAAATTTGTTTAAGGAATTTTATAGCTCAGCCCTTAAGATATTAGTTATGGTTGGTTATGCACTGCCGGTAATTATTATAGGTAATTTAGTTAAACAAGCATGGAAGTAAGAAAAAATAACGTCTGAATTGCTATAAACATAATGAACTTTTTAAAGATTAGGAATTGTAAAAATTGTAAATAGTAAAGTTGACATAATGCGTATGTTGCACACATAGCATTTGCTGATTATCATGTTGCTGGTTTAATTTCAAATTCTGGATGCATCAGGTTTTCAGTACTGAGTCACTTAGGTGAGCCCCTAGGCTTTGCAGATCCCCTCCTGACTGCCTAACAGGTATTCGGGCTACGCCTGGAGGCCGGAGGGCACGTGCACAGCGGGAAGAAAGCGTACAATGGAAAAGACACAAAATAGCCTTCTACGGAGGAAGCCGGGAGGTTTTCATATTACTATAGAATAAGTGTAAAAGGCATTTTCCCCAAACTCAGATTGTCTCGTAATGATAATATCTGGTTTATATTAGACTTTTCTTTCTCTTGCTGTAAATATGTAAAATTTGCTTTCTAGATGGTTTCCTTTGCTTTCTTACTTAACTGCATTGTCTCTCACACTGTTTTTTTCCTCCTGCTCAGAGATTCTAAGCATTCTGTGCCTCCCACCAAATGCACAATGTATATACAATGTATATATTTACTTTGCCTGCTGACTCAGTATGGGCAGTCAGGCCTAGAAGTAGATCTCTTTGTCATGATGCTGTGGCCCCTTTCCCCCACTCCCCGCCTGCCGCCCGCCCTGCCTATTCCCGCTGACCTCATCTCCCGAAACCCCCACGTGGTATCTTTGTCCCCATCAGGAGAGAAGGATTCATGTCTTTACTTCTGGAAACCCCCTTGCTTAGGTTGGGAAAGGCTTTCTGATTTCAGAACACCAGGAAAATGGTCTCTAGAGAAAATAAAGCAAAATTATTTTCTAACATTCTGCTTTCATTGCCTTAAATAATCTGCTAGCCCGAAAATCTGCCATACTCCAAATGATAGCAGTTTAAGACTCATTCCTTGACTTCGTAAAACATAGTTCGGAACACTAGTTCTCCCTGTGAGGCAAGCTGTGTTTAAATGTTATTACCGTATTAAAGAATATGGTTGACTCTCCCTATTTAAGAAGAGTCACTCGAAATAAAAAGCATACGGCGTGTTTTGAGTGCATTAAAGTTTTGGATAGAAAAACGACATCCGCGGGATTTGTTTAAATACTAACACTCTCCACGGGATCATGTGATGAAATGTCTGGAATCGTTGCACAGTATTTTGGTGATTGTGTGACAACACATGATATTTTAAAAGTATGCTGAATTTAATAATAAAAGAGAAAACAATGGTTGTGTAGCATGGACACAATGATGGACTACTGATTTATTATTATTATTTTCAACGCTCTGTTTTTAAAGTAACGCAGAGTTTTCAGGACAGTATTGAGGCCTCTCTTTATAATGGGAATCCTATGTGAACAGCCACGATTGTTACAGAGGAACGGTTTCAGAAAGGAGACTGATCCGAGATCACTGTAATGTTGTCGGGCTTATGACTCGAGGCAGTGCGGACAAACTCGCTGTGAATGGATCATTTATCACCTGCGAGAGCATTCTTTGATCCTGTCATTCTTGAATTTCTCCTTTTATGATTACACACTCCTTCTCTCTCTCTGCCCCTCTCAGCCATTCTCAGTGACCACGTCATCAGAACAATCGGAGGGGCTGTGTGATGAAAACCATGGGAGCTTGTAGACACAAGGAGCCCCTACAGCATCCTGTCCAGTCAAGGTCCTCGTGAATGTCAAGGAGACAGGAGGCTAAGCCATTTCCTCTCATGATGACAAAACAATCTGCCTTCATGAAAAGGGTCACTTTGTGGTATTACCAGCACATTTCAAGGACTGCATTTGTACCCAGGGGCATAGACATAAAATCTAAAGTACACAGTGTAACTGGGTACCTGGTGTTTGACATATGGATGACTTTAGAGTTTTGCAGTTTAAAATGGCTTGCAGAATGTCAAAAAAGAAGTATAGGCTTGAGTTTGATTTACATTTTTGAAAATAGCACTCTGTCAAGTTCTTCATAGTACCAATCATCAGTCCCTCAGTCCCAGAAGAAAGAAAAAAAAAAGACAACTTTTTTAAACACACAGAGAGATTAGTTAGAAAATTAGAAGTGCGACTACTTGGTTTATTAATCAGTAGCTGTGTTGAAGGAGCAAGATGACTATAATTGTACGGTTGATGTAATTCAGCTCTTCAAGCACACTTGGAAAAGTCCGCTCGCTCACGCGTGGTGTGCTCACACCGGGACCCATGCTTCCTGGCTTCGTGTTGGTGGTAGTGACTTCTGCCGAACCTCTCGCCCACACAACAGGGTCTCCTCGCTGGCACATATCTGTTCTCCTACGCCTTATTTTCCCAAAATAAGAAAAGCGTGTACTTTTAGATATCATATTTGAAAAAAATCAGCATCTTGAGATTGGGGCAATCCGATTAAAAACCGGAAAAAAAAACATTGGATATTTACGAGCAGGGTAAAAAAAAAAAAGGGGGTCGTTAGTGGTTGAGGTGTTGAAGAAAGGGGGTGGGTTAGGGGCCGCGTAATAATTGCCAAAAACATATAAACAAGGACAATATTACTTGACTGAAACATGAAGCCCTCTTTCAAGGACCATTTTACCCTGTTTACTTCTGATTCAAACGTTACGTCGCTTTGCTTTTACAAAAGACCTACGTCGGTTCTCGTTGTCAGTAACTGAAAGAAACTGGAGGAGAATGTTCATTTTCAGGGACAGAAAAGCTGAAAGGAGAGGAGCGTTCAGCGTTGGTTTGGTAGCGAGCTTTCGGAGCCGCAGGTGTAGCAGGAGCGGCCCCGGCCCCTCCCCTAACCGCACCCCGCGGCTCAGCATCGGCCCCAGAGCCCTGAGCTGTGTCTGCAGGAGTCCGGGCCTGATCTTGGCTTAGTTTGTGCGTTGGTTATACCCTGAGCTGTCAGATCTAAGATACACCCTGAGCTCTCAGAACAGCCTAGAAGAGGTATTGGGGGGAGGGCAGTCTGGGAATGCTCAAAATGTGTTCCATGTATATTAATGATAATTGTTTCTTCTTTTTGTGCTATTTCGGCTTACAGAAAGTTTCATGGGAAAGCTCTGCTTTTGGATAGCAGGGGAAACCCGTAGGTGGTTACTTATTTGTAAAGATCAGTAACGTGCTGGAAACCAGTCATCTGCTGACCTTTGTCCTACCAGATCTGTCCCTGTGATGCTGAGGCGGAGACTTTTCTCAGTCGGACCCGCGCGGATTTCCAGGGCTCGTTCCCCTGCCTGGAGGGCTACCTCACAGACCCCACATCGCCCCTGTTGTTCCTCTGCGACTTGGCTCAGACGGATCACACCGTGTGGCCAGTCCTAGTTCGATTCCCTACGTGTGAACCCTACACGTTTTCAAGGTCCAGCCCACATGCTTCCTCCAGCCTGAAATATTCACGGACACTGTTCAACAGAGTATCCTCCTGCCCGGCCACTGCCAGCCGTTTCTCCGGGCCACCCGAGCGCCTCCTGTCATGTGCTGTTCTGCAACGCCTTTACTGATGTGACCTTATTTTGCCGTGTGCTCCTCCTGGATCGTGCTGGTACGTTATCGTCACGTGCTGTGCGTGGGGGGCTGGTCAGAATATTCTCGTTGGGTAAACGTGTTCACACAAGAAATTGTAAGAATCCTCACCCGTGAGGTTTTACATATATGAAACTACCCAGTGGTTCCCACCTTCTCTGACGTATTCCTAACACGGTCCCTATGAACCTAGGACTATGAAAGCAGATCATGGAAACTTACCCAGAAGAGAATTTAGAACAGTGAAGAACCTTACAGATTACATCACTCAGTTTCAGCTATCCTTTCCAGATGCAGAAACGGAAGCCCATAGAGGAACGGAGATTTGCTCAAGACACCAACGCACGGGAAATCCTTGTAACTTCAAGAGCATATATTTACTCTCAGGAAAGATGCTCAGGTTCTGCTTTAAAAGAACATGGATAAGTTAAGGGGATGTTATTATAGACCCACAGATCCTTAAAAACCACTAGGAAAGAGAGGGGAGGATCCAGAGACTGGCCTGTGTCTGGGTTCCCCATGCATTTAAGCATCAATGACAATGGGGCCTTCCTTCCCTTGTCCCTGTGCTACGGTCCCTCCTCTGACTCTGAGGCCGGTGGGTCCGGTGAATCACGTGAGACCAGCTTCACGGGCCGGATGGACCATCCTGAATCATTCCAGCTGGTGCTCAGAGGAACTGGGCATCACAGTGCGAGGAGTCGGGCAGGACTCACAGGCCTGCCTGGGCCCTCTGCTTATTTTCAGTGGACTTGGGGAATCTTTGCAGCTCTTGCGTGTAGATGAGACCTTCTGTATTGATGATATTTCACTACGCACGTCCAGATGCAGAGGGCTAGAGACGCTGCGGAAGCGTTCTTGGAAGCAGGTCACCAGACACTCAAGCACATGTTTGAACACGCAGTGCTGGCTGCCAACACGCGCTTCGACTACAGGCAGAACCTGAAAACCGAGACTTGGATGAGAGCAGAGGCGTGGGAGAAGCACAGGGGCTCGGTCCCGGGGGATGGGCTTGGGGGTCAGGGTGAAGGATAAAGGGCAGAGGGCGTGCAAGACCATGGGGTGAAAAAGTGGTGTCGGCAGACATAGGAATCCCTGAGACTAAATAGTCAGCTTGGTTTTTACCACGGGCTATCCGACACCCAGCCGTCAGGGACCCGCTGACTCAGTCTAAACCAAGAAGCTGCTTAGAGGTCTGCTCTGCAGCTTCACGCCCGTCCTTTCAGAGCTTAGAGACGGTGGGGCATGCAGAGACTGAGACCGATGGTGGGAAGACACTTGTCCCAAACGTCCTGGTGCATCAGAGCATCCAACTCTTGGTTTTGGCTCAGGTCATGATCTCAGGTCATGATCTCAGGTCATGATCTCAGGGTCCTGGGATGGAGCCCCGTGTGGGGCTCCAGGCTCCATGGGGAGTCCGTTCAAGATTCTCTGTGTCCCTTTCCCTCTGCCCTTCCCCCCTCCCAAATAAATAAATGTATCTTAAAAAAATGGGGGAAAAATCTCTGATATCATGGAGCCTACATTTTAGTAGGAGAAAAAGGCAGTAGATAACGCATAAGTCATAATCAGATAATGATGGTTTGAATTTGAGAGCTCTCTCTCGAGTCACCTGAGGTCTGCCAGGTGTGTGTGGAAGAAATGGTGCTGTGGGGTCAACACCAGTCTCCGTGGCAACTGTCTCTCGTGGGCTGTGGTTATAGACGCCGAGCATGTGCACTTAGGTCTTTACAATCACCGGCCTCTCTTTGCTTTGCTTTTGGAGAAGTTGAGTGTTACGCATGTGGCCCAAATCCCGGGTGCCCATCAGGAACTTACAGTAGAGTTTGATGGAGCAAGCTCCTCACAACACTGTGTTTTTTTCACTTCAATGTCCTCTTTTAATTGTATTTATTTAGAACATCTCCCAGTCTCTAAAGTTCATTTGGAAAAACAATTTCATGCTCCATATCAATTCATCATTGACATTAGACTTGGCCAACCTTAAACAGACAATGGAATTGCACATTTAAAAGTGAAAATGGACAGTGCTTTGTAATTCAGGAAGGGCTTGTCATATTCAATATCCTTAAAAAGTCGGTGCAGTTGTAACTATCTTATCTTTTGCTTACTTAACCCAAACTGTGGATTCGGCCTGACTCTGTAAGCAGTAGCTGCAAAACCCCTAGGACACATGAAGGACACGTCTGGCTCAGCCTCTCCCGCCACCAGATCCCAGGGTGGCCGGATTCCCGGCTGAGCCAGGGGGAACCAGACACTCTCTCCCCCTTGTAATCACCAAACTCTGTGGCCATAAGCTCATTGCGTTGATGCTGCTTTATTCCTCACGTTGCCTGTCTCCTCCGGCCCTCTGCGCTTCCAGTCTTGCCTACACAGAGTTGCCAATCCCGCCTTCTGGGGGACACGTTTAAATTCGGAAAGTCTTGGTGGTTAAAAGTAGCGTTAGAAAAGAAAAGCGCCTGTCCAGGGTCTGCTAGACTTGCTGAAGAAATGGAAATGGGAGTGATCTCTTTATTACCATTAATGTTCATATATTAAGGAGCCAGAAGATTGTGCTTGAGAGGGATTTTGGCCACTTTTTAGACTGGCTATTATATTATGTCCAATTGGGAATATCACCTACGGGTCATAGGGAGGAGCACACAAGGCCCTTCCCTTCCACAAGATAAACCTCAAATGCCACAAATATAAGATAGTTATAAGAAAGCATTATAGAGGGGCGCCTGGGTGGCTCAGTCGGTTGAGCGTCTGCCTTCGGCTCAGGTCATGGTCCCCGGGGTCCTGGGATCGAGCCCCATGTCGGGCTCCCTGCGCAGCGGGGAGTCTGCTTCTCCCTCTCCCTCTGCCCCCCCACTTGTGCTCTCTCTCCCTCAAATAAATGAATAAAAATCTTAAAAAAATAAAAAGAGAAAGCATTACAGAGTCAAGAGTAGAAAAACCACGTTATTTAAGGTCTTTATCGTCTATATAAAAGTTACATAACTTTATAACTTATTTCAAAAGAGGTTTATCCTTGTTTTTTTCAACATGTAAATCAATGTTATAACAGGTAGACAGGAATGGAATTTAAATGTAAACCTGAAGCCCCCAAATACAGCATTCCTTATTTCACATTGACATCTGATTAAGTCAGATGGATGCATTGACAGAGCGGATGATTCCCCTGGAGCATGTTTGGCATGCTAACCTTTTTGATTTGAAGTAGTCATTGTAGCGCTAACTCATGGTGGCAGGGCTATTTGCCCGTCTGACATGCAATGGTTTTCAAATTCCGATGTCAGAAGGACAATGACTGGAGGTAGACCCTGAGCCAGCATTCTGGAAGCTCTTTAATGGACATTCCTGTGTACCAGGAAGAAAACTCTCAAGAGTTATGTGCAGGTCAGGATGCTTCAAGTGGTGGGATGAATTGTGTCATTTGGTGAGATATCTGGAGAAAAATGTCAGTCTGCGGGGAAGCGGGGAGGCATGGTTAAGATGAAGAAAGAAACGACCTTGGCAAGAGGAATAATATGGACCATAAAGCAAGCCCTCTCTAAAAGCATCGGCTCCCTGATTCCTCTACCTGGGCTGCATGTTTCATTTAGGATTGTAGTTCCTCAGTCTGGGACAGAATTCAAAACAGAGAAGCAGGAGAATAAGAGCAGCTTTTATTAAGAATAGGAGCAGCATGTACAGGGTTTAATTAAAGCCACTTAGAAAGCAGAGAGCTAACACAGGCCCTGTCTGGTTTTTCAATGACTTTAACCTACCAACTGTCTCCCTAACATATTATTAAGTTACATAATCGGTACATGTGCTTTCTGTAACTCCAAGAGCATTGCCTTACAAAAAGGAACGTGTGTTTGCACGTGAGTGTGCCCGCTACAGAGAGCTCTGGGGAGGGAAGGCATTGTTTCCCCATGGAGTTGTTCGAAGTGTGAGCTGTCCCTCATTCTCTGGTCCAGCTTTCTATTTTATCCTATCTCTGCGTTTATTCACTCAAACATTCGGTATTTTCACGTTCCTGGTCCTCGTGCCGCTGTGTTGGTCACTGAGGGCACTAAATACAGCCCGGCCGCTTTCTGCACAGAGCTCACGGTGGGACAAGCAGACACGTGTACAGATCAAACCAAGTCGTCCCAAGGGACGTACTTGGGTCCTTTGTGAACACAGAGAGGGAGGTCATTGGCTCAGTCAGTCTGGATTACTGTAACAAAATATCATAGACTAGGGCCTTAAAGAACAAACATTTATTTCTCCCGGTTCTGAAGACTGGAAGTCCAAGATCAGGGCGTCAGCACAGTCAGTGTCTGGCGAGGGTCCTCTTCCTCGTTCACAGACGGCCGTCTCCTGCTGTGTCTTTACAGGGGACGGGATGCGGGAGCTCCCGGGGGCCTCTTATAAGGGCACTAATTTCATTCATGAGTCCACAGTGTTCAGTTCAGTTATCATGATAGACTTTCTGGATGAGATAATACTTGTTTGGATTTTAAGAGAAGCAGTTTGCATAATAGAAACAGCCATGATTTTATAGTCAGACGCTTGGGTTTAAATCTACCTATGAGTCACCCGACATTTGGGAAGAGTGTTTCTCCGACCCGCCTGTTCACATCTGTGCAATGCAGACGCTCGTATTCCGCAGCGTATGTGCCGTCAGTGATGTGAACCTGTGGCGGAGAAGACAGAGGGCAAATGGTAAGTGCTTGACAATGTGTAGCAGAGTTAATACTAGTTATAATTCTAATAGGTAGAGGTTAACAGGTAGATTGCATAGGGGAGGGAAAGAACATTCTCAAATGAGGTAACAAGCCATGCAAACCCTTGGGCGAGACAGAGAATGGCCCCTGAACAAAAGGGCAAAGGTTTAGCGACGTGGCCTTCCACACCGGCTGGGGGGCTGGGAGGAGATCTGAGCCCTTATGAGGGAACCAGGTGGTGAGGACCTTCACACTGGTGGGAACGAAAGTTGTTACAGAGACAATAAGAAACTTAAAGAACAGAGGGGTGTGATCAGACTTAGGTTCGAGAAGGACGCTCTGGGACTTCTGTGTAGAATGATAAGGGTTGGGGAAGCCAGGTCTGGGACAACAGTTGGGCAGTCTGGGAGAGTGGAGGGGCCACCTAGGTCAGCATTCCTGGAGAGACATCTAGGTCAACATAAATCGGAGAGATATACCATGAGCAGTATTGCAAGGTGGGTTGTGGAGGGTGGTGGAGAAAGACATCAAGAGGGACTCTTGTGTCCAGCTCGACCCACTGCTGGAGCCATGCCTGAGGGGAAAGGAGACATCATGAATGAGGGGAGAGGATGACTCCATTGTGTACAGGTGGAGTAAGAGTTGCTGTCAGGTGTGCAGGTAACAGCACGTACTCATCAGGAGCACGAGAGAGACGTCTGATTATGCACGGAGACTCGTGGATGGGCCGCGTGCACATGACAGTGGAGGTGGGGGGTGTCGCTGATGCAGACCTGCTTTGGTCATACAGTAGATCTCCGCTATGACCACAGTTGAATCCAAATATAATTTATGTTGAAAGGGCATATCACAACAACGTCAGTTTGCAGTCGCAAAACCGATGCAAGGTTACCACTGATGTTACCAGACAGGCTTGGAAAGAAGCTTCAGGTCATTTAGTATTTACCCATTTTCATTTTGTGCCTGAACCATTTGCTTGCGAAGGACCCCTAATTGCCGAATTACTACTTTTCGGGCTGGAAGATCACTTCTCATTGGTGGTATTAAATATATGACTATGTTTTAAATGTTGGTGTTAATGAAGTAATAAATATTACTTCCATAATAAATATTATGGAAAAAATCCATTTCCAAACCATAAAAGTCAAATAATGGATACCCAAATTTCTTGACAAAGACAGAACTCAAGCCTGGTGTGTCTCACGCTAAATCCCACACCTCTTACACTTGTCCCGCTGGCTTTCACGTCGGTTTGCAAGGGCAGGAGTTATAAACCAGAGTCTGTAGTTCCTTCCCGCCACAATGTATAAATGTGTGTCTTAATCTGGGCCATAAATTGACTTTTTGGTATGAAATAGCTTATAAAACAATTCACAAATGACTCAAAACTCTTGGGATATTTGGGGGATTGGTATTCTAGTCAGGAATCGGTGGAAGAGGAGAAACCTGGAGAAGTAAATAATGATGCCTGCCCATCAGTTCTAAAGCTTGGCAACGCAATGCCCTGGGCCCATGGCTTTAGAACACATCATTTCACACAATTTAGTTTTCCTCAATGCGCTCGCTGTATTTTTGAGAGCACTAGAAAATAAACTGGCATAGGGATTGAATCTATCACCGATTATCGCTAGACTGATTCCATAAAGCACCCCTGGAATTTGAGAGCCGCCGAGAATCAGAGGAAGGTGAAGGGATGTGCAGAAAAGCCACATGGGCATGAGGTCTTTGCTTTGAGCCGTTATTTTTACTGGGTTGAGGAAATCATCTCCGTTGTAGAGAATTTCGTTTTTCCAAGTGATGATGCATGGCGTTCTCAAAGTTAACAGGCTGGGTTGGCAATCTGGTTCTGATGTTAATTAATATAATAATTAAGAAGAAAATATTTAAACCATGTCAGCCTTTGTCTCATTTAAAACCTAGAACCTGCAACAATGAATTTATTTCTAGAAGTAATTTCTACCACTAGAGAGCTACGTCTCCTGGTCGCGTACAAATTAAAAAGCCGTTACTGCCAAGAAATTCATGCGCTATCATTGATTAAAGACGCCCGTTACTTTTGTCAGTGGCTGGATTGTGTCTTCCTTCTTGAGCCTTCATGTGTTTACAGATCAGTTTGCTGCGTGAATGACAAATTCCCTGCCGTGGAAGATGTCCTTCTCTTCCAGGGCCAACGTGACTAGGTACAGCCTGCCGGATATTGAAGGGGAGCCCGACCAGAGGAGTAGTAGATGGGGCAAGAGGAAAACAAGGCAGAAAATTGACCTTTTTGGTTCAGTCATTTATTTACTTATTTGTGCCATATATATATATATATATGGGGCTACTTTAACGTAGAAATAAATGGGGCAATATTGGGATTCATCAGTTTTTCTTTCAAATATTTATAGGGATTCCAATTTGAATTAAAAAACAAAAATGAGTGTCAGACAAATAAATGCCTTATTAAATTTCCTTCCCGATATGAGTTAAATATCCGTTAAAGCTATCGGCACTGGAAACACAGCGTCTGCTGGGTCTGGTCTCCACGACGTCGTCATCTTCAGAGACCCCTTTAAACGAGCTCGATTATACCGTTTCCAGGGAGAAGCACTTTGCCCCCAGTGGGTATGAGGCAATATCTGGAGACATGCGGGATTGCCTCAACTTGAGGTAAAGGGGGTGTGAGGGCCTCTAGTGGGTAGGGGCCAGGGACGCTGCTGAGCAGCCTACAGGACAGCTCCCTCCCAGCCCCCACCCCGGCAGAGAACGACCCTCTCCAGATGCCAGTGCGCTGGATGCGGTCTACCTTTGCAGGTAGGTTACTGTGCAGACTTAATGCTTTAGACCCGTCCCTGTTGGAGTTTAAACGTAGGGTGCGCGAACCTGATAACAGGGAAAGAAATATGCTCCATCTTAATAGGGCCAGATTAGATAAAAACTTCCATCTGGATTCCATGCTGAGGCCTGCAGAAGCCCCAAGGAATATATTTATAACGGCTTGCGCAGCATCTAGCCGCGGAGAGCTCCAACTGGGTATTTACTGAATCTGGCATGAGCATCAGTTTTTGCTGGATGTTTGCATATGATTTTATTAATTCAACTTTCACCATCTTCCAATATTTTTGGTGACTATGGGACTTGACAACTAGCGGGCCGTCTGCTCTAGATGTTGCAGGGTATTTGCTGCCAAAGATTCGGAAAGATGCAACGTACGAGAGGTGCGTTATCTCAGGAAAACAAATAAAATAATTAAAACGTTGCATTTATTATTGTCCAAGTGAATTTTCAAAACTCTGATTTTCAAGTTTTGCTAACAAGCCTTATGAGCATTGAAAGCAACACCAAGCGCACTTCGATGTGTAGTTTCTAGAGAGACGTCTGCATGTGTTCTCAAATGTACGAGTTCCCCAGCATCCAGAGTACTTTTCATTTAATACGGATTTTAATAATAATGTGGAGCACATCATATAGGTTTAACTTGCTGAGACAAATATTAATGCACAAAGCATGAACACATGTGTTCATTACAATTTACTGACACACACCCGAGATGGCGTGTTGCGTGAAATGTGCTGATTCAGCGAATGGCTTGAGGCGCGTCCTCGACATCTCACGCAGCTCCCAAGGCCCAAGAACTCTGATGCAGGCAGGTCATCTGCTCAAGTCTTACTTCTGCAGACGTTACCCTGAAGAGCCTTCTTAAATACAAGCCCTGGCCACTCTCTGGCTGCCTCCCTCGGCTTTGTTTTTCCTTCATGTATTTGTTACTTCTAATGGTACATTCTATATGTGTTCAGTTATTTTCTGTTGTCTGTCTTCCCGCTGTACATGTGAAAACTCCCTGAGAATTCATGTTATGTCCTTTTTTTAAAAAAAATATATTTTTTATTTAAGTAATCTGTACACCCAATGTGGGGCTCGAACTCATGACCCCGAGATCAAGAGTCACGTGCTCTTCCTGCTGAACCAGCCAGGTGCGCCCCCATGTTATGTCCTGGGAGCCCCTGGATCCCCAGAAGCTAGAGAGTGTCTGGCTCTAACGAAACGCTAACTGAAAGTGTATTGAATAAAATCTAGGGTGAAGTTTCACAATTTTTACATACGTAAGCAATAACCATAATGTTTTAATACATTGACCACTTCCTATGTGCCACGCATTACGTCAGTGGCTGACATACCATCTGTCATGACCCAAATTACAGATTGGAAAACTGACAATCAAGTTGAGTAGTACACCGTTCTAGAACAGGCAAGAGGAGAGCAGGTAACATTTGAATCCAGGACTTCGATTCTGAGCCTGAGTTCTAACCACCTACTCAATGAGACTGACCATCAGGGCAGAGCTCAACTGTATTTATCAACATACCGGAGGTAGTAAAATTGTATCTGCTTTTACAGCAATTATTTAATGCGTGCTTCATGAATTTGTGATGTGACAATGAGTGTGTAGTAGCATTTATGTATCCTTTCTCCTCTCAGACACAGCTCTGGGCACCAGTGAGCTCTCAAATAATGCATCTTGCAGAGAAGCATGCGAACGCTGTGAGCAGAGTGTGTGGGCGTATATTTGACTTCAGAATCGCCTGACATGCTCTTCCTTTCTGAGCTCCTTTCTGGCCCTACTGGGGCCTGGGTAATTCTGATCACACTGTTAAAACACCGGGTAAGGAGAAATTCTGCAAACGTTGTGCCAGTTTTACGAGAGAGATCCAGCAAACATGTGATTGTTTTATAATTCTACACTCAAATATATTGCGTATTCCCTTCTAAACAATTTCGGGTCAGTGATCAATTTCCCAGATGCAAACTGTTCTCTCTCCACAGGGTCCTTTTATAACCTTCCTGGAAAGCCTGGGGAAGCCATGAATACTGACCCCGGCCTGTGTCGATGCTAAGTTGGAGGCCATCCGTGCTGCTGGCTTTTCACGATCACAAGCAACAGTCTAGGGGTAACAAAGCATTTTAGAGACTAGTAAAGTGAATTCTATTTCTTCATCTAGGATCCATCAACTGAAGTTCTTTGTGAGGCTGTAGTATTTCTAGCGTGAGGCGGATGTGAAAAAATGGATGTTTAGAACTTGCTAGAACATTTTGACTTAGATGTCTAGAAAGGTTCATTTAATCCCTTATTAAATGTTCTTTTAAATACTCACTAATTGACAAGAAAATGTTAATGCTGCCATCCCCAAATGAACGCATCCTGGCTTTTCCAATCTGGAGGACTATTGTTCCTTTGCAGTGTCTGGTTAGCTCAGTTTAACACAGAATTGCCAAGGCCTCCGGTTTCGATCTGCTTCTTAGTTCTGACCAGTGGTCTTCAGAACGTGACTTTTTATTCACAGTAAAATCAGGCAAGGGCGTGGAGGGAGCAGGCGGAGCTGCCGGTGAGACTGGGAAAACAGCATGAAACGCACGGGGTACAGTTGTTACATACTAGCGTGCCCACGGTGAGCAGAGGGATCGGTACCAGTACAGTGCTCACGGGCAGGGCTGAACAGAATCTTCCCCACTTCCTCAGCAGTGGGTGACTTCTGGCACTTGGTGTAATAAGAGTGTTTGAGACTCTGTTACCTCTCTTCACACAACTTGTATGTGTTTGAGAGAAACTTGAAACTTCGCTGTGTGTGTAAGATTTCATTTCTTTATTTGACACAGAGAGAGAGTGAGAGAGCACAAGCAGGGGCAGAGGGAGAAGCAGGTTACCTGCTGAGCAAGGAGCCGACATGGGGCTCGATCCCAGGACCCTGAGCTGCAGGCAGATGCTTAACCGTCTGAGCAACCCAGGCGCCCTTGTGCTTTTTTTTTTTAATCAACACATGGGTGCCCTTGTTTATCTGAAAAATAATGCTTTACCAGAACAAATATGTGCTGATGTAAGTCCTTTTTCCTCCTACCTTTCTCTTTACACAGTTCATGAAAGTTTCTGTTTTATTTTTCCTTTTTGTTTTGTTTTTTAGTCAGTGTTCACCTTTATTTATCAATCAATTTTATTTAGATGTGCAAAGAGAGTAAAAACACTATATAGTGATTTAATCCACGGTGGGGGGGTTTGTTTTTGTTTTGTTTTGTTTTGTTTTGTTTTGTTTTGTTTTTGGTTAAAAAATTTATTTACAAAACCATCTCCATTAGAAAAAAAACAAAAACAAAAAAATAAGGCTGTATGAGTTTTCATCACTGTTCTCTGATTCGAAACTATTTTAAATGAATTTGTTAATTATTATTAACTGCAGATCCAGTTGGAGCTGAAAAAGAAATGGTATGGGAATAAAATTTTCAAAATTATCCACCTTTGTCTCTTTCCACGGCAATAAACCTGGCTAACTTAACCTAGGGGAAACGATGATGTTATTTTAGGAAAAACTGACATTTCCTTGATAATACTTCAAGTAAAAGTTGTGCATACATCAGTAATTCTCAAAGTGGTGTCCACTCTCCACCCTGCCCTCCAGAGGGACAATCCCTGAGAAACTTTCAGGGGTCCTGTGAGATGAAAATTATTTTCATGATGACACTAAAATGTAATTCGCCTGTTTCACGAGGCTGACATTTGCTCTGGTGGGTAAAGCTGCTAGTGGCTTAACTAGAATCAAACAGTATTTTACGGCTAGTCATTGTTTTCACCGCCCCGCACTAGAAAGAGACAGAAAAGGCCAGTTTGACTTGAGGATCTCCTTGAAGAGGCAGTAGACATTATTACTTTATTAAATTTTCACACTGAGGATATGTGTTGTAAATAGTCTACGTGACGATACGGTAAGTATGCTTTCAGCATTTCTGCTGCGTGATGAAACACAATGTTTACCTCAAGGAGAATCCCTCGTGTGACTGAGTTTCAATCTGAACTAACTACTTCTCCCCCCCCACACACAGGCTTCAGTTTTAATTGGAAAGAATGATGGAGAAACAAATTCAGGGTTGAGCGTTTGACAAATGTGTCTTGAGAATGAGTAAAGTGTGCTTGCCACATCGAGGAGAAGAACTGGAATATTTGTTGCCCGTGATAAACGTTGAGCGTTCGAGTGAACATGAAGACATTTGGAGAACTTGTGTCCATCATAATCCAAAGTAATGTGAAGGTCATTCAAAATGCAAGAGAGAAAAATGGATCGTGCAGAAGTTGATGGGTGTGGTTCCAGATTCTACTTTGCGACCAGGTAGCAAACTCTCGCGTGTTGAGTTTGGGTAAAGGATTAAAGAAGGATACCCACAATCATCTGATAAAGTCATTAAAATACTCCTCTTTTTTCCACTCCTTATTTGTGTGAGACTAGATTTTCTCTATATGTTTAAAACAAAATAACATGAAAACACATGTAATGGAAACACAGATAGAAAAATCCACCTGTTTTCAATTCAATCCAGGTACTAAAGTAATTTGTAGAAACATGATAACACATATATTGAAGTTGGTAATGGTTTCTGAAAATACATGTCCTTTTATTAAAATAACACAAATATACACCTGTCTTAATTTCCGTGGCATATAATAATAAACTATGTTTAGCTACCTTCACATTATTGTTGTGACACAAAAATTGCTTTTTGGAATATCAGCCAATCAGAGAAGAAGAGACAGACACAGGATCTGTGGGAGTCAGACAGAGACAGAAAGGAAACATGCATTTTGGTTTATTTATTAGAATATATATATATTTTTGTTTTTAAATATTACTTTAGAATTTCTTTACAACTCTTAGAAAAATCACAGACTCTGAGCGTTACCTGCAGTACAGAATCACTACTTTGTGGTCAAATTTTAGGTTTTTTGCCCTGGATGGGCATTACGCTTTGCTAGGGAACTCTGGCGACTTTTCCACTTACAACAACTGCAAAGGGACAACAAGCTGGTCAAAAATCAGTGATTTCACGAGGTGGTGCTAAAAACACCTTGGGCTTCAACACAGAGGTCTCAACCCAGCCTTTTATTGCCCTCTCCTTTCTCCCTGGGTTTTGGCTTGGAACAGATCATCAAGAGATCTCATTCTTGAATTTTATATTAGTGTAAAAGACAGACTTTGAAGGTACAGATATTCATAAACATGAAACATCTATGTCTTGAGGACACACACAGGCTGCTGATGGTGCTCACTCCGGAGCCTGAGTGGGCATTCCAAGAATGTCCATGATGTCTCAGGAACATGTCTGTAGGTCACGGGACCCAGCTTCAGTGACATTAAATGACACCGAGATGCCACCATGCTTAACCATCTGACATCCCAGTTTCCTCACTGACAGACGGGGAAAATCCCATCTATCTTGCTGGGGTTTTGTGGGGATTAGCAGAATGGACACCACTCTTGGACCACGGTCATCTCTCAGTAGGGGCAGAGGTTATCAGAGCAGGGCCTGGGACATTGCAAGCCCATCTCTTAGATTTCTCCGTTCATCTTCATATTAAAAACTGTCATTTAAAAGAGCTGAATTCCTTTTCAGTCTATGAGGTATACTGGGTGAACAAAAGTCTTCATTAGGAGGAAGGGGTAATATATGGCTCATAGCATCTGAGGATGTGCTGTGTCAAGGAGGAACGCTTTGCAGAGGGACAGGACCATCAGGCAGGAGGACCGGCGTCCTCCTACTGCCAGCATGCCCTTCCAGCTCCTGAGAAGAGGCCGCTGTGGAGGACAGAGAGTTGGGGGAGGAGGCAGGCATGGGACAGCAGGAAGAGGCATGTGGTGGAGAACCTGGGACCCACATGTCTGCTTCTCTACTCTCTTCAGGCCTGTGTGTGTGTGTGTGTGTGTGTGTGTGTGTGTGTGTGTGCATGTAGGGAGAGGGGGATCGTGCTGCATTGCCCTCCTGTAGTTAGGTGGAACCACGTGGCAAGTTCCTGTAGCTAGGCTGTGAGTGCAAAAGTGTGCGTCACTTAAAGCAAAAGCGCTTCAGTATTCTCTCCCCCATGACAGCAACCAAGGAGCCTCGGGTTTCACATGGGAAGCTGCAGGCTGGTGGCTCCTCTCTGAGCCCGGGCTACTGGGGGTTAAGTGGAGCAGAGGCCCCTCCCACAGAATGAGACAGGTATAGTGAGTGGAAAGTAAGCTTAGGAGCATTAAGCCACTAAAATTGGGGGGGGGGTCATTTGTCACTGCAGCATCATCTAAAGTAACCCAACTAACACATGTCAATGATTCGGGACATGGGACCGAGTAGTCCCCAAGCTGGATAGCTTGAAAGCACCGAGGAGTTTGAAGCGGGATAGTGAGTGATGTGTCCACAGCACACATGTCAGAAATGATAGCAATGTACTTCCTGAAACTTTACAATAAGTCGAATTTTTAGAAGAGAACGTGTACCTGGTTAAACAAATGGAATGCTGGTTTCTTCTGGGATGACGTGTGATTTGGCAGAAATAACATTAGGCTCTGACGGACCTGAGTGAATCCCGGCGTGTCCATTCAGTTGTGTGAATATGATGAGTTATTTAACTTTTTCAGCCTCAGACTGTCCTTCAAACGCGAGTAATACTTCGAAACTCTGGGGTCATTGGGAAGATAACAATAATAAATGTGTATGAACGTCCGGAAGATTACCTGGATTATGACGGACATTTACAATGTATTAGTTTCTGTCTCAGTCACCCTTTCTCCAAACAGATGACCGGAAACCCTACCAAGAATTCTTCTGCAGTCATTCTTTCTTACTATTTTTTTAACAGAAAGCACAATTTTGAGAGAATGTTTGGTTAGGCACAAGCATAGGTACAATAATCTTTGCATGTAAAACTAAATGCTTGCTTCCATCTGCAAGGGAGTTTTGACTAAAAGTTTATTTCTTTCTAGAACTCTTCCTCCAGAGCTGCTCTTACAGCTGCTAGTTTTGCTGTGAGTTTATTTACAGCAGGTGTCCTTGAAGTTTTTGGTTCTATTTCCCCTGAGAGTAGAATGTGTTGCTGTTTTTACATTTCCCCTCATTTGAAAAATGAAACATGTACTCAGATACCAGGATCCTTTGTTTCTCTGCTTCTTTGCGTTGTCTGGGTCGACGGCTCACTTCCTGCTCTAGGCTCCTAAGACCAGAGGAAAACACCCTCCCAGCATCACTGGCTCCGTCAGATAACAATGGATGAGGGGGAGCCATTCCCCGCCTGAGTTAGGGAAATGTGGCCACCTGGAGTCTAGCCCTTTGGGTGCATCACTTCACTTTCGGTGTGGGTTCTGCCGCTCAGTGGGCCAGACAGAGAGAGGACAGGAAGGTCCTTTGAAAGCCCCAGAGTTCGTATAAAGTCTGCTGTCTCCAGGAGGCAACCATACTGCAAGAGTTCCTTCTTCTGGGAAATGTAATAATTCTCATCTACCCAGCATGACTCATGAACAACACATCCTCGGCCCAATAAGCCTATAAAAACCAAAATGGTCCTACTTCAGTGTGAAGCTGGTTTTTCACCCTCGTGACAAGAATACATTTAGGAAGGGGCTCTTACTGAGGAGAACATATGACCTCAAGGCAAGCCGCTCAGAACTTGGTGGTAAGAAAAGGATGTACTTCTAAGTCAGATAATCCTGACTTCAAACCTGTGGCCCACCGTCTACCAGACGCATGAAGTATCTCTAGCAGGGTCTGGGCAGAGGCTGCGGAATGACACAAAAAAAGAGGACCATTTGGTGGAGGAAGAGGGGACAGCAGGTGGAACCTGCAATAGTCGGAAGAAGACGAGGCTTTGACACGAAGTCACTCCTGATGTAAGAACATTAGGGTTCAAAGCCAACAGCCAAGAAAGAATTCTTGAGACGTCTTTGGTGCAAAAAGTTGGTTTTATTAAAGCACGGGGACAGGACCCGTGGGCAGAAAGAGCTGCACTGGGGTCATAAGGAATGGCCCATTATGTACTTTCAAGTTGGGAGGGGGGCGGAATAGCATCAGTCTCTAAGGAATTTTGGACTTTCCAGGACCTTGGAGGGGGGTCTAGCTATTGTTAGGAAAGGTCATTTATTACTGTCTCATAGAACCTGAGTCACGAGATCCTTCAGTTGTATATCGTTGGGTCATATGCTTAGGGGGTGATTGCCAATATGTAATTTGGCAGGGGAAGAGATGAAGGAAGTTTCCAAAGGAATTTTTATATGTTAAAGTAAACTTACAGGATGGGGAGGTGGGGCTCAGGCTAGGATTGCCTTTTGCCCTTAGCAAAGTATTAACATCGAGGAATTGAGTCCCTAGAGGAAGGTCACTCTGCCTGTTTCCAGGACTTATCAATGGGCTGTAGGTAGTAAGGACATCTAATCATTTTTCTTCTGCCTGTTTCCCATATCAGCTACTAAGGTTAGCATCAGATAACAAGGGAATGAGTCAGGAAGTAACCCTGGTTCATGGACAGTGTGTGCATGGAGCTCAGGAGAGAACGGGAACATGGGTGGAGAGGGGAGGCTAGAGCCTCATTTTCAGGTGTCTCTTGCTCTTTTGATTAAAGGTTTAGTTATTACCATGTATCATCCACTATCTTCCAGGTTGAAGTTGGAGACAATGTCTTACCTCTTTCAATGGTTATGAAATAAAACGACATTACCAAAAGTTAGAATTACAAGGGACTTATTCAAGAGATAAAGCTTTATTTTCTACATATGTATGTGATATTTAACTTTGAAGGGGGTAGGGAGGGCAATGCCATTAACTAATGGAGGGGGTTCTAACCCTCAGGCACATCAAGGAGATGTCGTGTCACCTGTGAGTGTGCGGAATTGGGTAATATGACATGTAAGTACTGACAAAACTGCCTCAAACTTTATCAAGTTTCTCCTAGAAACAAGAATAATCTTCCAGCCAAATTATTGAGTGCTTACTATAAATTTGTTATTTATAATAATAAGTATAATAATAAAATAAACAGTTACAGTTCACCTAATGAGATATTTTACAGTTACAAGTTTATTAAAAATCACACTTCAATACAAAATCTACATGGAAACAAATAAAAAAGCATATTGAAGATGAACGACTACACGACGGGTGAATGATTCATGTAATCAGTGCTTGGAATCCAGAGGAGGGAGAGAGGGAAGCTTCTGCGCAGCGTTTGGCTTGAGAGAATACGAATTTCTCCAACGTGTTTGTGGACTGAAGAGCGAGAACGAAGGAGAGGGGGAAGGACACAATTCTGGAGAACGGGGCGCCGAGGGACTCCCGTGCGAGGCGGCGCCCCAGCCGGAGCTGAGAAGCAGGTCGCGTTGGGATGTACGGAGGTGGATGGATGGGTCACAATGACGAGGGAGGCACGTGAGTACCGCTTCTGCATCCTTCAGGTGGGAGAAGGGATGGACCGTCGCGGGGTTTGCGCAGCGGCCTGGGACAAAGGCAACGCGCCCATGGATTAAGGGTGTGCCGTGGAGCACTGTACACGCCGCGTCTGAGACTTCTCCTGAGTGGCTCTAGTTAACGACTCCTCTGATTTAATATGAGCTGTTAAAAAGAATCACTGCTTCTCAACCAAATTATCATACCACTAAAAATGTTCGTCAGCCTGTCAGTGCTGTGCCTGCAACTTGAACCCTCTGATGATTTAACTTTCCTTCAATATTCCGTCTTCTCGTCATAAAAGTGTAGATAAATAACTCCAGTGCAAACAGAGATTCTTTTAACTCTTTTCAGGGAGCTGCTGTAAGGGTCTAGGGCCCCCGTGCCCCCCAACTCAGTAGAACAGCTTAGCGTGAGTATATTGGCTGAAAAACCCAAGCATTCTGCACTAGCAGATGGAGTGTGTGGCCATTTTTGAAAAGGAACAAATGTATGAATTTAATTAGGAAGGGATTTGACAAGATCCTTTCCTTTGGTTGCATAATTTTGGAGACAATTGGGATAAAGTGCATGGTTGCTGTTTCCCCCCCTTTCAAAGATAACACTGTTGTAGCATTTTCTCATTTCTTCCCTTTTTTTCTGATTTTCTCTATGCCTGCCTCCTGAGTTTAGGAGCTCATAAATGATATTGTTTATGCATTTTTTTTCCAGATCTGTGGCAAAACCCAGTTGTGTCTGTGATTCTTCTAACAGGAGACCCACTTGGCATGCGTGCACTTAATTTATGGCTGGCCGAGTGCTAACAGCAGCCTGCTCTGAGACCACGTGCCTCGCACCACCTTGAGCAGTTTGTCAAGGGTGTTGTGGAGTAGAGGAAATGCAATCTTTCAGGGGCAGGTTTCAGTGCATTACATTATTTTTATAGGGGGTATTTTAGAGGCACAATCCTTGGCCTTGCAATATATTAAAGGAAGAACTAAGGACAAAGGAAAGATCCTTAATCTCAGTCCAATTCATGATACTGAACCGCACAGGTTCCGCAGAGGTCTGTGTGAATAGAGGGCTTGCAGAACCCTCCATAGGCCTCAGCCTTTTCGCGATGTTCTTTATCCGTAAGAGGATCAAATGGGGAACCTAGGACATAGAGGTGCCTAAGGTAAAAATGCTCTTGACTCAGCCATTTATTTAATCTGTAAAATAGATACAATACCAACCCCACCCACATTTCCACCTGTGGGCCATTAATTGCAATGATTTTTATAGAAAGACTGTAGGCCCTAAAATAGGAAGGGTTACCGTATGATGTGAGACTTGCACAAGCCACGGGCTTGGAGACACTCTCAAAAACCTGGGCGGGGACACCTGTTCCTCAAGGACTCCAGCACCTGAACTGCATGTCAGCCTAGGTCTTTTGTTCTCTCCATGACCCATTGTCATTTCTTCATCTGTCATTTGAAAATTGGTCCCTTATGGGACAGAAAGTATGCATGGAGCTGACATTATGGGTGGGGCACAGAGAGTGGACCTTGTGAGTAGGTTTTCCAGATTCCTCCATAGCAAGGGAAATAACAAAAGGGTCAAGGCAAAAACATGGCGTACCCCAACTGACCCCTCAGAATGAAGACAGAGGAATTATTTCATGTGCTCCTTGAACGAACATGTATCAAGTGCTTGCTGTATACCAGGCAGTGGCTCAGTGCTTAGAGAGCAGGACACATACAGCTCTGCTCTCCTTTTACAATAAAAGAGTAAAACAACAAATATGAATAATCAAGACTGGGAAAGAAAACAGGACACCATGAAAGAGAAAAACAAGACGTAGGTGGTGAGTGGTTAGGAGGACATGGCGGTGATAGTCATGTCTAAGATGAGACCAGAAGGCAGAAAAGAAACCAGTCAGGAAAAGAACAAAGAAGGGGTACTTTTCAGACTGAAGATACAACATGTGTATAGGCTGTGAGACAGGACAGTGCGTCCCATTTCTGAGGAAATATAAAGGTAAGTAACATTCTAGAGGTCAGTTCACACTGTGTGTCCCAGGGCATGCTAGGAAGTTTCTGTGTGAAAATGTACTGGAAGGTAATTATTTGAAATTTTTGCGGGAGATTGGTGGCCATGAAGTTGGAGAGAAACTGATGGATTCGAGGTTTGCAAACACATGATCAACAGAAGGTGTTGAAGAGAAAGAAAGAGGTTATTCAGAAATGCCCCCAAATATTGAAGCAAATTTAGAGCAAATGATTTGAGATTGGTGCTAGTGCCAGAAACAAGGAATGATGTGGTTTGAGGCACCTGGATGGCTCAGTTGGTTAAGTGTCTGACTCTTGATTTTGGTTCAGGTCATGATCTCAGGGTTGTGAGATCAAGCCCCAAATCAGGCTCCATGTTCAGCGAGGAGTCTGCTTGAGATTCTCTCTCTCCCTCTTCCTCTGTCCACCCTCACCCCTGCTCTCTCTCTCTCTCTCTCAAATAAATAAATAAATCTTGAAAAAAAAAAAGAATGCTGGGGAGAGAGGATTTTTAAGAGGTAAAAGCATGGATAAAGGGTAGAAATTAGGATTCAGTTTCAGACATGGTAATTTTGAAAATCAGAGAGACATATTAATAAGATGTTCACTGGGCATCAGATATGAACTCAAGAGTTAAATTTTGTCTGAGTATGAGATGTGCCTTTTGAAGTTGTCAGTCCCTAGGTGGTACTTAAAGTCATCCGATGCAATAAAATAAAAGAAAAGAAGGACAGAATGTCAGGACCGAGCTCTGAGGGAGAAGATGTTTTAAAATTTTAGTGGCTTCAAAAGTCCCCAGGAAAAATAGGAAGAGAAAAAGAAAAACAAAAATGAAGGAAAAAAAGCAAAACCAGGAGTATGTGAAATCATGAAATCTCAGAACAGTGATTTAATAAGTAGAGATAGTCAAGTGTGTCAATAATTCCTGAGAGGATAAATAAAAAGAAATGATTGGGTTGAAAATGTCACTTATTGAATTTGGCATCATGTGAGTGTCTAGTGGCTTTGATAAAAGCCATTTCCATGGAACCAATATTAGTGGGAATCAGGAAATAGAGGGAATTGAGTAGAAAACCCATTTGAGAAGCATGAAGACAAAGAGGATATGAATTGAGAAACAGGGAAGAAGGGCAGTGGAGCAATGTAGACATAGTGGATGACATCTTAAGGTCAAAAGAGAGCTGTCTGAGAGCTGCTAGAAGGTGTGCACGTGAGCTTATGAGGACAAGCCCATCAGGAGTGAGACTCAAACACACGGGAGTTTCAGGCACTTACCAGGAATCAGAGTGGTGCCCTCAACCTCTGTGGGTAGGTTGGCCATTGATCAGAGGAAGGAAGAAATTCGGAGGGTGCAGGGTGGGTAGGTGGAGAGACATCTAGAGCAGTGATTTCCAAAATTCTTGTGACCACGAAAACCTTTTTTCTTTTCCTTCACAAGCCCTATCATTTGAAATATTTTATGTGCAACACTGATTTTGTTAATTCGTTTAGCCATTTTTCCCCCCAAACGAATAAGTCAGCATTCAGCATAAAGTAAAATTTTGCTAAGTATTGAAATACTCACTCTTACGAGTTTCAGTCATTCTCGGTATCACTATTGCTAACTTGTCTCTAACGTGAGTACCTATGTCTCAGAGGGAATTCTGCTACTCAGAAGGGAGGTAAGTAGGAAGAAGATGGTTATTTCATGAAAGGCCATAGGTGCCTACAAGACAAATGGATCTCCATGAGGATGTAGCCCAAGATCCACTTCGGAGCAGCAGATCAATAATCATAACGGAAAGGCAGGGCCTGCTAAGAGAAGAGCAAGGGCAGAGGCATGAGGCACAACAGTGGTATCGGCGGGGCTTTGCCTGCAGTCCCACACTGAAGCCAGAGTTGGTAACTCCATGACCATGGGAGATCCGCCCTAGTACATGGAGGTGCTGCTGGAAGGATGGCACCGATTATACTTCTAGTGCACCATCTTTAGGTGCACCGACTAAAGTCGTGACCATCATGTGGTGTCAAGGCCCCAAGGGTTGGGATACATGGGTCTCAGAAACAGTGTTCGCAGGTAGGACAGGCTGTTTAAAATCACTCTCAGTCGCCTACTTGGGAGAACTTGTGATTTCCTCTTCTGAAACTCTAGGCTTTGCAGGGTTATAGGTTCTAGTTCCATAAGGGGGAAAGATTTCCCAGCAGGGAACATTGTGTGAGTCCCATTAAATTATAAGCCACGACAGTTCCCCAGGTACTTACTGTTCTCCATGGAAAGGTACCAGCAAACAAAAAGAGGAGTTATTTTAGGGTGAGAGATTTTGAAAAATTGTCTTCGCCTTTCCAAATGTTAAAATTAGTAAGTTATACCAGCAATGTTTAATTAACTAATTAATTGTAATCTTTCTATATGAACTTCTCTTCAGGGTTAAAATCCAAGACTGTACTCCATAAAGAGCCATTCTGCTTGACCTGATGTATAAATTCCAGGATCGGTTTTTCATTTTAGACTTGACACTTGAGGCTCAGAATAGATTACTCAGTCTTGAAGAGTTCCTTTCAATTCTTAATATGAAGATAGTAGATGGGAAATGAGTTTATAAAGTTACGTACTGAAATATACTATCTGTAATCATAGACACATGATGCCTGCATTCCTCAGTTATGATTTCAGGGACACACAAAAACGAAAATTGTGGAAAATCTTTATTTCCTGGCATCTATTTTGAACGAGATTATTTTGGATATTAAAATGAATAAAAAATACAAAATTTCCTTTGATGGCAACTGTGAGAATATTTTTAAATCGTATTAACTGACAGTGCAACATGTTCAAAATGGTCTTTAGCAGGTGTTCCCACGAAACAAAAGCCATGTTGCTCTACAAAGTAAGTAACAGGAAATGGTTACATTAAAACGATGTATGACAATACTGAAACGTGAAAAGGAAAATGAACCCTGGATAATCAGGAGTCGATTCCTTGGGTGCCATGATGTTTTATAATCTACATCTAAGAGTAGTTTGTTTTTGGTCATATTTTCCCCCAAGACTGAAGTGAATCGATTGCTTTTCTAATTTAAAGATAGACAACTGTCAATGAAAAATCATGAGGAGTAAAATATATATATATATATATATATAAATATATATATTAAAATAATGGAAGTTATAAACTACTATTGGTAGTGTAATATACTATCTCCAATATCATGCTTTTATGGAAAGGGGGAGAAGATAAATACCCTTTTACAACCTGCTTATTTTTTCATTGAGTACATGATGGGTAGATGTGCATATTAAATAGAGATGGACATTCTGAGTTTAAATTGCAGTCTCATAAACCATTAGAGATACATACCATTGAGTTCTTCACTTACCCTCTTCACATGGAAATTTAAGCAGGTTTTATTTTATTGTAATTCTAAACATTGCTGCCTTACACGTATTTCTACATGTAATGTGTGTATTTTTCTAATTATTTCCTTGAAACATGGTCTTAGAAGCGTTCGCTCGTAAAAGCTCACTCGGACCCCACTGCTTTCTAAGATGCCCTGGCAGGTCAACGGAGCCTCTGCCACTGCACAGTGATGCAGCCCTTCTCAGAGCGTTGCCGGAAGTTGGGCTTCTCTACTCTAGGAGTTGAGCTTGAGTGGTGACTTAGCTCTTAGTTCCCCTTCCTGCCTGTGCTGGCTGGTCCTGCGTCACCAACGCCACCACATAGACTACACTGCAATAGCCTAGGAAAGAAAGACAAATTCCTACTCACAAATTACCACCTCATTTATCTCATCATTTAACTAATTTAACTTATCAAGCCTTTCAAATATATATAATATACAAATATTAAAAATACATGTATATGTAAATGATATAAAACAGATAGCTAATATTTTACCATATAAATGTCATATCCTTTCTGTGATAAATAATAGGTAAATTTATATCCATATATTAGCTGTGATAATAAAAACAGTAATAATGATAAAATACCAATTAGTTACAAATATCTCAATAGAAAGAGAAAACTACATAAATTTTCTCACTTAAAAAAAAAAGAAAAGAAAGGACTTTTACTTCCGACTAGTAGAAGAGATGAAGATTTTTCCAAATTGTCTCCTCTCAAGCCAAGAGCTAGAAAACCGGAAAATATGGTCAGACGTTGGGCAACACGCAGATCCTAGAGAAAGGGCCAAATATTAAATTAGTCCCAACATTGTTCTGGTTTGGTTCTTGAGGTATGTGCTGCATGCATTCGCAGAACTGGTGGACCAAAAATAGTCTGGGATAAAAGAATGCTTACTGTATAATTCAATTTATACAAAAAGTCTATAAAAAATAAATCCACTCTGTAATAAGAGAAATCCAGTTGTCCCCTGGATGTGTTAGCAAGAGACTTACTGAGAAAGAAGCAGAAAAGCTTGTGTGTGTGTGTGTGATGGCAATGTTGTTACCTCCTGTGGCACACACAGGCGGGGTGGACGTCGGCCTAACTTACCACGCTACATTACAGTGGACTTGTTATACTATATATGAAGTATTCCTTCACAGGATTAAAAAAAATCAAAAACTAAAAATGAATATAAATCAACAATAATTTCAAGTATTAAACAAGTGTAAAGACTAATAAATTCTAAAAACATAAATATGGAGAAATTAGTAAATTATGCCAGAAAATTAGTGGCATTGACAGGCCCAAAATAATTTCTGAAATTTTTAATAAGTGAATCTCCAACAAGAACAAAAAAGAAAAGAAAAAAATTCTGAAATTGATTAAGGATCTCTCACCTAAACTACATAGGCATTTAATAATTCAAACCGAATGGTGTCCATAGATGTTAGCAAACTTTAAATATTCATTTTCTAATATAAATTTAAATTAATGAAACAACACAAGAAACATGTTAAATATTAAATGTGTGGCAGTAAGCATAGAAATTATTTTTATACTTTGCAAAGAAATGCCTCAAAAATATACACACACATACAGAATTATGTTCATGAATGAACTACATTCATTCCAATAACACTCTATAGAACACATCAGTCACATTGCATTAAAATAACCCAGAGAATTGGAAAAAAATTGGATGTCTCTTAGACTCACTTTATGAACCATAATCAAAATGTGAGAAATGGTACAACCTAACTTGACAATATGGGTGCAAAGTCGTAAAAACTTACCAAGTGCTACAAGAACAGCAGGAAGACCAGCTGAGATTTCTTGCAGGAAAAGAAACCTAACTGAACGTGGAGGATTGCTGTGATACAGACAGTAGGCCAGGAAGGTGCCAAAATACATTGATAAAATCGGCAAGTTTTCTTTCTTTTTTTTTTTTTTTTTTGGTAGCTTTATTTGATATTCTTCCCAAACCCTACAAATCATCCTCTTCGAGTATACAATGCGGGGTTTTTTATGATAGTGACAGAGTTGTGCCATCGCACAGCTATCACCACTGTCTACTTTCAGGAGATTTTCATCACTTCCAAAAGGAAACGTCATGCCATTAGCAGTCATTCCTCTTTCCTGCCCCCCCCCCCCCCGCCTCTGGGCAACACTAACCCTATTTTGATCCCATCTATTTGCTTATATCGGGCGTTTCATACAAACGGAATCATATAAGACACGATCTCTTGTGACTGGCTTCTTTCATTAAGCATGTTTCAAGGTTCTTTCTGTTGCCATCTGTAGCTGCACTTAATTTTTTATTGGAGAATAATATTCTGTTGTACAGAGAGCCACGCTACTTACCCATTATCAGTCAGGGGAGATTGAGGTTGTCTTCATTTTTGACCGTTATGAAAAATGCTGCTACGAACATTCCTGGACAGGGTTGGGCGTGGATGCGTGGACAGATACTTAGGGGTCAATTTAGAAAGTTATACTCAAACAATGCATCACGGAACACGACATAAAAAACTAATGATGTACTGTATGGTGACTAACATAACAGAATAATAATTAAAAAAAGAAAGTTATATGATTACTCTATGTTTAACATTTTGAGAAATTTGCAAACTACTTTGTAAAGTGGCTGCACTTTCCAATTTGGTTGCCTTTTATTTATTTTTCTTGCCTAATTAATAGTTCTGGCTAGACTTTTTGATATGACGTGGGACAGTATGTGAAAGAGGTGGTCCGTGGCGAGCTCCTCATCTTCAAGGGAAAGCCGTCAGTCTTTCAGTGTGAGTATGGTAGCCGGGGGATTTTCCCACATGCCCTTTGTTAGGGTAAGAAAGTTCCCTTTGATGTCTCACTTCTGAGTGTTTTTATCATGAAAGAGGTTGGATTTTCTCAAATGTTTTTTTCTGTGTCTCTTTGGATGACCATGGGGTTTTTGTCCTTTATTTTTTGACGTAACGTATTATAACTGGTTTTTGACTGTTTCGAGAACCTTGCATACCTGGAATAAATCCCACATGATAAAGCCACGCGGTCTTGATGAGATTCGCGGGCACCTTGTTGAGGGTTTTTGGTCTCCAGTTTTCCTTTATTATGATATCTTTGGTTTTGGAAAGGGAAAATACTGGATTCACACAATGTGCAGGAAAGTGTTCCTTCCTTAGATTTTTGGGAGGATTTTGTGAGTAATTGGTGGTAATTCTTTTTTCAATGTTTGGGTGATTTCACCACTTGAATGGTGAATTCAGTTGTGAAGAGAAGCCATTTTCGCTCGCACATTTCTTTGTGGGAGGTGTTCCTATTAATGATTCGCCATTTTCCTGCTGTGGGTATGTTTGCATTTTTATTTCTTTCTGAGTCAGTGTTAGTAGTTTTGTATTTCCAGGGATTTCCTCTTTCGTCCAAGTTGCCAAATTTTTGGCATAAGTTGTTAGCAGGATTTCATCACAACCCTTTTTAATTTCTGTAAAGTCAGTGCCAGTGTCTTCTCTTTGGTTTCTAATTTTGGTGAGACATCCCCTCTCTCTCTTTCTCTTGGTTGGTCTTGCTAAAGATACATCAATTGTGTTGCTCTTTCTCAAGAGTCTACTTCTTATTTTATGGATTTTCTCGATTGTTTTTCTTTTCTTTATTTCTTTAATTTCTGCTCCAATCTTTATCTCCTTCCTTGTTTTCTCAAGGTTTACTCTCTTTTTACTTTTCTGTGTCTTAAGGTAAAAAACGTTAGGTTATTGATTTGAGGTCTGTTTTCTTTTTTAATATAAACATTTGCCGCTGTAAAATTTCCTTGAAATACTGTTTCAGCTGCATCTCATAGGTTTGGTATGTTTTGTTTTCACTTTAACTTTTCTTAAAATATTTTGTAATTGCTCTTATAATATCTTCTTTGACCAACTGGTGTTTAAGAAATGTGTTGTTTAATTTACACATATTTGTGAACTTTTCAAATTTCTTTCTCATATTGATATCTACCTTAATTATATTATAGTTTGAGAATATACTTATCATTATCCATATCAATATTTTCAAATTTATAGGTCTTGTTTTATAGCCTAAAATAGATGTTACCCTGGGGAATGTTCCATTTGTACCTGAGAAGAATTTGCATTCAGTCGTCTTTGGGTAAGGTGTTTTATCTGTGATGTTAGTTCTGGTTGGTTTTTATAGTGTTCAAGTCTTATGTATCCTTGTTAATAATTTGTCTAATTGTCCTGTCCATTATTGAAAGTGGGATGCTAGTGTCTGTAATTATTACTGTTGATTTTTCTATTTCTCCTTGAATTCTGTCCATTTTGATTCATGTATCTTGGAACTCTGCTGTTAGGTGTATATATATTTATAATTGCTTGCCCTTCTTATGGACTTTTTCATTACGAAACATCCTTTATCTCTAGAAACCCTGCTGTTGTTTTACAGTCAAGTACGTCTATTGTAAGTACCGCCACTCCGAGTCTCTTATGTTTTGTTTGCATGATATCTCTTTCTAGTCTTTTGTTTTCAATATATTTGTTCCTTTGATTCTCAAGTATGTCACCTGTACAGTAAGAAAAGAAAACCATAAACTTTTTAAAAATAAAATTATAAATGTAGAGTCTAGCAAATACTGTCCATGATAAAGGATATCTACCTCAAATAATTTGCTAAATCATGCTTCCTCAGGGAAAAAAACACAGACATGTCTTTGAAATACAGACCCCCCACCCCCAGATGAATACTGACACTACCTTGTAAAAGTATTACCCTGGGGTCATTGCCTGGTGCTAATGTTGTAAGGTAAATTCCCTTTCTTTCTTCCCTTCTTCCTTCCTTCCTTCCTCCCTCCCTTCCTCCCTCCCTTCCTTCCTTCCTTCCTTCCTTCCTTCCTTCCTTCCTTCCTTCCTTCCTCCCTCCCTCCCTCCCTTCCTTCCTTCCTTCCTTCCTTCCTTCCTTTCTCTATTCTTTCTTTCTTCTTTCTTTCTTTCATGAGAGGTAGAAAAAAATTTAAATTAGGAGAAAAAATACTTCATTCCGCTTCTAGTCCTCCTGATTACAACCTTCTGTTCTGCTTTTCTTCATAGCTCCTATAACCTTACACACTATATGTTTTTCTGATTTGACTTATTGGTCAACTGTCTGTATTCTTCCACTAAAATGTTAGCTTTAGGAGACCAGAACTTTTTTTCAGCTCTGTTCCCTTCTGTGCCCCCCGTGCCACAGATGGAGCCTGAAACATCATAAAAGCTTAATAAAAAAAAATATGGGCAATAGGTGGATTATTTGAAGATGAAATAAATCCTACCCTAAAAATAATGAAGTAAATCCGCCGAAATTCTATTAGAATATCAATGTTCTGTAAGACAGCAGGTCAAAATCACTATAAAAACTAGTGAATTTCTTATGAAAAAATTAACTATTACAGGGACACCTAGGTGGCTCAATTGGTTCAGGGTCTGCCTCTGGCTCAGGTCATGATCCCAGGGTCCTGGGATCCAGCCCCATATGGGGCTCCTTGCTCAGTGGGGAGCCTGCTTCTCCCTCTCCTTCTGCCTGCTGCTTGCCCTGCTTGTGATCTTTCTCTCTCTGACAAATAAATAAATAAAATATTAAAAAAAATAACTTTCACAAACACAATGGTTCACAGCAGCAAGGAATATATTAAACATGTCTAAGAATGAACCTAACTGCAAATATGAAAACATGCAGAGGAAACTTCAGATCGATATCAAGAGGCAGCTAAAAACTCAATAAATAGATGTACTATGCTCTTGAGAGAGAAGAATAAATACTATTATCCCCCCCCCAATAATCTGTGTATTTAATGCAGCTACATTCAAGATCCCAATGAATATTTTTGGATGCTTGAGGAAAATCCCTGAAGCCCACCTATAATAATGAATCAATAAAAAAACATTCAAGGAAAGTAATGATTTGGTGGTGAAAGTGGCAGGATTTGCATCCTCTATATCATATTATGCAGGTAAGGATAATGAAGAGCATGTTGTCCTGTGAAACTGGTGTCTCAGTAGGGCAGACAGATCATTGAGAGGGGCCCCAGGGCCCCAGAGCCATCCGCCTGCACACAGGCGTTTGTGGGACAAAGTCATTCTCTCAAATCAGTAAGGAAATACAAATTATTTCAATCATTGACAAAATAATTTAGATTCTGAACAGATACCATGTCCTAAAGTTACTTAGACATGCAGTAAAGGTCTAAATGTATAAAATAAGAAACTATAAAATTACGGTTTTTAATGTAAATAAGGACAAGTTTCATCTTTTAAACCTAACTCCAAATCTATGGAGGAAAAAGACTGATACTTTTGTGTATGTATAGTTATGAACTTCAGATGGCATAATTCACCTTTCAATGTTAAAAGGCAAATGGATTAGAAAATATATGTACTTTCTCTCATCTATGGAACATAAGAACTAGGAAGATCGGTAGGAGAAGAAAGGGATAAAGAAAGGGGGGTAATCAGAAGGGGGAATGAAGCATGAGAGACTATGGACTCTGAGAAACAAACTGAGGGCTTCAGAGGGGAGGTGGGTGGGGGAATGGGATAGACTGGTGATGGGTAGTAAGGAGGGCACGTATTGCATGGTGCACTGGGTGTTATACGCAACTAATGAATCATCGAACTTTGCATCAGAAACCAGGGATGTACTGTATGGTGACTAACGTAATATAATAAAAAAACATTAAATAAAAAAAAAGAAAATGTACGTACTGAATATGATTTGCAACTTATAAATACCTCCAAAATACATAGAATCTTTCTAAGCCATCAAAACAAGTATGGACACACTGACAGAGAGAGACTACAATTTGTCAGGAAGCCACTTTCCAGAGAAAGTGTGAGTGACGCAGTAGTCTTGGAGCGTGTGGGAACTCAGGGCATCCTGAGCATGTGACATTGCTGCTGCTCCCAGGGTTCCAGGTCAAGGAAAACCCAACGCTTTTAGATCCCCGCAGAGGAGCAGGTATCGGCATGGGGCTGTGGTCCTTGGCCATAACGGGACTATGACATCACAACCTTGGGTGTCACAACCTGATCAAGGAGTACCACAAACAGTTGGGAGCTTCAGTAGGGACTCAACAAAGCAGAGGTGATTTACCGACAATATGTTACATTTGCTTCTGCCATATAATCAGCTGGCTTCCCCGAAGGCCTGTCTCCTTGGCTAAGTTATTCAGAAAGATATAAGAGGCACCATCGTGTTCTTTTCTTCATAATCCATTGCCCACCTGCAACACTCTGTTATATGAAAAAGGAATTGCCCACACCACGCAAGTGATCAGTAGTCATATAGTCCAATTATTAGTAATATAAAAAGCGGCATTGAAAACTACTTAAAAGGCAATCTTAAAGAAAAGAATACTACCCCCTATTGATAAAGGTGAGAAGAGCCAGCTCCCACCTGCTGTTGGTGTTTGTGTCAGCAATGTGCTCCTCGGAGTCATTTGCAAACTGATACCTTAATCCATTAAAAATTGCACATTCTTTGATACATCCATTCTACAGGACAAGTTAATGAAAGCGGAAAATGGAAGAATATGCAGAAAATGTAGCCAGAAGAATATTAATCACATGAATAGTCAAACTTAGATGAGACTTTTCAAATGCTCTACAGCTGGACCCGTGTAGGGGTACGAACTGAGATGCAAGGTTGGCCAGCCTTTCAGTAGCGTCATCGAAGCTCGTACACTGGCACGGGAAACAGCCGTGCACACCGCGTGGTGGGGGAAACACAGCTCCCAAATTATATGAAGCGTGTTTTCATTTTGTAAAAATGATAGTATTTAAAATGTCTAAAGATTACCGCTGATATTTGTATCATATTGCTTTTTGTTTTTTGATATTTTAAATCATCAAACTTTACTTGAGTAATTTTAAAGTTATTTTTCAAAATGCACTTGTTACATAAAACAACACTCTGTTAAAGGAGCATAGCTGTAAGCTACGAGAGATACATGTTTGCCCAAGAGGTTATCTATGAGCTATTCACAATCATATAAGGGACTGCTGATGAAAGTGGTTGTGTGACTCTTGCTCTATTTCTGTAATTTGCTATTTACCAGGAAACACGTACTATCACAGGGTTTACCGCTATCATTAACCAACAAATGGTCCAATTTTCAAATGCATAATATTCTCAGATGATTACTTTACAGAGTCACAAATGCCCTGATTTTGAATCTCATTTTGATTCCCATTCTGTTCAGTCGTGCTTCCCCCCTCTTTGCAAGTTTCAAAGAGCTCATGCTGTCTTCCTGTGATATTCAACGACATTGATAATCTACCGATCCTTATGATGAGGAAAATTGATTGAAAAACGGTTCTAAAAAATAATGTAACATGCAAGTTTCATTTCATTTTAACAATTGTCTCTAACAATTTCTGTGTGAATTCACATCTTGTCTGCTCCCAGGAGAATACTTTTATTTATCACTGGAAAGGGTTGCCTGCAGATGCAATATTCACCAGAAATAATTACACGCTTCCAGAAGATAAAGCAAACCCCAAAAGTGGAGGAGCTTCACACAGATAAAACCAGCTGATAGGCATGCTGCACGCTGCTGTTTAAAATGTTTTCTCATCTATATAATTCTAGGCCCTGTTTCAATAGGGAGGCTTTATTGTTCACCAAATATTATAGCCAATGAGAGAGAGCTGGGGAGAGTTCACGTTGATAGTAAGGGGCAGCAGGATTAAGCTAATAAAGCAACAATAATAGTATCTCTGTTATTAATTAAACATTGAGACCCGAAGCAGTAATGAGAAGTCAAAGCCCCCGCAGCTGTCAGCAATGGGGAGGTGGCCTGGAAATCTCCCCTCCAGCTCAGGCCCTCTTTTTTTTTTTTTTTTTAAGATTTTATTTGTTTTGAGAGAGAGAAAGAGAGAGAACATGAGCAGAGGGGACGGGGGGTGGGGGAGGGAGAAGCAGACTCCCCTGCTGAGCTGGGAGCCATTGTGGGGCTCAATCCCAGGACTCTGGGATCATGACCTGAGCCGAAGACATGTGCTTCACCAACTGAGCCACGAGGTGCCCCTCATGCCATCTTTAATGTTCCCTGCTGCCTGTCATGGGTGTGGCTGTGTGAGATGATCTGAAGGCTATTTGGGATCAAGTCAAGACGTCAAACTAAATATACTTAATTTAATTATGTGATATATTTAATTTGCTCCTATAAGTGTGTGCAAGACATAGAAATAATGCCTTCAAGGCATGTAACCTCCATCACGGTGACAGACATAAAATACACGGGGTGACGTACTTTGTGCTCCACTGGTAACACGCACAAAATGCTGTGACTGCACCGAGAGGCTAGCTCTGGCACATGCACACACACATGCACACACACACACATGCACGGAGCCACCCACCCACACATACATGCACGTACTCACAACATGTGTGCACACACATATGCTCACACATGCACACAAACCACACACACATACATGCTCACACATGCACACCCCACGTGCACATACACATGCACACATGTGCGCATGCACACACATGCTCACACATGCACACAAACCCACACACACATGCACACACATGCTCACACATGCACATGCACACATATGCTCACACAAGCACACAAACCCACACACATGCTCACACATGCACACACCAACCCCCACATGCACATGCACGCTCATACATGTGAGCATGCACACACATGCTCACACATGTGCACAACCCCCCACATGCTCACATGTGTGCACACACAAATATACACTCATACACACACGTGCACATACACGCTCACACATGTGCATACCCCCCACAAACTCTCACATGTGTAGGCACATGCCACAGAAGTATACAAACTCACACGCACACACATACTCACACACAGGCATGCACTCTCACATACATGTTCCTAAACACTCCCCCATGGCAAGTAAGATGTTATCAGAAGCTTCACAGGGAAGATGTAACTTGGATGGGCCTGGGCGATGACTCCATTTTTCCAGGTGAACATGGAGTTGGCCACTCTCAGGCAGAGGGAAAGTATTTCAGCAAAGGAGCCGGGCTATGACAACAGCTCCCTGTTCATGAGAGTTGTGTGGAATTCCAAGAAACACACAACTGGAGAGGCAGAAGGGCCAGGACTTTCAAAGGGAGTGAAGGCTCAGAAACACCCACCTGCCCTCCATAATTCCAGCCACGGTCCCTGCCCCACTTTTCCCCTTAGAATTTGTCACCATGTGACAAATCATATAGTTTATTTTCCTCTTTTATCACTAAAACGTAAGCTGCACAGGGGCCTGGCTTTTGCTTCGTTCGTTAATGAATCCCTAGGTTCTCAGACGGTGCAACCGTGTAGGAGTGCTCAATAAATGTGTGAAAATAAGGAAGAAAGCAAGAACAAATGGACACTTCCAGTTCAAATTCTGGCTGTATCATGAAATCACTGTACGACCTTAGACAGGGAAATCTGTCTGAACTTGATTTTCTCACTTTAAAAAATGGGATACTAATCATAACTGAAATACTAATGATACTAGTCTCATACGGTTGTTGGAAAAGCAAATTATATATGCAAGCCGCCAGCCGAAAGAGCGTCCAAGAGCCGTTAACGCGAGCATGATGGTGGTGTTGGTGACCATCAGGACAAGGATGAGGTCACCAGGGCATACGAGGTGTTCGGTTTCAGTGGTGGTGACAGTGAGGCCATTATTGTCCCTCTGAGGACCGAGAAGACCACTGCCATGTACTTGGTTACAGTGTTCACCCCACGTTCCCCTGGGCACACCAGTGACCAAGACTGATAAACACGGGCTGGAGCTCCTCGTTTTGAAACAATAATTCATATATTTAATTTAACAAGAATTAAACTTGAGACCTTGAAACTAGTTAGCATGTTAAGTTCCCGGTTCATACAAACACGGACGTGGGGAAATACTGCCTGGGGTGCTAGGTACAGAGGAACGCTGCGTGTGCGCGTAGGCCACCAATAGCCTGCATGTGGAATACCCCCGTTATTTCGTGGACCGCAGACTAAGGCTCATCAGCCCCAGTAATGGTAATATCCAGTGATATGTGTGCAGTGATCGGAACCCTGCTTTGCGGTGCATTTTATGTAATAAGTAAGGTCTTTGGCATTGATCTTTATATGCCCCAGGAAGAAGCCCAAGGACTCATGAAGCCGTCTTTCCTCCGTTCCACACAAACCCCTTTGAGATCCTCTACCAAGTGGCTTCTGTCTCAGAATTCTTTAAAAATTCTAAGCAAAAAATGAGTTTGCTCTAGGAACAGCAGTTTCACCAAAACGAACAACAGTTCGTGCTGTAAAATTCATCCAGCAGGGGGCACCTGACCAGTTATGAGACAGACCTTCCAGGGACCAACACCTGCTTCTGGAAAAGAGCCCCCATGCCTCCCCTCAAACAGAGCTGCACAAGGCATTGCGCTACCTGTCTCCAAAACCATCATCCAGTTACACGTCCTCGGCTCTCCCTGCAGTATTTCCCCCATGAATTCATAAGTTTCTGCTTTGCTAACTTGCCTTTAGCTGAGAGACGGGTGTGCAAAGCAAAAAGAGAGGGAATAGTTGAGCTGTCCCGGGGCCTTCGAGAGCTTTATCAGAAGACAGGGACAGAATCCCTACAACATCCCAGGAGGCTGACTCATTTGGAAGACAGTAGAATGAGTGTGTACCATCAGTTTCTCCTCTTCCCAACATTTCGGGTTCACCCGAGAGGAGACTGTGAGAGGCCGCTGATGGCATGTGAGAAGTACGTGCCGTGTTCTCAGGTGACACGGAAAGTTCTCACGCAGCACCCAGCGTGGAGACGCGGGCTTTCAGCCTTGTTCTGACAGCAAATCCTCCGGTATTTAAAAACAGAGCTCATGTCTGTCTCGGACCCTGAGACTCAGCATCACTTGGAAGATCTTGTCTTTCTTTTCCCCCGAAGGGCGTTTCCCGGCCTTCTTTGTGTCCTGTCGCACCTTGCCCCGGGAAGCAAGACGCCAGACACGGGCCAGCGCGGGGCTGGCACTGCCGCTGCTGCCGTGAACGGCCTCCACCAAGTGTCCCTGGGGAGGGCCGGCGGCTTCCTCACTGGCCACTGTGGCAGCTCTCCACCCCTGTCCTGCTCCGAAACCAGAAGCACTGAACGCTCACAGAGCCCCTCCGATCCCGCTCCCGCCACCCTGCCCGTTTCCTCCGGTCTTGGAGCCGCGCTCGGCTGCAGGTGGGGAGCCTCCTTTCCAGCAGTTACTGAAAGGTCAGGAAACTCTGAGAATCAGAGAACAGAAAACGTCCACGGGGGAATTACTGAATGCGTGTCCGTGCAGAAGGCCAGGCCTTTTAAAAGATAAATATCACAGACGGAGAGACTGCTCGGGACCTCTGTGTTTTCACAGTTTACTGTGAGATTTATGAAGTCCAAGCTGCTTAACCCGGCTTCCAGGGCTGCATTCAGACCTCCTCACGGTCCACCTTGGCCTCCTTGCTGCCCCACACCCGTCTTCCCCTTCGCCTTGCCCCGAGTTTCTGGGGGCTGGGGTTTCAGACTGACCCGGGTTAGAGGGCATGCTCACTGCTAGGCTTTTAAACTGTGGCTGTTAAGAAACACAATGCTGTCCAGAAGTTTTTAGCCAACAAAGAACACTAGAAAGTGTTTTTTCTTTTTTTTAATTATGTGTGACCGGAAGGAAACAAAAAATTAGATCAAGGTCTGAACCACTACCACCTTCAGCAATAACAGCAGGAAGGTTTTATCTGGTCGCTGGCATTTGGGAAGGGGTAACGCAGACGGACTGGCGGGGAGCGCTCACGGGGAGTCCACTCCAACATACATCTTGCGCTTTGGTACCTGCAGACGAGCTCCTGGCCAGTATTCCGTTCCTAATCCTGTCCTCGGCACTGGGAGGGGAGGGGGAGTCGGCCTGGTGTGAATGTGCTTGTGCGACAGGGTAGCTGAGGCTTTGGAGCCGCACAGGACACTACGTGCGATTCTTGACTCCGCTATTGCCAGTGTCTGTGGTTTTGAGCGTGGTCACTAGAGATCACTCAACTTCACAAGCCCCCATGGGCTCACGTCCCTGATGGGCATAAGGACAAGGCCCACATCTTGGCATAGCTGAGAGGATGGAATGATGGGATGCAGGCAACACACCTACACTGTGCCCATCCCATCCCCAGCTCTAAATTCTTCCTGAGACAGACCAGAGAAGAATAACACGCGGAAGTGAGGATGATGGTCATGACTCATGTCCCGGCTTCCGACACCTGCAGTGATGCCCAGACCAACTCAGTTCTTCAGGCTTCTGTCCCCCAACGAACGGGCAGGAACTGAGCCCAGAGCATAAACCAGAATCCCCTTACGGCTAAATAGTATCTGGAGAGGGAACAGAGTCTTTCCGTGAAACCAGTGACATTCTAGATGCTTAGGGTCCACAGAAGGCTCAATCCTGATGGCGCGGCGTTGGGGATGCAAGTGTTTTAGGCTTTGAGAGCTAACTGCGGGCTAACAGACAAAGCAGAATTTTAGTGTGAGCTTCCTAAAATGTATTTCCTTGTGATAGAAGACCAGATAAATGTGTCGATTTACTTTCTCTTAATAATCAAAATGCCAGTGAAAAATAAATCTCATTGTCTCTGTGTTGGAGTTCATCAAAACTTTGCAGCAGTTTGAAACATACTGAGAACTTAAGGATTTTATAATCATAATAATTTTCAAAAGTTGGCTGATACCAACGAAACACTTGTTATAGGCAGAGCAAGGAAAACGTTTGGCTGCCATATCTAACGTGGGAGGCGTTGGTGACATTCCATGAGCTACGATTTTTGATCATTTATCTGAAATTTGAGTTTTGTTTTGGTTTAATTCTCAGGTAAACCAGACAACTTCACTACGTATTATCTTCAGATTCAGAGGAAATTGTGACCGTTTTGGGGGTCATCTTCAAAAAGAAATCCTTACACTGCATGGAAATATTTGGTCACCTCCAACTTCCTAGAATGATAATTCCTAAATTGTTTATTTTCTTGGGGAAAAAAACCCCTCCTATACCTTGCTGTGCTCTTAAAATGTCACTTTTGGTGGTCCACGGTGAACCTTATGGGGGCCGATGGCATCTCCGCTACAGCGGAGGGCCGCTGGGGGCGTCGAAGGGCGCTTTTCTCCCGATGCCATTGCACAGTGAAAGCATCTCCATTTTAATTGCTCTGGGCCCGTGTGCCAGCTCCACACATATTTTTAATGCTCAATCGACCATGAAGCTCCGAATTTTCACTTCATGCCCCTCATCAACAAATTGATCCCCAATTTCCATACGATTAAGACAAAAATGCCTCTTTGTAAGAGAGTTGCTTTATTTCCTGGAAAGATATATATGAAAAATAAGAAACAACTCAAGTTGGCTGATGAAAAATTTAATTTCCACTGCATAGTGGTATAAAAAAGAGTCAATTGTCCATATTTAAAAGGCATAATTTGCATTTTCTCCCAAGGTATTAAGAAACTGAAGCAATGTATTTGGGTTCTAATTCTAGTCCTTCTCACCTGGTCATGCAACTTCACTGAACCGCATGAGCTCTTGTCTGCCCTCTCGTTCACCGAATCCCAGCAGCTGGAGACACTTAAAAATACATCTTTTATGAGGAACAAAGGCCATTAGTGTGAAGACTATATTCTATCGCTTTGAGACAAGATATTAAGGCAGAAATTTCTAAGTATTTTCCAGGGACAGGAGCCAGAAGGCAGCAAAAGAGAACAGAATAAAAATCTCCAAATCACTGTCAAAGGCTTTTTACTAAAAATAATGTTTTTAGAGTCCGTGTCTACAAAAATTAGGAAGAAGCTTGCCCCTTACCAACCAAAATAAGGATGAGAAGACTGCAGTTGGAAATCCGCAGGGTCCACAGTCTTCTCTGGGTACAATGGCACAAGGAGAGGGCCGCTCTTCCCCCCTCACTGTCCGAATGTCTCTCTGGTGCAGCTGGATGGTTTGCTGCCGGGCAGGTGCCATGGGATAGCTAGCCTCTGCTATCCAGAACCCGTGGAAATGCCTAGATCCCAGGTCTGCAGAAAGTTCACCAATCCCATGCTCATGGTCAGGCTCAGCTCAAAACCTGTGTAACATGTTGTATTACTTGGCATTGCATTTAATATGGAAATGCAATAGAAAAACAGCTTACCTTCATCGTAATGTATTGTAAGTTCCTTTTCTTATGAATTTTTTAAACCAAAATAGAACATTGGTAGCTATGTGAGGTGATGGACGTTAACTAAAGTTATCACGGCAATCATTTTGGGATACACACACACATCAAATCGTTATCTGTGCACCTGAAGTTTATACAGTGTCACGCCTCCGTAAAACGGGGGAAAAATAAAAATGTAATCTTACTTGAAAAGGCAAGACTCATGGGTTTTAAAGATTTTAATTTACTTTAGGCCAGGCACGTATAACCTCTTTGAGCCAAAGTTCCTTAAACTACAGAAACAAATCACGTGGAGGCAGTCTTTCGGTGCAGCACAGGCTGGGAACACTCCAGAGTGAAAGGTCAGATGTAAAGTGGTTTCATTGGGAATTGTGCTCTGATGGGCATGTCTCCAAAAAATAAAAGAAAAGAAAAAAGAAAAAAAAAAGAAAGCCAAGAAATTAATTATAAACAATGAATGACAAAATTAGAAACAGTGCGCGCGCGCACACACACACACACACACACACACACACACACACACGTGCAGCCAACTGCCAGGCACTCACGCTGTTTAAATCTTCCATACAGAGGGTCCAGGGACTTATGTGTGTGTCTGCATAATGCCCGCCTTTCTTTTTAGCGTAGAAATGGGCAGGGAAGCAGGCACCAACCCCATTTACTTACATACTTAGGAAACTTCGTGGTTTTCTAGACGTGTTCAAGGACGTATTTATTTTATTTCCCCGACACACGGAATTTCTAGGGCTTCGCCCTGTGTTCGTTCAGAGATGTACTTAATAGACCCAATTTATACTGAGGACGGGTCTCAGGTTTTGCCTCCTGTGTGGCCACCAGAGATTTATTTATTTTTTTATTTATATTTTTAACTGCCTTTGCCCCCGAGGATCTCATTAAAGTGAGAAATGAGCGAATGAAGACCCGGGCTGGTTGTGCTGCTTTCTGCACCGCAGAGAGGGCTCACATTCTCCAACTCGCTCCGTGGGCCCGGGGAGAGCCTCGGGCGCCCCGCGCTCAGAAAACAAACAAACGGGAGTTTTGTTTGCATTGAAGGTCACCGGGAAGGCGGACTGCTCATACAGATGTCCTTCTCTTTACTTAGAAGACCGAGGGTGCCTACAGGAAGGTAAAGACTCTGCAGGCCAGGAAAAGGGAGGCAACTTCACAAAACATAATCAGTAGTTTCTTGTGACCGATGACAATGCCCACGATTCAAACGTTATGTAATGAATCTACAGCCCGGGCACAACAGCTAGAGTTTGAGGCCTACCAGGAGTCTGGGGTCGGGGCAGGCCCTAGCAGCCCGGTGAAAGGGTCGTAAGGCCCGAGTGAAGAAATGGAGATACATTGCTCATGGTAAGGGTTGGTCCAAGTGGGGCTTTATCTCTGCTGTGAAGAGTGACCGGAGGTCAGGGTGAGGGCCCAGGGCCGGGCAGCAAGGACGAGTGGCCTAGCCAGCGTTCCGCAAGGCAGATACTCCCTGCCCCAGGACACGTGGCCAGGCAGTAAGAAGAAAGGCAGCTGTGGAGATGTTCTGAAGGTTCTGGAAGCTCTACTTAAAGCTTTCTGTGTTTCCATGAGGCATCCCTTTGCCCTTGTCCCGAAGAATGTAAAGATGCCATTTAGAACTCATTGTGAAATAATAATAATAATAATAAAAAGTAATACTCAAGAGCTTCATTTAACTGAGTTTAACGTTTGACACTTGTGTGTGAATGATGTGACCTTGGTGCTGGTTTTAAATCCTGTCTGTAGGATTTCTAGGACGGTCTTCTTTTTCTCGCTCTCTTTGTCTCTCTTCTTTTCTTGTCCCGCTCTCCTATGTATTCCTGGGCATAGAGCAAGGCTAACGTCTGGAAATAGAAGCTCCTTGAGGGCAGAGTTCCTGTCTTGTTGAGCTGGAGAGCCTCGAACACCATCCGGTCCGTAGGAGGTTTCTAGATCACATCTGCTGAACGACCGAAGGATTAGCTCAACTGAAAAAACAAACCAAAACAACAGCACGAATAGCAAGCTGACTGTGGAGACAGAACGGAGGGCAAGGTGTGAACCAGTATGAACCAGCATTAATGGACGTGTGCATTTAACAGTCTCCAACCACCTGTTCAGGCTGCAGCCTCCAGGCTCCTGGGACTGGCTTCATCAGACACCTTGCTCGTCCTCTTCCCCGTTAGACCCAACGTGTCCCTCTTCCATCGGGTGGAAGTCTGATCTGCGGGAGCCTCAGAAACCACAGAGATCGAGCTTCTATTGTAGTCTGCTTGTGCCGCTTTGACAAAAGACTGTTGACTGAGCAGCTCATGCACAACAGATGTTTATTTCTGGATGCGTGGGGTCTGGGTGCCAGTGTGGTTGGGTTCTGGTGAGAGCCCTCTTCTGACTTGCAGATGGCTGCTTCTTGCTGTGTCCTCATGTGGCAGGAGGAGAGATGAGCTTCCTCTCTCTCTGTCTCTCTGTCTCTCTCTCTGTCTCTGTCTCTCTCTCATCTCTTCCTGTAAGGGCATTAATCCCATCATGAACATGGAGCCCTTAGCACCTAATCACCTCCATTGACCCCACGTCCTAAAAGCATCACCTTGGGGGTAAGGGCTTCAGGGTATGGATTTGAGGGGACACAGATACTCAGTCCGTGGCATTTTCACTTCCTGTAAGTGTAAAAGATGTTTAGGAGGAAACCAGGAGAAGACTGTGTGATATGACCGTTTTCAGGAGGCAGGATTTAATGGTCCCCATGTCCCGATGCTGGATGTCACTGGGAGTTTGAATGCCGGCTTTATGCTTGGGGTTTTCTAGGGGATCCCACATTCGTATTTTAATTTGGAACTGCCACGATGCAGATGACAGCTAGTCGTGAGGAGACTAATGGTACAATAAGACTGGTTCGCATTGACTGAGCTCTTACGCCACGACAGGGATCGTGGTCAACGCCTTGTGTGAAGGGTCTCACTGCGTGTTCAGAGCCATCCGTGGGACGTGTGCTTCATGAGGCTCATGTGAGGGCTGTGCACACTGACACAGGCTTGCGTTTTCCCAGGAAAGAGCTAAATGGAAGGCGCTGGAGAGCCGTGCCCCGCAGTGAACGGTTAGGTGATTTAGCCGAGCCTGGAGGCCGCCGGGATTGGAGCTGAAGACCAGAGGCCTCTGCCCCTCCATTTCCAGTCTTCTTCGTCCTTCGTGTCAAGGTAAATGATGCCTTTTGGAACTAATTCTTTGATTCTCTTACCTTGAATTTACTTGTCTTCCTTAAATCATGGAATCATAGCCTGGAAAAAGGCCCTATAAAGTCATCTTGTCCATATTCCCTCCCAGGCACGATTAGACCACAGTGTATGAGAACACGCTTCCGGAGTGGCCCTGGTCCTGCATCAGCCACGCCGAGCACGGGACAGAGACACCAGGACACTTCCATGTCCCAGCAGTTCCAAACGTGCTTTACATATCTATGTTGTATGCTTCGCTGATTCACTACAGAAAGGAAGAAAAAATAAACAGGGATTTCTTCAAGGTAATCTGGAAAGTCAGTGGCAGAGCCAACAGATTTCTCCAAATATATTATCCATCAACGTCATCGATCAGTGCCAGGTAAAACCTTTATTTTCCAGTCAACTCTAATATAGACCTTTTAAAGAGTATAATATTTAGTTGGCAACATTGTCAAATAATATAGAGATAAATTTTAAGTATGTGTGTACTGCATTCCATGGATCTTTTATACGATTACAGTGGCTCCTTCTTCTTTTTCCCTTTTCCTCGTTAGCAGGCACTTTATTCATTTGGTCTTGATAGCAAGGTGAAACAGAGCTTGACTACACTTAAACCTCTACATTCGCAAGGTTAAATGTAACATATGCTCCATTCTTGGGCCCTAATTATGCTCGTAACCATTTATCTCATGCATTGTAACTCCCAAGTACACTGTCAGAGGAAGAAATTAGAAATTTAACAATTTTTGAAAGAATCAAAATCCAATTAGATAATCATCTGATTTATATGCTAAATCTGCAGAGTGAAGCACAATGTAGAAAAATGAGCTGTAATTGTTTTGGGAAACGTTCCAGAGACACCAGAAAGACATCATTTACAATAAATTATTATGACTTCCTTTTCCTTGTTTCTTTCTGTATTGTAATTACAATATTGATTATCTCTGAAGGATTAGTCCATGACTAAGTGAACATAACCTGCTTTGCCTGGTTAAATCAGCAAACACTACACATTATTGATTCCTAACGTTTTGTACCAATTACTAACCAGAAAGTAACTGATCACACATTCTGAGCTTACCTGTAGATATTTTGAATTTATGAGAATTGCTTCATGCTAATGTGGAGCTCATTTTCCCCAGTGCAGGTGAAATGTTTCATTGGTCAAACAGTTTGTTAAGCCCGATATTTTGGCTTTCCCTGTGTGCTAAGAAACAAAAACTGGGAAGACCTATAAGTGAACAGGCTTGAATATTCACGCTCATACTCTAAGTACCTTAGACTTTTAAGGATGGTTCCATTAACTTGTTTAGTATTTCGTCCCAGAATTTCCTTGAGCAAAACCTCAATCAGAAACATTGTTTCTGCGCTCTCATTGCAAAAATGTGTATCCTTGAGTTTCAGATTCTTCTTAGGAAACTTGTGGAGTAGCCTGAAGGTTGAGCATGGCAGCTTGACCAAGATTTTACATCATCAAGCCAACGGAGCGCTCATAAATGTCTGTCCACTGGGGGAATGTGTTCCCTTAGTTTGTATTTATTGTTTTGCTGGATTAAAGAATAATCCTTCATTCTGTAGCTATTTTTAAATGACTTTCCTTTTCAAGTGAACGGAGTCCTTCCAAATCAAGCAGGTCCATTGACATTCAATGCAAAGTCTACCTCTGGGGCAGAAAGAACTGTCCATGATTCAGGGTCCTTTACACGGACTTCCAGGAGCCTGGAAAATACATTTCCTCTTCAAATGGCTCCTTCAGAGTCATTTTCACACTCCAACCATTTCCTGGGGGCTTTGGTGTGTCTTTTGAGTTCACATAGTTCCCACTTCATTGTTTTAAAATACCCTTTCGATAAGCTGCATATGTAACTTATTTAAAAGCATGAATGAATCCACCCAAGTGATTTAGCACCAGAGGTCATGTTTAGTTTTATAGACAACGACATCATTTTTTTGAATAAGAACATCGTAGAGTTGCCCAGACACAAATTGTAGGGTTTATTCCAGATCTTCTCCAACTACAATGAGTGTTTCCATTTAAATTATTTTTTCTCTTGTAGAAGATTGAATAGAACAATAATTCTCTGAAATACTCTGAGGAGTCTTTATGTATAAGAAGTCTAGAAAGTACTGCAAATCCTTATTTTTAAGAATCGATGTAAATGGATGTAGTTTGGTCGTGTGTGCACACGTGTACACACACATACCCACATATATGCATTAACCTGCGGCCTTTGTTGGGGCTATGCACATGGATGTAACTCTTTTGGAGAGAAAATGGCAACAGATAGCAAGAGTCTTTCATATTTTCACACTTTGACAATCCATCAATTACACTCTCAGCAATTTATTCAAAGCTAAACATTTAATAGAAAAATAAATGTAGCAATGGGCATATTTTCCAACACTATAAATAATAAAATATGGACTATTACAATATACAAAATTATAATTATGGAATCCATATCAAAGAATAGAAATTAGGACATATTGTTCCAAGAAAAGAGCAGATATGCTACTGATTTCAACTATGTTAAATTATGTATATATGTTACATATGTATATAACGTATATATTTAGCATACTGAGTGAAAATTCTTGTCTTTGGCTGGTAAGATTCCATTAAGCACTTTTTTGAGGGGAGATGATGGAAACATATCTTTATTATGGTGATGGTCAAATAGACTGCTTACATTCATCAAAGTCATCAAATTGAACAGTTAAAATCGGTGGATTCATTTTATAAAATTATATTTTGATGAGACTGATTAAAATATACTTGATGAGAAAGATATATACATGTACTTACATATATACTTGAGATATATATATATATGTATTCCTTTGTGTGTGTGTATAATTGGTATTATTTACTTATTTTTCATTTTTCTATTATGTTCAGCTAGCCAACATATAGTACATCATTAGTTTTTGATGTAGTGGTCAGTGATTCATTAGTTGCATACAACACTGGGTGATGGGGCATTAAGGAGGGCACGTGATCTGATGAGCACTGGGCGTTATACATTAAGCATTTAAAACATAATATCTCATTTTGTTTTCAGTTAAATTAATTCATTTTAAAAGACACATGTTAAAACATTGGTATTTTGCAGCTAAGCATCATTATGGAACAAATAAATTTGAAAACACTAAAAAAACACGCAGCATCGTTCCATTTTAACTATGACGTGGCCATTAGTGTTACTCAAAGTTCCTTGAAAATTGGCCTGTGTAAAAATCATTAGATAGAAAGTAAAATAAAAGCACACGTCATCTGCATGAAGATGAAATTTGAGGTGCTAAAGGAAGCCAGGGAGCCCTGACTCCTGTCTTCACAGAGCAGTGCTTTCGATCCTGACATTCCAGGGCTGAGCCGCCCGCATGCACCAGAAGCATCTGTTTGCCTGCCCGTGGTGCTCGGCGCGGTGAGTCAGGAGTCAGGGAGTGTTCGCAACCCAGCACGGGCAGCAGGACCCCGGGGTGTCGGCTGTCCCCAAGGCCCATCAAAGAGTCCACTGTCCAGAGGGAGACCCTGCAAATAGCAGAGATTGGGTTGGTGTGTTAGAGAAATACTTAGGATGGCCTCTTCGCAAGAATCAGGACATGCGTACTGGAGCTGTTGCAGTGGCTCTGGGAAGATTTTTATAAAGTAAGCAGAACTTAGATTCAAGCAAGGGGACCCCTTTAAAGAGAGAGATTCCTGTTCCCACTGTCAGGAAACCCAGCTTGCATCTGTTATTAGGGGAAAGAGTAACTTACAAAAGCCACCCCAGATCAAAGTCGGGTTTCTCCACTAGCAGTGGGGTGAGCCTAGGTGCTGTATGGGAAACGGGCAATGCCAGTCCCTCTGGGGGGCTGGGAGAGACTTAGCAAAGTGATCAGATTTTTATTTTCTAATGAGGAGTCCGAAACCGTCCCTGCCTGCTGACATACTGTCGTCTCAAGAGTCTGAGGGAAAGATGGGTCTCAACTTGCCCCACACTAGGGACCAAATCAAACCCTTGGTGATTTCTATCAGCTGTCAGGAGCGGCCAGAGATTTTTGCAGGACCAGGCAGGAAATCAGGCTATTAAATTACAGCCTTTCTGCGAGAAGCCCTGTCATTCTCCTCCCCCTTCCCACAGATGTTCTATCAAAGGAAGTCATTGTGACCATTTATCTTGCCAAACTTAAAATACCTTCTCCAGAACTAATTTTTCCCTTAGTACTTGAGGTCTTTGTACTCTCTGTCTTGCTTCCCTGATCTTGTATGGATCTGAGATTAATTTGCACTAGCCAGGAGTTCAACAACAAAATCAATTTCAATTGGGTCAGATGGGGTCACTCCGGGCTCGGCAGTGTGAGGAAAGAAATAGATGGTTATCATTCTAGAAGCACAATGCTGAGGTCCGGTATGAAGAGAGAAGCAGCACATTCCCATAAAAGCAGGAAATAATTCTTTCCAAAGCACCAGAAAAAAATAGGAATTGGGCTTATTTTCCACCAGAGTTTCCAGAAACCATACATAAGCAGGTACGCTATGCCCTTGAGGAAGCAGAGAAAATTAGCGAAAGAGATGAGGCACGTGGTGGGTAGGACTGTATCGCGACCATTTGCCCGCTCACTGGTACAGACGCTGATGGGTCTCCTGTCCTTTTAGCCACTCGCATGCGTAAAGCAAGAGCATATATTTTCTCCATAGGAATATTCTCTGGCTTTGCACACAAAGCATCTTAAGATAGGACTTTAGAGCAAACCTCCCCAAAACAAGACTAAACAATGGTCTTATTTATTACCCCGTCCCTGAAGCGCACCATCAGTGGAAAAGACATGCAGTGAGCAAATTAACACAAAGTCACGTACACCACTAGATTCTAGCATTTTACTTGGTCATTGAGATAAAATAAGAATAACAAGATTTTCCCTGTGTCTTCTTTAAAAATGTTAAAACCTGTAATGGTTCTTGACAGTTTCATGACTATAAAAATGTACCAGTGTCATGGAAAATATTCCTTATCGTTCTTTACCTTTCTTAATTCGAAATGGATTCGTGGACACCCATCGTGTAGAAATACCCTGTGGTGAGTATTTAGAGCAATGAAGAGGAAAACGAACTATGGGTCTTGCTCTCGGTGAGCTGAGTCAGGACGACCCTGCACCGAAGAAATGGGGGATTCCTAAAGTAAGTTTATTTCCGCTGCAGGAAGATGCTGCGTCTGTTCTGTATGAGTACCATTGTGGCAGCCGTGTGATCATTTTGCTTCATGGCCATAAGCATACCGGGAGACTGTTGACGACTCGTTTCAGTTGCACACGTCAAAATCCATCCCCCCTATTTTAAGCAAAAGGGATTTAGTCTAGGCTGCCGGTTGTCAGAAGGACTGGGGTTTCCGGGTGGACCTGAGCATCCAGGGAGGCCCCGGTCCTGCCACACTCAGGACGTCGTGACCGATGCCTATGGCCAAGGTGCCGCCAACAGCTCCCAGAGCACATCCACCAAATGGGTGTCTCATCCCCTTGGATCCGTTGGCAAATCCAACATTCCACGTCTTTCCCATCGGCAGAACTCACAGTACGTCTGCACCTCCACTCCAACTAGTCTGAAAATCCAGTTTTCATCTCTCTAGCCTCTACTCTCCTGGAGGGGGTCGGACCAACCAAGCAGCAGTAACAGCCACAGGGGGTACTGGTCTGTTTTTCACAGAAGGGACCACGTTTAGGGAAGGTTTAAATAGAGCAAACGCCTTCTATGGCCCCCAAAGAGCAGGGCTGTGTGTCAAACACAAGCCCCAAACCTCTCAGCGGTCCGGCTTGCTGCCCAGGGCGCTGGCGGAGCCAACGTGGGGACGGCAGGTCCAGGAGAGGTGCGTTTGTGGGTTCAGGAAGGAGGACACTGGTCTCGCCGCGGAGGAGAGAGAATGGCAGAGGCATTTGGACGGTCACGGTGGCCACACGTGTTCTTCCTGAGCCTGAGCCCTCCCACCGCCCAGGGAGGAGGGGAGCGTGAGAGCCGCGTGAAGGGGCAGAAGCGGATCATCCGTCGCGGTGAGGCACGTGTCTTGTTTCAGTAAAGGCAGACGAGGGGGAGGGGAGGGGAAAGGTGCTGAAACGTGTGGCCTGTCCTGTTGGGCTTTGGCCGGAGCACCAGTGGCTTGATGTGCTAGGGGACCTGACAACGGAATCTGATTTCACCATGAAACGTGCTTACAGGAGATCAGAATCGGCAGCTGAGTGGGTGACCGCGACCAGACCTCCCCCTTGACCCGAATGCGTGGAAGGTGATCGCGTCTCACAGTTAGGCTCCACGGGGTGCACGCAGAGCTCCGTCCGAGGTCACAGTCACGGCCCTCAGCTATAGGCAAAGCACCCCGTTCTCTCAACTTTGGAGATGGTGTAAATGCAGGGAGGGGAGCCTCTGGAACTCACGACAGGAGGAAAAGATCAAGCAACAGTGAGATGGGACTGCCATGAATACATTCCTGCATTTCTTCATGAAAAAAATACTTAAAGGGCTGTAGCCCTGTATTTGGCAAATTATAAAAATAAAGTGCAGAGAGAGTCCATCACCGAGCCCTCCTGAACACACAGGGACTCGCTAACACGACGCGCACACGTCCTGTTTCCTGTGGCCCAAGGGGAGGGGACTCGGGAATCCGAGGGGAAGCGAGTCCTTCAGAGGCCAGCTCCGGATGGCGCGGTCCTAGAGCCGAGGGGCTGGTTCCTGAAGAATTTTGCCCAAGAAAATTCTTCATGGAGGCAGCAAAAAAGGAAGCGGACCCCCTTGACATGAGAGGTATTTATTCTGTGAGGCACGGAATTCGTGTTGCATGCACACACAGGCCGGCACATGCACACACATGCACACACACCCAGGCACACACAGACAGACATGCACACACACTCCTACGTGTCTGCACACACCAAACACTTAAACCAATAACATAATAATGAACAAAGAGCCAGACCCTGGCACTTGTCCGCGGTGCCGTGTGTTTACAGAAGGCCGAGAGAGCACCTACCCACAGGGGCTAGGATGGGGAGCAGCATTTCTGCCGGTCCTTTGGTCGTCCTAGGCCTAGTGGGGAGACAAAGTTTGAAGTGAGAAGGAAAAAATGAGAATGCTTGTTCACGGAAATGCTGTCAGATGAGAACTAACTGAATGGGCCTTTCAGAGCACACATCCGTGACAGCAGAAATTGTCACATACAGCAGCCTTGCCACCTCCCGTGACTTAGGTAACTCTGAGCCTCGCTCATCACGCTGCTGGTCCAGAGCAGGCAGACGGGAGGGACTGACACCACTGAATTGCTGTCCATTAGGGACAGATTTGGGGGAATGCGGGGAGAGGAGGAAAGCCCAAGGAACCGCATGAGGATCTGGGAAGGGAGAGGGACGGGTGCCTGCGACCTTGGGGAGAGCTTCTGTAAAATAAAAGAGAGGTTTGAAAGGATTTTATAGTTTAAAATAGATTGCAAACATAAGTCCTTCTTCACTTTCTCCCCCCAGGTCTTAAACGACACACACACTTGCACACTCATGCTCAGGGAATGGCAGTGGGGCGTGTCCGCGTGGCAGCGGGAAGCCCACGGGCCTGGTGAGGGGGCGAAACTGGACACGCAGGGGGCTCTGTTTCTAAAAGTAACAATAATAAAATAAAACTGAAGAAATATTTCCTTGTAAGAGAAAAATGAGCAATTCTCACGAAGCTCACAAGGCAGCGGCACTGGATTTGGCGATGCCCGTCCACATCCCTTAGCTCTCACAAGGTGGGTGCAGGAGGGTAGGAACACCTGGATCTCCCCCCAGGCCAAAGAAGCATGCGGGGGGTGCTGCCCTCCTGCTTCCCCACCTGACGGGGGCGTATGTTGACAAAACGTCCCCCTGTAGGAAGCAAAGTACTCTTTATCATACATGATCTGAACATGTAAGGTACACACACGTGTGCATGTGTGTGCACATGTGTGCACGTACATAAGCATGCACGCCTGCACATCCATACTCACTCACACGGGTATGCGTGCGTGCACACACACACACACACACACACAGAGTTTCAACAAAGCTTGTCATCCAAACACAGCAGCGCTTTTACACATTCAATACGTGGGATTTTTGAACCGATTTAGTGTTGGCAGGAGAGGAGAGGAAGCAGACGCCCAGCACGCTGCTGATAGGCAGGGGAATGTCTTTATGGAAGCTCAGCTGATACCCTGTTTAGAAGCATTAATCATAGCAGCACATGGAGAGATCTTCTGTTATTGGGATTCTAACCTAAGGATAAATAAGTGTTTATATAGAGATCTACCTACAAGGATATTCACTGCAACTCCGTTTATAATAATGAGATTTGAAAGCAGAATACTTAATAGTAGAGATTCTGTGGTGCATACCTCAAATGGGATATTAAACAGTTATTTAGGATTATATTATATTTATAAATGCAGTCACATATAAAGATACGGAATGAAATCAAAGTAAAGCTTATAAAACACTTGTACGCTATGAACCCATTTATATAACTTAGGCACAGAGATCCAGAATAGTAGTTACCATAATAGCTGTAATTATTTTTGAGGTGGAGAAAACACAGGTGATTTTTATCGACATTTCACTTATGTGTGTTTTCAAATATTTTACTGCTAACGAGTATGTTGATGTATGACTATGACGGGAGTATGTGACTGCTTTGAGTTACATATCGGCACTCCTCTATTCGCCTCTGCAGGAACTCCAACTTCCTCTTTTTAACATGTAATCTCCTTCAGAACCTGGTCAAAACTTTAAAAAAAATCTTTATTACAGTTTATGACGATTTATTCACAGCAATGAAATATTATTATGAGACAAATCCTATACAGCTCCAGGAAGCCAAGCTGCGTGTCTCAGCAGAGTAAAGAGTAAATTGTCAAGTGCCATCATTAAAAAAAGGGGATCGTTGCCTGGTCCTAAGTCACAAAAAAGTTATGTTACTAGTAACCTGAAATTCTCATTTGGGGACCTTTCCTGTCGTAAGCAAGAGACTTCTAATACGTGTGCATGTGTGTGTATATTTTTTCTACCAACTATGTGGTCATCCTATCCCCTTGCTCAGCAGCCCTGCTTCAGCTAAGATGACAAGGAAAGAGTAACCGCCATTGGTGTAAGGTTTTTACTACAAAGAATAAGGACATGCAACACTTCAGTCTAGATAAAATGCCATTGAGACAGTGCCATGTGGGGAATCCAAGCGCCCCAGGTTTGGGTCCCAGCTGTGCTGTTGGGACTCATCTCTCTGATTCCTAGACTCCGACTTCAGTGGGCTGACACCCTGGTGAACTTGGAAATCCTTTCTCTAGTTCCTTCCCCTGAGTTCTACTGAACGTGAGGGGGGGTCGGGATCCATTGATGTTTCATGAGAATTCGACAAATATAAAAATGTATCTGTATATTTCATATTTCATTAATGATGGATTTAGTGAATAATAGGTAATTTAGGTATTAAATATGTGATGATCCTGCAGCAGTATCTCTAATGATTCTCCACGTCCTTCTTCTCAAATGCAGGCTACTTCACAACAGAACTCCTCACTCACCAAGTCATCAGAACAAACATAAAACAGACGAGCTGGGAGCAGGCTCCGTACGTCTGCGCTCCAGCGCAGGTGGGGTGACAAAGAGAAATTTTCCAAGCAAGATCATCACCATCATCATCGTCATACGAAAATGTATACACACCTGGGTATGTTAGTGCCGAGTGCTGATGTAAATATCTTCCGTAGATGAACGTAGACACTGCATACGGCAGCCCTGGCGGATACTCTTATCTCCATGTTATGTATGAAGAAAAGGAGCCAAGTTACACATCCGGTAAAGGGTCCCGACAGTCTGGTCGGACGTGATCTTCTGCCCCCTCTTCTTTCTTAGAATTGCTCTGAAGAGAGCCCAGAGAGAGTTTTCTTCATATGCTGTTACCGGATCGCGAGCTCCTGTTGTGACTTTATGGAACACAAGGACACGCTGATGAAAATGGGAAGGAGATTGTACAATTCCCTTCAGGAAAGATCTAGATTTGGGTGGACCCAAGTTTGAAGTATGAGCCCTGCCTCTCATTAACTTTGTTGCTTAGGGCACTGTGTTGTGCCCAAACTCAGGAAATAGCAAGTATTTCAAGAAGACAAATAAACGTATCTGTAAGGGGTCCTGCCATGATGCCTTACAGAGGAGGAAAACCATAAATGCCCAACACCTCCTCCCTGCAGCCTGCCAGGATCCCAGAGCAGGTGTGCAGGGACCTCCCAGAGCATGTGTCCCTGGAATGCCGAAGCAGCCCCACTCCTGGGGACTGTCTGCTCCCATGACCACTTCTGTCCTTCATCGTGAGACAGCCCACCATTCACCAAGCTCCGCCACGCTCTCCCTGTCCATGTGCATGCCATGGACTTGGGGTCATAGGTTTGTGGCCGAGCTCAAGCATCAGGCCAACACTCTTGGGCAGATCTGGGTATTTCCTCCCCTCAGATGTATTTTTTCCTCTTCCCACTTACAAACAAGGTGCTGTTATTCTAATCATCGCTGTTCAAAGGCTCACCGGAGTTGCTCTCTGTGGCTTGAAGGAATGACCTGAGCCAGCCTGAGATCCAAGAGCTCTTCTCACGGCTTCGCATCACCTCTCCCACCGACACACGGACCAGGGAACCTGCAGGACCTTCACCGCTAGCAGCAGTGTTGAAATTGGGCTGTAGTATGGAGCTGCCCCATAGTTCGCATTTCTTCCCTGAATTTAATGTTCTTTTAATTCTTTTTCTCACAGACTTGAAAAATCAGTGTCTCATGAGATCCTTTACCCGCAGTCAGGATTCAGTCCTTCATAAAACCATACCACTTCCACATCGTTATGAGTTGCCATAAATAACAAAACCCACGTTTACATATGTGTATCATGCCACCCTCCTGGAAATAATTGATAGGAAAAATGACATATTCCTGAATTGATGAAGTCTTCAAGAATATATTGGCATTCTGAATATATTCCTAGCATTCTAAAATAGCCCAGAAGGATACAATGCCATTACTATGATAAAAATACACATAATTTTTTTCTTTTTAATATGTGATTTTATAAAGTTGTAATTTTTTTCTCTGTCACAGTCATTTAGGGCACCTAGCATAATGTCATACTGTCTTCAACACAGGCTTTAAAACACTAAACGGACAAAGTTGAACAGGATCTTGCAGAAGGGGTGTGACAGTCGGAGGTCTTCAGAGAATGTGGACAGAAAAGCGTTCGGGACGTTTCCCCTCCTGTGGCTCCACGCTGATGACTCGCAGAGCCCATGTGAGCTCTGGACCTGGGCCTGGGCTGAATGCGTGGCTCCCGGCCAACCACAACATAACACAAGGCTCACTGGCTCTGTGTTTCTACGCACGGCCAACTTAGACCGCAGTATTATGCTGTTAGTAATACTACAACTTCCGAGAAAACTAAGTGTTTTGTTATTACAGGGACACACTGGCAATTAGTCGATGCGCTTGATTTAAAATTTTAATATGCTTATTCAGTGTTAATATTGTATGATATTATCCTCCACAGTTTCTGTCTTTCACGGTTTCGTCACAATAGAACGATACCTAGAGGCAGACATGCTTGACACAGAAACAAAAAATTGTGTAAGTAGAAGCAGTGTGTGTTTGGTCGTTTGACTTAGAAGAGGCAGATCCCTAAAAAGTGTGCCTGCCTACAGGAGGACTCACGTTACCCTGTAAAAAAATTAGTAAGTGGATTGGTTGGAAAAAGAACCTTTTTTTCTTCCTTTAGTTCGCCACACATCCCCTCACTTGGGGTCCTCTCAGTCTGGTTGTAGGGAATCCATGAATCCAAAGTAAGAGTAAAGCCCTCCATCGCTGTCACAATATTCCTAGAAATTCCCTTTACTCGTGTCCCTGATCCCTGTGACCCAGTACAACCGAAACCGGATTAGCAGCTCAAGGCGAATCCGTGGCACTTTCGGGGACCTAGGCGGTCCGGCCACCGAGAAGCCTGTGTTCCCAAGGGACAGGGTCCTTTAGCTGAGCAGGGGGTGAAGTCCTGCTAGGGAGCCAGCCTGGTGAAGCTGGTTCTTGGGATGTCATTTCAGGACGGAACACGGCAGCGGTGGTGGAGCTGCTTTTGGGACACTCCACGGTGGCTCAGTGGAGCTCGTGGGCCATGAGGGGACCGTCTTGAGTGGGGGCCTGGGTGGGGCAGCCACACTGCGGCAAGAGTCGCCCCCGATAGCCTAGACAGGGAGATGCCACTGCTGGCTTCCTCCTCACATCCTAGGAAGTGGAAAAGCGTGGCCGTAGCAGATGGTGAAGAAAGGAAGACACTGGAGAAGTCTGAAGAGTGCAGAAAAGTACTTTGAGCTTTGCAAGACAACTTTTAGCACCACAGAGAACAAAAACCAGCGCAAGACCAAAAGCAAACCAAAATCAAAACAGTCATAGCAACAGACCCCGACCTCGGGGAGCACCCAGTAGGAGGAAAGTGTCTTTACTCCTTCCGTGCAATGGCTGAGGTGCTCGGCTGGGTACTCCACGGACGTCGACCTCATTTATAACAACTTTGTGCCATAGCTATTCCTGTTTTAACGATGAAGAAACAAGGGCGAGTGACCCATTGCTGCGAGTGCTTCTCAAAGAGCAGGACAGAGCGCCGCAGAGGCATGGACGGGCGCTCGGAGCCAGTGCTTCGGTCCCCCTGTTCTCAGCTGCACCTGCTTCCATTGCTATGTCTGAAAACATGAGAATAAACTACTTGGCATTTCCATGCAAAAGACATGTTGATGATCCCATGTTATGATGCATACATAGTCGTCTGAAAAGCAGAAAACACAGGATCCACTCCTCTCTTTTTACCTCATTTGTTAAAGTAAAACATATGATATAAAATGGCCATTTTAACCATTTTTAAGCATACAGTTCAGTGAGATTACTTTCACTCACAATGCTCCGTTTGCTTTTGTGGCCTGTAAGGTTGCAGTTTGAGACATGGTCCATATGTGGTCAAAAACATGATGATCTAATTTTGGCTTCAGGATAGGAAATAATCAATCGTTGAAAGGGATCATTTCCAGAAAAGATGATAGAATGCTTTTCCCCAAAATTAGATGTGTAGGGCTCTTCAAAAGTCATGTAGTTCAACTGGGGTATAAACAGATTAATTGTCCTGCCAAAGCCACACACGTAGGTGATAGCAGGCGCTGCAAGGAAGTTTCATGAGCCAAAATTTTAGCAAGACCCATAATTTACGTACTTTCGGGAACACCGAGAGGTATTTATAACCAGTGCTTGGTAACTGTTCTATGTAGCTTGGGCTTGGGTGACGACCTTGACTCAACGTCAAGACAGGGGAGTATAGAGCAACAGGACTTTTCTTTGAAAAAAACAGTATAAAGTATAAGAGCAGTAATAACTTTACCATTAGTACAGCTTTTTTTAGAAAATGGTTCTAGCTTTTCAACAGTCTGATTCTGACACTACAGCATCATGTTTGTGTCGGTGTTTTAACTGTGTTGGAACTCTGGCTAGCTGTTTTTTTCTGAAGGCCCGGGACAGTTTTGTTAGGTGCATCCTATGACGTCTCATGGGACCCCACACTCAGATGGACCCCAAGCGTCGTTAAAGCTTCTGCTGTCCTGGAAGTCTTAATAACTTAATGTCTGAGCTTGTGTTTTGTAGTGAAGCCCAGTGGACCAGTGTAGCAGGCAGGTGATGAGAGGAGAGACAAGCAAGGGGCTTCACCTCTGTGCCTTGCCACCCCGTTCTCAGGAAGCGTTGGCGATGCCTCCGTGAGCACAGGATCCTGGAGAACCCACGATGTGAGGTGTGGGGTTTCAGTGAGACTCAAATCAATACAGACTAAGCATGTGAAGTCTACTACTGAGTAAGTGGGGCCAGTGGCGGCCGGGGCGGCCGGGGCGACCACTCTCTCCGTGAAAACCAGGATTTGCTGGAACAGGAAGGAGGTGGTGTTTTTTATATGCACGAAACACGAAAACAAATGAACAATTTAGAACCGCATACATTTGTGTTTGTCCCTTAGAATCAGCACCTTTGTGTCAGCGCATTTAACGTTGAACTCCATCAGACTGGATGTTGCTTTGAGCAGAGCCAACTGCATAATTGCAAAAAAAACATGGATTAAGTTTACCTTCAACACATCAAACATTAATAAGAACAAGCAAAATGTTACTCTAAATTTGATTTTATTTAACGAACATAGTTTTAAATTTGTATCATTCTCTGAACATATCTCCCATATAAATGTCATCTAAGACTCCATTTAGTGATGAGCGGGCCTTTTGTATGTCTGTCTGGGGACATGTCATGGTCCCAAAGGTCCTGCCGCCTTCTGTTGTCTATGGACCAGCCTCACTTGTACCTTCTCTTTGCGCCAACGAGATGAATACTCATTTCATACTTCATTCTCTGGCACCCCATCTCTACCTTTAGCCTCAGTCTAAGCAAAACTACCTTTGCCAAATTTTGTATAGGAGTTATTTTTTTTAATGCATTAAAATAAATACTTAACTTTCAATTTTTTAAAAAAAGTATGTAAAGCTACGTGCGGTGTGTAGGAAATCCTTTGCCCATTTGATTCCATGTGAATATTCGTTATGATGGACAGAAATAAAAATTAGTTGGCCAACTTTTTAATTGTGTGTATTCTATCAAAACTAGAAAAACTAAATAAATTTTAAAAAATGTTGGTTTGTACCACTTGGCAAAACACCCCATAATTCATTTAAAATCTGATGATTATTCTTATACAAAGTATTTTATGTTGATGATTTATTCGGACAAATGTCTCAACAGCAGTGACTGTGAACAGCAACACAAGGAGGTGTTACCCAGCGCTCGTCCTGCCTCTGGCTGCCATGGAGACCTCCCGTTGGCTGTCTCCCTCATCTCCTGTAGGGGTCTTCCTTGTCTGCCTTCTTTCTCTGTGAAGATTCTCTCTTCCTCACCTCCACGGTGGTAACCACTATTAAGAAAGAACCACATATATCAAGGAAAGCATCCTGACCTCTTCCTCAAACTCAGAGTTTTGTGGGCCATTTATCTCATGGGCAACAGATCTTCTGGAAGATTTTCCAGGGCCTTGAATTAAAATCTTCCTTGAAAATTACCCCTTGATCCTTACTTCAGTTTGGGGGAGGGGAGGGCAGAAGAAGCAGAATTGTTACATTCCACTCTAGATTTTCAACTATCAAATATATTATGTCCCCCGCATCCCCCACAACCCTTCTCCAGGTTAAGTGTCTCCTTCACTTTTCTCAGAGGGCAAGCTAATCAATCCTTGCTCTACCTTTCCTTCTCTGCTCTGAGCACGCTTACATCTCATCAGGAGGAAAAAAGCTTTTTTTCTCCTGGTTCTAAGAAAATGCTGTCATCATTGTCAAACTGGCTTTAGAAAGGGTCGGTTTTGCAAACACATAACACAGTTTGCATTTTGCTTAGGACAAGCCCACCCTGGCTGTGATTTACGGGGTAACCAGGAGTGGCTAGCCAGCCAGCCTCTGCTGGACCCTGCTTTGGGAAGACGGTGATCTCATGAAATCCATGGACATGGTATTAGCTAATTCAGGCGGAATTGTGACCTTACTAAAAGCAAATGCAAATGCATTTTTTCCCCATAATACCAAACACATGCTTTGCGTGCAGCTAGAGAAGTGTTTTTGAGATGCCACTGTCTGCCCGTGGTGAATTCACACTGACAGCACACAAGCACGTACGTCCACAGTCACGTTTTCTTGCCCCGGAGACGCTGTTGGCTTCTCTCTTTTTATTTCAAATGACCCAACTCAAAGCTTTAAGGGTTTCCAAGATGGGTAATTGGAAGATTAACAATTTCACTCTTCATTAATTGGCAACTCAGCATTTCGTTGGAATATTCAGCTGTACATGGAGACACCTTTATCTGCTGTACGAATTCACAGTTTTCATAAACTGAAGCATTTCTGCGGCTGTGCGAAGCCACAGAGGAAAGCACTTTGTCGGAGCAAAGGAGTTCAACCAGAGGCCAATCTTGGAATAGATGTGAGGAAGAGAGAAAGAGCAGAGGAAGAAATCTCGCTGTTCCATTGGAGAGAAATAAAAATAGCTATGAATGTTATCATTTTCAAATTGGTGCTGGAAACTAGGAGACGTGACCCAAATACCAAATGATGGCCGGGTACGCCCTGCCCGACACAGGCCCGATAGGCGTGTGATTAGGCGTGATTATCAGTTGCGGCCAGAGTGGCAAGCAGCCCGGACCCCAGGCGGTGCTTTTTGCCCATCTGCTTTCTTCTCCTCTCTCCTCTCCTCTCCTCTCCTCTCCTCTCCTCTCCTCTCCTCTCCTCTCCTCTCCTCTCCTCTCCTCTCCTCCCCTCCCCTCCCCTCCCCTCCCCTCCCCTCCCCTCCCCTCCTCTCCTCTCCTCCCCTCCCCTTCCCTCCCCTCCTCTTCTCTTTTCCCTTCCCTTCCCTTCCCTTCCCTTCCCTTCCCTTCCCTTCCCTTCCCTTCCCTTCCCTTCTTTTGATGTCTGATCATATTTATTGTTACTATCGGAGAATCTCATTTTGGCTCATGCTAAGCGGCAAGAGTTCTCCGAGGGGACAGCCTCCGTCTCTTGGCCAAAAGCTCAGCATATTCTGCAGCTTCTTCCTTATTTTTCTCAGGGCTTTCTACTCTGAAGCCCCACCTCTGCAGGTTTGTCTAGAAGGGCGCACGGAATCCGGAGCATGTCTATAAAATTGCAGGGGTGATGGTGTGGGGTGAGGGGGAGGAGCATTTCTCCAACCCAGGCCCTCCTAAGTACTGTTTTCCCCATCACAGAAGAGGAGCTGAGCTTGTTTCTTACCACGATAACAATAGAACATCTGTCTTTTTTGTTTCATTCCAGCAATTTGAGATTCTCGGCATAGTCCCCTCCTTCCAAAATGACAATTGATACTTAGAGCCTCTCCTGTCTGAGAGAACGAAAGACAGGCACTCAAAAGGGGAGCTTCCTGCATTTCTCAAGGCATTGTCTTCACCTCGAATCCCCTTACTCATGCTAACCGGGGGTCTGTGGTAAGGAGACATGTGCAGATATATACATATTGCGCATCTGCATTAAAGAGAAGAACTTAGGATGAAGATTCAGTTACAGATTTTAGACTTCAATTTTCCTAATTGGAAAAATTACCTATCCTGCGATGACGCAAAATCACAGAAATGTTCTTGAGAGTAGATGCTTGACACAGTCCTTTGCTCTTTCTTTCTTTCTTTCTTTCTTTCTTTCTTTCTTTCTTTCTTTCTTTCTTTCTTTCTTTCTTTCTAGATGTTTGTTTCTTTATTTGGCAGAGAGAGAGAGCACAAGCAGGGGGAGCTGCAGGCAGAGGCAGAGGCAGAGGGAGAAGCAGATTCCCCGCTGAGCAGAGATCCCGATGCGGGGTGCTATCCCAGGACCCCAGGATCATGACCCGAGCCAAAGGCAGCTGCTTCACCGACTGAGCCACCCAGGTGCCCCCGCTCCCTCTTCCAGAAGCCCGTGTGGGCAATACCTCCGCACTGAAGGAGCCAGGCCTTCACTCCAGATTTAGCTACATAGAGAGGATGATTTTAAAGGGAACCAAGTGCAGGATCTGCCCCTGCGTCTACTGTCAGCTGAAGAGTCCGGAACATGGGTTCTGGATCTCTTCCAGCTTGGACCCACGTGGATGCGGTCGGGACCCTGGAGAGCTGCGGCATCTGAAGTCCAGGGACTCATGGAAACTCAGCCACTTTGGGGGAATCAGTGAAAACTGGACATGCTTGACAAAAGGAGTTGTTAACTTGAGTGACAGGACAGAGACGTGGTGGTTGAGAAGTAAGCTAAGGAGGCGGGAGCCAGGGGAGCCGAGGGAGGGGGTCAGTCGTGGCAGGAGGCACCACAGTTCCACTGGCAGATGCTCGGCTTCCCTCTCCTGGGCAGCTCCTGGGCAGTTCTGCAGCTGGGTCTGCAGCTGGGCAGGCGGAGCTGCTGAGGGAATGGCCACCACATCCACATGCCCCTAACTGAGCACCACAAGCCAAGTGTTCACGCTGCCGACTTCAACCTGATTGCTCTCCCAAGACTTCTCCAGGTTCATTTGTTCTGATTTCAACATCAAGTTCTGTGTCTCATCTACTCACAAACTTGAAAACAAAATTACGTTACGGTACCCAAACAAGCTTGCTTACCGTGCACCAGCTACATACTCTCCGAGCCTCCTGTCGGATGTGTTACTGGTTTCGATGTATGTACTGGAATTTGTTTTATTTTTGTTAAATTCCAGTCCTCTAGCAAGACTCAGCACGGATCTCGGCCATGTTCTGCACTGACTTTGCACCACGACCTGGCAAACTTCTCCCGTAGTTACACTGGCGTCCGAGATCCCATTAGAAGGTTAAATCACAATTCGACTGGATCCCATCCAGCCACCAAAATTTTCTTCCTTTTCCTTTTGTTCTGATGATGGTTATAACTATTGTTTCGAGCTCTCTTTTTCTCTTGAAGGCCATGCTTTTTCTCCTCTGCTTCAGGAGTTAATACAACTAATATCAATGAACAGTCCCCAAATTGCTTCCCAAATAATTATTCTCTCATCGTGCCCCACATAGGCCAAAAATCTGTCAGAAAACACAATAATATCAGTGCAGGACAGAAAAGAAACCATATAGAAAGCAGAATTACTGGGGAGTGTGGCTCTGGGGTGGGATGGCCGGCGCACGCGCCTGCGTTCCCCGCGCTCTGAGCAGGGCCGTGACTTGGCTCTATGCTCGCCTTCCTCTCCGAGGACGCAAGCTTTTATGGAGCCCGCGCTCAGTGTGGCTGTGCGCCCTGGGCGTGCGGGTGCCTGTGTCCCCAAATCACCATGTTATTGCGGTATACAGAAGGTCTTTCGGGGCAGATCGCGGCCCCGGGGTCACACGTCGTCCTTCTTAATGTGCACGCTGCAGAGTCTTTGCCACGTTATCCCAGCCGGCGTGTGCGAGGCAGAGCCCTGCGGAGGTGGGGGGCGAGCAGCTGGCAGCGCTGCAGCATGCAGACTGCGCCTAGCAGGGCCGCCTAGCAATGGCGTGTTGCTCCTGCCGCTTTGACAGCTGCTGAAAGACTTTCTATTATTATCCTACTTTAGAAAAATCACAGCATAATGAATCACTAACTTGCTGTGCGGCAGCGATGTGTGAACTACCGCGGAGGCAACTGTGTGTTCAGCAACATCTGGATCACAGGTGGGACTCCGCGCGCCCCTATCACCCGCTCTTCCACGGCTAGGGAAACACGGCCCGAGTCGAGTGTCCCCAGAAGGTTGAGGATATGAGCCAGGACAACACGCTGTGTTTTGAGACCCACGGCATGCAACCGTTCAGCTCTAAGGAAAAGGAAACTCATCTGAAAACTCAAGCGACGTTTTTAAAATTTAAAATGAACTTGGAAATGAACGTGATTTTGCTGTCAACATCATATCCTTCCAGGTACACTTTACAGTCTATTGATGGAGATGGTCAACTTTTTGTCCAAAAACCCAGATGAGGGGACAAAAGCTGAAAGCTAAGACTCTGCTCGCTGGAAAATGCACATGGCGTGTGCACACATTCCGTGCCTACTTTCAGGTTGTTCAGAATCTCTCTGATTTTCTGTATATTCAAATCCTTCTTCCATAGATAGCAAAACATGGCCAGCTGACTGTAACTTAACAGATGTCCAACTAGAAGCTATGGCAGAGCAAGACCTCTCACTACAGTTTCCTGGATCCCAGTGCACAGCCCTCGATGCCTCCAGCAAGGACATGGTGTGGGAAGTGCATTTCCATGGAAGACAGCAGACGGCCAGTGTGCTCTGCCATGGGCTACACTTGCCCCCGTGAAGGCTCAGTGGATGCTCTTGTCACCCTTTATTCTGCTCATGCATCAAGCAAAGATTGGCTAGGCTCCAAGAATATAACTGGACAATTCCCTCAGGCAATTTCTCACCCAGTGGTTATGCTTTAAAGCAATAGAATCCAGAGGAAGATGGAAAGGTGTGGAGAAATGTCCGGTGTTGAGAAAGATCGCCCTTAGACACAGACGATGAAATGATTTTACACAGCCTACAATCCAAAGGCTGTGTAACACAGAGACTGCCACCTGTGTGCTTCCCTTTGTCTCCAGTTCATAAGCACCTTCCTGATTTCTACAAGTGTCTCTTCCTCACCTCTCGTTCCCCCTTTAGATTCAGAATGCAGTCAATAATTTTTGTTTTTGTTTTGAGATCCAGACTAAGCTGGAGAGCAAATGAGCCTGTGTCTGTTGACTTGGAGAAAACTGCTTACCCTTTGTGTTCCGCGAAGGGACCAGCACTCTCCCAGGAAACACACGCGAGTGATTGGCATCTGAGACGTTCTGCGGGTACGCTTGCCTCTTCCAGCTCCTCTGTGCTGAATCCGGTCCTTGTGAAGCACCTTTATTCTTCTTTCTAACATCTAGTTCCAGGCATGGTGCCCCCTGCCACCATTCCAAATTCTATAATAATTACATGTTTTCTAGCAAATAAAGCCCACATGCGTCAGCCGGCACTCAGACCCCTTCACAATACAAGGCAGATCTGTGCGAGTCCCACACCTCGTTAGCACCACACGGATCAATATTTCAGACAAACTGTACCATGCCCTCCAGAAATCAAGCTTCACCATATTTCCTCTGTGTGCAGTTTTCCTCTTTCCTCCTACGTCCCTCCTCCTCGCTGTCCCTCAAATTGCTGTTTACCCATAGAGATTCATTTCAAAGTCTATCTCGAAAACCCCATAAAGTGTTCCTAGTATCTTAAGCAAACAGGATGTCTTCCTCTTTTGAAACTGCTGGTAGATATCTGCATCAGTATCATGGAATCCATAATCTCAGTGTCTGCCAGGACAATCACACCCCTGTCCTGGGACAGGTGATACAGCCGTCTTGCTCACATGTGTGTCTCCTGGAGAATTGAACTTAGCAGACTGACTAGTGCTCGTGCATCACTTGCTCACCCAGCATTCTCTCATTTATTCCCCATTACTACCATGGAAGGTCGGTATTGCTAGTAGCACCCTGGCCATGAAGAGGAAGATCAACGAGGCTAAGGAAATTTATCAAAGGTGTGGTTTTCTTCAAGGGTGGGTTTGAAATTTGACCTCAGTAGGGCCTCTAATACCTGGGTGTGCTCACTTCATGGCCTTGCTGTATTGGAAGGAATGGTTCTGGACGATTGTTCAGATGACAAGAGCAATGAACAGCTACATCTCTACCAGATCGTTTCAGGACTCTCGTGGCTTCCAGAGCCGGAAAAGTCGTGGTAAGGACACACTGTATTATTGTATAGTTTCACAATAATGACTTTGGAAGATTGTCTCATTTTAACAATGAAGAACAAATACAGAATCAAATCATGGAAACATCCTTAAGACAGCAACAGAGGAAGTTATCCCTTGTGATTTGGTCATCGGTGCCATCTACACATTTCCAGAAAAGTCATTGTGCCTCCACTTTTACTGGATAAGCAGCCTTCCACAAACACGTGGGAATGGTGGAAGAAGAACTCATTGAGCTCCAAAACTGCTTCGAGAGAGACAAACAATAGCTCCCCTTGTTGTTTGCAGTCTGTGGTGTTAGCAATTGGAATACATCTTCTCTTCTCCCCTTTTATGTCTCCTCCCTCCCTCCTCTACTTCGCACTGCTCCCGGCTCCTTCTTCCTGCCTCTATGTTTATCACATATTCAGCAAAAGTTAGCTATGAACTTTACGGAACTTCTTTTTCCTAAATATTGTAAGAACTGCAATATGTTGATTACAGCACAATGCTAAGAAATGGACATATGGTCCCTGTAACCTTCACGGACTGTGAAATGAAGATTTAGGATTACCATTTACATTATAAGGAAATTAAAATTTCTGCTATTCTGTCACACTGATTAAATTGACTAATTTTAATTATGAATGTATTTTTGAACTAGACAACGCATTTGTTGTTGGAGAATCAAATATGCCCTCCGACGGGTCCGCGGTTTTGCGACTGTATATTGCTGCATTCAAAGTAGTGTCATCATGGGGCGCCTGGGGGGCGTAGCCGGCTGAGCGTCTAACTCTTGGTTTCAGCTCATGGCATGACCTCAGGGTCTTGGGATCGAGCCCCGCATGGGGCTCTGCGCTCCGTGCAGAGTCTCCTTGAGATTCTTTCTCTCTCTTCCTCTGCCCCGCCCCCCGCTCTCTCTCTCTGTCTCTCTAAAATAAATAAATACATCTAAAACAAACAACCACTGAACAAAATGAGCGTCACCACTTTCGTCACACAAATCGGACCTCGGGTTGGAAATCCTCAAGGTTACTAGTGCTGATGTGATCTGGATAACACAGTTCCATTCTCTCATAAATTGTCGGGCTCAGAAGTGAGTGGTGCACAGCGTTTTCCTCTCTCCCCCTTCGATATAGAACGGGCACTCATCAGTGAGATGTGTCGTTTTCAGAGATGGTAAGGACATGCATATAAATGGTCGGAGTTTGCAGAATGAGTATAAAAGGCAGTGCACACTATTCCTTGCTTTCCATTCTAGAAGTAAGAAAAACAGACATGTAACCAAGGTGACTCTTCAACCAACCATCCCCATGTGTTCTCACTTAGAGTCCACCTCATTGGGGGAAAAGCTGACGTTCCGAAAGGGAAGACACCAGCAGGTAGAATCACACCCACGCTCCTTCTTGCCTTGTGTTGTGCGGACAATCACACGTGTGCGTGTGTGCCTGTGTGCACACTCTGTGCTGGATTTCCGGGGTTAGCGACCCTCCGCCCTGGTCTGCTCCAGCTCCGGCCACCCCGCCCCTGCCTCCGCCCCACACCCTTCAGTGGCAGCTCCTTCCCGCAACCTCTCTCAGCGTGCCCTTTCCAGGGGCGTCTCCAATAGCTGGTTCTTGACCGTTCGTAATAAATTCTCTTGATTTAAAATAAAACCAGTCAGGGGCGCCTGGGTGGCACAGCAGTTAAGCGTCTGCCTTCGGCTCGGGGCGTGATCCCGGCGTTATGGGATCGAGCCCCACATCAGGCTCCTCCACTATGAGCCTGCTTCTTCCTCTCCCACTCCCCCTGCTTGTGTTCCCTCTCTCGCTGGCTGTCTCTATCTCTGTCAAATAAATAAATAAAATCTTTAAAAAATAAAATAAAATAAAATAAAATAAAATAAAATAAAATAAAGTAAAGTAAAGTAAAGTAAAGTAAAATAAAATAAAATAAATAAAATAAAATAAAATAAAATAAAATAAAATAAAATAAAATAAAATAAAATAAAATAAAACCAGTCAGTGTGTCCTGCCTGGAAATTGACAACTAAGGTGCAGGAACCATCTGTGGCCCCTTGTCTGGGAAACGGACAGACACGAAGGGGAGACGCGCGGACGCCGCCCCTGCTGTGCCTGAGCCTGGCCCGCGGCTCGCGCGCTGTGCGCACTTGGGCGAGTCACCTCCACCCCTGGAGCCTCTCTTTCCACTTTGGTTCAAAACAAAACAAACCCAAAACAAGCAAAACAAAACAGAACCCCCAAAGCCATTCTACCCTCTGCTTAAGCATTCTTACGAGGACCCGAGTAAATTAGATGAGGAGATGCGAGAGAGGGTCCTGGTCCACCGCGACCCGCTGGCTGTGCAAGCAGCAGGGTCGCAGGGACTCGCCCACCCAGAAAGGGAGCCGCTGCCGCGGTGATCGCTGACCGCCTGCCCTAGCTGTTCGCGCAGGGGGAAGGCCGGCTGGACGCGGGAAACAGAGCCGGGAGCTCGGAGCCAGGATAAAGTGGACCCTGGAGAAGAGAGAAACAGCGTTCCACCGATGATAAGCGAAATGCTTCTGAGTTCAACTGTTTGGAAAAGCAATTTCACAACTATGACATAATGGTGAAGTATGATTCTCTGATGAAAAACCTATAAAATATCATTCCAACTGCCAGCTTTGGGATGCATTTTATAGTGTTTGTGGTTGGTAATTTACTAGATAGGAAAGTATCTTTTTGTAATATAAAAATTACACGAGAGCTATCATTCCACCAAGACTACAGAAAAACAGTTTTTGTGATATTGGGAAAACACATACACCTCAACAGAATACGGAGGAGAGTATTACGAGGCATTCAATATACTGTGAAAAATTGTCTTTTTACGAAGAATTATCTTTCTGGAAGCTACAGTCCAGATAATTCCAGGAATATTTACTGAGTGCCTAAACATGTCAGGAGGTGTGCAAGGCCATGTGGAGGGGACGGGGCCCTTGTCGCTTTGTCACTGAGTGCCAGGCACTGCCATTCATCACCTCGAGGACCCCTTAGTGCAGCAGTTTCAGACATTTATGGCGGGTGGGATCATGGTGGGACGCATCTTTAAATGTCACATGGATTCTTACTCTACAAACATGTAGAAACACCTCCAATTTTTCAAACATGTTGATTCTAACTAAAGAATAAGCAGTGAGACCAGGTCAGGATGCCCCCATCCGGGGGTATCTTTATGTATCCTATCCCCCCACACTGTCCGTCGAGAGTTATGGTATATAGGGAGTTACTCTCCTCTGGTAATAGCTGTCTTAGTCTGGTTCTCTGCTACAACAAATACACAGCCTGGGACCCTTCATACACAATTCTTTCTCAAGTTCTGCCGGCTGGAAGTCCAACATCAAGGTAGATCTGGTGTCTGGTCAGAGCCCTTGCTGGTTTGCAGATGGCCGACTTCTCCTTGCATCCTCCCATGGTGGAAAGCAGACAGAGAGAGAGAGAGAGGGGAAGCAATCTCTCTGGGGTCTCCTCTTATAGGGCCACACATCCCATTCATAGGGACTCCACCCTCTTGACCTACCCACCTCCTAAAAAGCTCACTTCCAAATACCATCATCTCAGGGGGTAAGATTTCCATCTGTGAATTTTGGGGGGACACAAGCATTCAGTCCCTAACAACAGTGTTCCTCAGATCTGTGCCCTAAGAACCACGTTCATGCCTTCTGGTGGGGCGCTCTTGAATTTCGTCAGGAGCCCACTGTCTATATCCCATGAACGATGCCTGCCTCCTGTCCTACTAGTTTGCAGGTGGAAAGTTTATGCATCGCTGGGAACTAAGGCCCCTGGTTCGATGACCCCCAGAATTTGTGGTTCAGGAACTGTTGTGAACCCTGAATTAGAACAGTAAGTCCTAGTCCCCTGGGGTCTTGGGATTGTTGCTTGACATCTGTAACCCTTTTTTCCCATTTGTATAATTTATTTTAATACATAAGGTGCGAGTGTGGTCTCTGCCAACCATGTGGTAAGTGTTCTTGGTACGGAGACAAAGCCCGTAGGCTCATTTATGACAAGGAAATGAAAGTGTCTTGGGTGCCTTCCGTGTGCTCAGTACCGTAAGTACAACGTTATCTTCATTTCTTTTTTCCCGCTGAGCAAACCGGTTCATGAAGGTTAGGTAACTTGTCCAAGATCCCTCTGATCGTAACTCAGAGCCTGGATCCCACCCAAGTTTGTTGGAACACAAAAATTTGCCATTTCCACGAAACCGTGCTCTAAGATGAGATCTTCCAGTGTGCACGTGAAGGTCTGTGGCTTGGAGCACAAGCTTCTCTACCTCTTCAGGCAAAGTAAGGCTAGATGTTGGGTATAAAATTCCCAATTTTATCTAGTGTCAGCATTGAAATCCTCACGTTAGTGAAAAACAAGGAGGAGCCACAAACCGGTGCCTCCAGCTATGAAATCAGGATGATTATGAAGATGCCTTGCAGTCTAGAGAGGTTCCCGCAGATTGGTCCTGTTAAAATCCCTACGTATTTCTCTCGCACCAGGAAAGGATAGATGGAATTGCTTTTTGCCAGAGACAGAAGATTACATTCTCATCTCAGGGTGAATACAGTCGCAGCTGGGCCTTTATAACTGTGACTCATTTAAAATGCCTCGTTATTAAAACTGGATTGTTTTGGATTGCGACTTTATTCAATTGAGACAATTATGTGTTCTGTGCGATTCAAATCAATGATTTCAGGCAGCACTTGATTATTTCAGCTTAATTTGTTGTGCCTTTTGCTTTTTTAGACAGCCATTGGATATCAAAGTCTGAAATTAGATTTTAATTTCCTTTTGTGGGTATTTTACATGTATATTGCATTAGCTTTCATAAATGTCATAATGCTTTTCTCTCTATGTGAATTCATACATAAGCTGGGAAAATATTGATCCGCTAACAGCAGAGATCTACACGCCTCTGTGCGGTAGCGTCTGTCCTTGTAAGGCAGGACTGTCACTGTGGTTTGGGACCAGTCAAGCACAGTGTGTCAGGACTGGCTCCTCCCATCTGCTCTCCCAGCTCCAGAGCCCTTGGATGAAACGTGTCACTCTCTGTAGGCTTTCTTTTCTACGCTTTCCAGGGGTAAGTGTTCAGAAATCAGCGGAAGCCTCAGGAAATGCTGCCATGGACATGAAGCAAGGCCCTGCCTCTGCAGGTGCAAATTGCCCACGCCTGAGTTCTCCAAGGGTTGACGGCAATCCAGGGCCACAGCGATGATGAAATGTATTGCCGTAAACAAGTCTTGCCTCCAACTTATTAAGACGCCCGCAGGCTGAAATGAATCTGGTCGGGGGGAGTCGTGCCTTCACAGCACCGCTTGCCCGAGAGACAGTGTCTACTTCTTTCTACAGCTTCTCCCTGGCACGCCTCGGGGTGGGCAATAAAATCATCCTGTCCTTGTGCGAAATAATGCTTTGAAATCACAAGGATGTGAAACTCGCCACTGGCACCAGGATATCTATGCTTACTGATCAGTGGCAGGTGCCATCTACTGCTGGCAGAAATTGGGCTGAAGGCGGAGTGAGAACCTACAATGCCAAGGACATGCATAAATTACTAAAAGAGTCCCATTTGTAGCGATTATCAGCTCTGTTTTTTTTCCCCCCATGGGACTAAAACTTGGATATTGCACAGATAATAGTTAGCCTAATTGGAATTTAAATTAATATATTGACTCCCAAATCCACACCCAGGCAGATTTCCAGGCATCGAAAAGGTAGGTTTCATCTTTACTATATGCAAGGAGCATCGGCGGTTTAAGGGGCTTTGGGTGTTGTGACCTCTCAAAGCCCTTTTCAACTTGAAGGACAGATATTTTTATTGTTGATTGAAGCCCCTGTGGGGCATGAGAGCTGGTAGAAGGAAAGTACTGAGACTTCAAAAAAAAAAAAAAATCTAATCCTGTTTTCTACCATCTCACTTTTAGACCAAGAAGCTCCCATAGAAATGACTCATTGTCCTAGGAAGTCGTGCAACCCAACCAGAAATTTCTGTGACTGTGCCTCACAAACTCAAAATCCAAGTTCTCTGCTACTTTGGGAGAAGTATTCATCCACAAATAAAATAAAAAGTATCAAAATAAGGAATACTGGACTATTTAAATGTGATTAAAGGAGAATCACTAACATAGGCCAAAAATCATCTCAGTGAATCCGATGTGTGGTGTGAACTTTGGAAGCAATACCTGGACAGGGACTAGATCTAGACCAGGAAATAGCTGCCTGCTTAAACACACTGTTCACACAGACAGACAGACAGATGCCTACCCATGTAGGTTTTCCACTAGAAATACCCACGGATTGCAAAGAATCTTTTCCACGGGAAGGGCATTTAGGTTCTCTAGCTCGGGGTGTGGGTGGTTTCAGGATGGGATCATTGCTAATTCTGTGCCATTTTTTTTTTTTTTAAATATAGCATTACAGCCTGAAATCCTAGATCTGGCCATCCTTAGAAGGCCGGAGCTATTTCCCAGCTCACTGGGGTTTCAACTCATTGCTGACAAGCCCGCTCTAGAGATTGTTAGAACCCTGCATCAGGCAGGACATTGCTCACTTCGTTCTCATTCTCGCTTACTTAATTTTATTTTGCTCGCTCTTACCCGAGAAGAATTCCTAGGGAAAACGAATATTTTTTTATGATGTAGCAGGTCAGAAGACACGTCTTACTCTCTCCCGTCTGCTTGTGCCCCCTTTCTGTCTCCTTGGCCACCATTCCTGTTCATTTCCTTATTACTTTTCTCCACTTCGGCAACAGCCTACTTATGAGCCTTCCAGCAGTGTTCACTATGACGTGTGTAACTGCCACAGTTTGAATTTCACATTACTTGTGAATCATACCAACTTTCCAGAAGGGGTAAGGGGAAGACCACAGTGCTTTCCTCACTAGTTACGAGGTTGTTTGAAACTCTGTGGTTCGATATTTAGAGCTCCATAAAAATAAGTCCAGGGCGGGGGCAGTAGCTGTCCCATGCAGCCCCAAGCCTCACTGTACCTCCGTGTGCATTTTCTGCAGCCCATCATCATGGGGCATTTATCCTTCTTTCTCCCGTGGCTTCGGATAATGCCTATGTGCTTATAGCTCCCCACTCATGAACTCAGATTGTTTGTGAAAATATATGTCAACATGTCGCCTGATTTAGATGTTTGATGAACAATATAGTTTCAAGATACTTATGATTTTTTACCCAAATAATAAATGATGCAAACATCAATCCATGAGTCCAAGCCAGAAGTCAGGTGTCATACTTGATTCCTTTTTCCATCCTTGGGTATCCCTAGAATCTCTGTGTGTGTTGTTAACATGTTTGCTGTCTCTCCGTGGTCTCTGTTGTGTGTACCCTGCTCCATGGCCTTTGTTCCCATCGTTGACGTTCCTTCATCCCGCGGAATACGGGCATCGCTACTCCACCCTCCCCACCAGAGCGGTGTTTCCCAAGTGCAGTTCTGATCTTGCCGTGAAAACATGGCCCAAATGTCTTAGTGAGGTTTGATCCGGGGGCTCAAAGTCATTTGCTCTTCACCACCAGTTAGCCACCCCTAAGCTCCAGCTGTTGTGACCTTCTTCAAGTTTCGGGGTTATTCCTTATGTTCTGGGGACAAGACCTTCACACGTTTTTTTCCCTTTGCCTGAAACACCACCCTCTGTGTCATTCTCAGCCACCCTTGAGATGTCTCCTTAGAGATGCTCTCCTCCAAGGTTTGTGTGATGACAAAACAGCTAGATTAAATGCTCCCCTCGTCTATGTTTTACTGGGTCACCTGCCCTTATTCCTACCATAACATTTATGCAACATTCAAATTACTGTTAACTTGTTTGTCTCTTTCCCCGCTGGAAAATAAGCTCCCCAAGGACAAAGTTTTAAGGTTCATTCAGTGTTGTTTTCCTAGCACACGGTGCAGCACCTGCGACACAAGACAGACTCAACACGTCCTTTTGTTGAATCGAGTAAAATGCTCCCTCCTTCCCAGGGCGCCCACCAGTGAGTCATTTTTCCCATGCCTGCTCTGCTATCTCCGTTCAATGCCTCTGCCTGACCCAGATACCAGGAAACGTCAAAACCATGTGTTACTTCTCTCCACCTCTCAGAAGTCCTTCCTGAAGACACCAGTTCATGGTGATCTTTCTCTTCTTGAGAAATCTACAGAACCTATTACTTAAAAAAAAAAAAAATGTTGGCATCTTGTTATATGTTCTTCTCCCCACCACAGCGAATTCATGGTATTCTTAAAGGAAGCTTTTGCTGTATTCTCCAACCCACACGGACATAAAAGAATATTTTCTCTTTGTCACATGGCTTGCAATTACATAGTATTTTTCAGAATTAGAAATACCAATACCTCTCCTCTGTAATCCTCAGAGCATTACAATAGCACAGCCACCAAAAGGCACCTGTGTCTTGTTAGTTTCAGAGTCCAAAAATATATTCATGAGTTGTCTGTTGGTTTCCCATTTGCAAGCAATTCAAGGTCCACTCGTTAATGACAGCCGTGTCCCAGAACAAGGAGATGCACCGAACAAATTAAGTAGAATGTATTTTGCAACATCAGCATAACGTTGACTCTTGAAGATGATCCCAAATATGGACTTGGACTGGGCCAACCCAGAGCCAAGCCCAGGAGCATCCGCCTGAGCACAGATGTAAGGTCTGCAATTCATATTTTCTTTTCCTTGAACTGCAGCATCGAGTTATGTGGAGCCGAGCCACTGGAAATCCATAAGCAATTTAGGAAATCTAAGCCATCAGCAACCAGCCTGGTATTAGGGGACATCAAGTACACACTGTGGTAAGACATTCTCCATTCTAACTTTGATGTTCTAAAAAAGAGAACTCCTACCAGAAATTCAGTTCCTGACTCAGTTCCCTATATTTGATATATTTCATGAAAATTCCACTCTCTGACCATGGCGTGGATGAATTTACATCAGCAAAGGAGCCTGCATGGAGTGGCTACTGATGCTGAGTAAATTTATGGTAATATGGACAAAACAGTCCTATGTCTCCTGGCCAGCTGACCCACCTGTGCAGACCAGGGCTTACTGCCGCCCCGCGTGTGTCCACCTCGATCCGTCAGAGTCAGACTCCATCTTCCTCTGGCAACCTCCACTCTGCGCCCCCACCCCCCACCCGGCAACGTCAGAACGCACTTCTGTCAACTCTGTGCCACCCGTCAAGCAAGAGCTTGGGCGCTGGACTTAGATTTGGATAACACAAAGCTGACGGAGTTTTGTTTAGCAACTACTTTTCAAAGCCAACAATAGTAAAATCTAATTATTTCATGCTTTACCTGTAATGCACAATGAAAACATGTCTGAGTTTTTCCATTTTAGTTCCTTTTTCTGAAACATCTTTTTCTAGAGATTTATGCCTGTCTGAGTGAATTTTATGGTAAAATTCCATTTAGGTATTGGTTGCATATTCATATCATGTATTGACCATAATTTCTGCCATTATGCACAACAAGATTTGGGTCATTGTTTCTACTAAGTGTAGTTATTGCTTTTTTTTTTCAATCAAATTGTGTAGCTCCGAAGTGTTATCATGAGCAATTTAAGCAGTTGCCAGCATCATTTTGTATTGATTTTTTAAAGTAGTTATATGCATAATGATTGTTTCAAAGACTGACAATTTCTATTACTTTCTCAGCAAATCCATAAGAGGCATGAGAGCAAGCCCCCTCACATATCCCAGAATTGCTCCATTGCCCATGGTTCCTCTGGGCCAGGGACACTCTCGGACGTGTGCCCAAGCACCTTTTCTCACGGCCGTGTCTCCTCACACCACTGCTAGCCCAGGCAGCCAAGCCCTGGAGGAGGACAGTTTTCTGGTGAGAACAAACCTCGATCCACAGGATCCTGCTCTGAACAGGAAGTTTACAGGTGCCTCGATGGAAAAATTCAGAACACAGAATCCCATCTCCACTCCCAACACCTTGGGTCAGGAAGTTGCCATTCTACTCTGTAACTTTCTACAATGTCACTCCATCAAAAATATGCACTTGGTACACAAATATTAAATATTTCAAAGGCAAGCTTTTATTATTTAAAAATACATTTATAAACCTTCCAGGGCATCATAGCCAATCGCTGAATGAGCACAGCTCAGAGGTAAAATACAAATGCAACTTCATTTCTGTTTCTCCAGGTACCTTTAAAATGTTTTCTCTGCCACTGGTTGATAAAATTAAGAGACCCTGAGACATTTATGTTTACCTTGAATGGAGAGTGCTTTCCCACTTAAGAAATACAATATCAACTCAGAACCAAGAAAAGAATATTCAGAAAATAATTATCCTTGAGTATAATTAGATAGAGTGTTATCTAACAAAATAGGCACAAGATCTGTATGCGAAAAATTACAAAACAATGATGGGAAAAGTCTGCGAAGACCTAGACGAGTGGAGAGATGGCGTATCTTCATAGACTGGAAGACTCAGTGCCGTTGAGACATCAGTGATCCCCAAACCCAAGTCCAGACCCATTATGATCCCAACAAACATTATAGAAGAATTTCCATTTGTCAGAGTAGACAAGCTGTTTATAAAAGTTATTTGGAGGGGGGCCTGCATGGGTCAGTTCGTTGAGCATCTGGGGGCTCTTGGTTTTGGCTCAGGTCGTGATCTCAAGGTTGTGAGATCAGGTCCCGCATCAGGCTCATTGCTCCGTGTGGGGTCTGCTTGAGATTCTCTCTCTCCCTCCCTCTACTCCTCCACCCACTTGCACGTGCAGGTGCTCTCCCCCCCTCTCAAATAAATAAGTAAATAAATGAATAAATAAAATTTTTTAAAAAAGTTATTTGGAAAAGCAAAGGAACTCAAATACCTTAAACAACTTTGAAAAAAGTTGAAAAACTAAGTTGCAGGACTCACACCGCTTGTTTTCAGGATTTGCTTTAAAGCTACAGTAGTAATGAGACAATGATACCGGCTCAAGCTTAGACACAGAGATCGGTGGAACAGAATGGAGGGTCTTGAGATAGACACGCACGTGTGCGTCTAGTTCCCTTCTGACAAAAGTACATATACAATTCAATGGAAATAGGATAATCTCTTTCACAAACAGAGCTGGAACAACTGGACATTTATAAAAGAAAAGAAAACCTCCACCCATACCTTTATACTGGGAATACAAATAATTCAAAATAGTTCATAGAATTGAGTGTAAACCCCAAGTTATAAAATTTCCAGGATATAACTTAGAGAAACTTCCCCCCCATCCTAGAGTAGATTTCTTAGGTCAGACACTAAAAATACAATCACTAAAAGTAAAAATTGACAAACTGAACATCATAAGAACTAAAAACCATCACACTTCAAAAAACCCTGTTAAGAAAATGACAAGTCCAACCACAGCATAGGACACAATATTGGCAAAAAACTTATTTGATAAAGGACTTAAATCCAGAGTCCATAATGAACTCTCAAAACTGCATAACTAAGAAAAAAACACTTAAAAATGGGCTAATGATTTGAGCAGATATTTCACAAATACAAATGTACAGATGGCATATAAGCACATAAAAAGATGACCAGCCCCATTATCCATTACAAAATTACAAGATAGAGCGCCAATGATATACCCCGCATGCCTATTAGGACGTCAGAATTAAAAAATAAAAGAAACACACCTGAACATACTCAGTCCTGATGAGGGTGTGGAGCGACCGGAGAACTCGCTCCTTGCTAACGGGACTGTACAATGGTACAGCCACTCTGGAAAACAGTTTGGTGGTTGCATGTAAGTTTAGACATACACTTGTCATCATGGCCAACGAGAGCACTCTTTGGTATTGACTCCAGAGAAAGGAAAAGGTATATTCACACGAAAATCAGTACATACATGTTTATGGCATTGTTCATAATTTTGAAATACTGGAAACAACCCAAATGTTTTCTTCTGTGAATAAAGAATCAAACACAAGATGCACCACCTCTCATTCATGAGCAGGAAGACCGCTGACCCCCTACACAAATGATGGCATCACAGGTGCCGAGCTAAGGGGAAGCCAGCTCGAAAGACTCCATACTGAAGGATTCTGTTCACGAAACATTTTGAAAAGAGCCACGCTGAAGGGTGAGAAACAAATCAGACTTCGCCAGAGGCTGGGGGTGGGATGGACTCCAGGACAGGGGAGCAGGTGGCAGCTGGGAGGGTGCTGGGATCCTCCTATGTCTTGAGTTTGGTCATGGTCACCCATTGCTATGATTTGTTAAAACTCCCTGAACTGTCATTAAACATGGCACATTTACTGGAATGCCAATTTTAACTCAAGACGCCTGACTTAAAAAAATTCTCTAGACTTAAAGCTTAAGAAAAATAGAGGAGAAGTAGATAAAAACAAAAGTAACATTCATTCCAAGTGACTCTCAAAATGTCTTACTTGGTTTTAATGCCTACACGCTTCTTCCTCAAATTTTGACCTCGCATTTTGATTCTAATTATTTTATTTTCCTATTAGAATTACTAAAGTTAAAACATTTTCTTTCAAGTGGTATTTTAAGTAACATGACTTGCACATCAGGTAGTCAAAAATTATTGCAGTTTGATCTCGGAAAAACATGCTACCTACCTTACTGGGAGACCGTGGACGTTCAGGCAGATTTATGCATATTCTCAAATGACTTATTTCCTGTGTTATTCTCAGCACATCTGCTCAACTTTGGTCGAGATCAGATCACAGTTGTGAGACCCATATTCCCATTGGAAGGGATTTCTAACAATCTGTTGTGTGGCAGGATGGGGTTACAAGCATCACGTGGCACCTTTTGACATTTTACTAATGATTGATTCCTTGTCTTCCTCCCTCCCTCCCCTAAATGCAAATCCTAGTTTTATTGCTAATGAAGTAATTTTGTTCAGTCCTAAAGTAAAACAATTTGTGTGAGAAAATTCTACCTTATCCTATTTTGGAAAGAAGTTTGAAAGAGAGAAGCAACAGAAGGAGTGATTCACAGAAGGGATTTCTCCAGTGAAAAAATAGAAAAAAAAAAACCATTTTTTTGTTTCCTCTCTGTCAGAAAGTACTTGGGAAATCTTGGGGGAAATCAGTTTCTTGTTGGACCCTACCACCATCCTCACAGAGGTGCTGGACTGTGGGAACCTCACCAAACACTCCTCCAGCCTGATTAACTCTGGCAGGTAACCTGGCAACTTTACCAGAAAAAGGGCTCCAGAAAAACATCGCAGTTTACGCATGATGCTTGGCATGGTCAAGAGCAAGGTTTGTCTTTTTTTTTTTTTTTTTTTAAGATTCTACTTATCCATTTGACAGAGAGAGAGAGACAGCCAGCGAGAGAGGGAACAGAAGCAGGGGGAGTGGGAGAGGAAGAAGCAGCCTCCCAGCAGAGGAGCCTGATGTAGGGCTCGATCCCAGAACGCCAGGATCACGCCCTGAGCCGAAGGCAGAGGCTTAACGACTGAGCCACCCAGGCACCCCGTAAGCTTTGTCTTTGACTTTGGTCATGGCAGGGACGAGGGAAAGCAGAGGATGTCGGTGATAATGGCTAACACTCACTGGAGCAGCATGCTGCCCTCTGTATCATTAACCGCGTTTAATCCCCGCATCCGCGCGAAGGATCGGAGGGTCCCAGAAGTTATCCGGCACAACATCGCAGCAGCTTATCGGTGTCTGCCACCGAGTCTCCGGCCCGGGGCTCTATGACCCTAAACCTACTAGCTGGTAAGCAGACGCACATCCTGTACTGAAGACAGAAAAAAAAAAAAAAAAGGAAAAGAAATTTCAGTAATGATGTAAATGGAAGAAAACTCAAACAGGTGAGCAGTTCATTGCGCCAACATTTACTGCAGCCAGCAATTCGCAATTGGTTTGGGGGCTTCGAGGAAAGTAATGTCATTAATTAAAGATACACATTTTTCTGTTTTGGGGGATCAATATCAACCTGTATGATGAAAAGTACATGGATAGTTTATTGTAATTTTTAAAGCTATAGAATTTGTCTTTAGCCATCATTATGAGGAATGTATATTTTTATCAGAAGAAAGCAATATATGGTTTCATTAAGGGGACAAGATTGGGAATCCCTAGACTCGGTCTGTTCCAACCTCACGAGTTGTGAAACACTATTTAATCATGTGAGGAAGGCAGTCCTCTAATTTTGTAGAAATACACGGCAGGGCATTTAGCCCTATAAATGTGCATTTATTTATGGCTTAAAAAGAGAATCTTGAAAGGGAGAAAAGCTTTTCACAAATCTCAGGAAAAAAGTTTCAGCAGGCTCAGAGGAATTAGACAGAATCTTGAAAGAGTGTAATTATATTCTTCCTATCTAATTTGCCAAGGCAATACCACTAATAGGAAAACAATTTAAAAAAGAAACACTCCACGTGTGGCCAGAAAGGGACCATTATAATAAAAAGGACCTAATCCGCTGAGTTTAGCGTACATACAAGCAACATTACTCGGGAAAATTAATAAACAAAAATAACCGAATTAGCGACATGTAGCAGCAGGATGTCCTGACTGTGGGGTTCTCTGCTCTGTGACATGGTTCTGAGCTTGCAGTCATGCCCAACGGTAGCGTGGCCCCACGTGAAGGGAGCAGGTTCTTTTCTACAGAACACTCAGGAATGTGTGGAAGTTACTGATGGGGATGGATTAGTCTCCTGGGGCTGTTACAACAAGTACCTTAACTGAGTGGCTTAGCAGGAATTCATTCTCTAACACTTCTGGAGAAGAGAAGTCCAAGATCAAGGCATTGGCAGAGCTTTCTCCTTCTTCAGCTGGGAGGGAGAGTCTGCGCAGACCCCCCTCCCCGGCTGGAACACGGCCATCCTCTCCCTGTGTCTTCACACTGCCTCCCTTCTCTGTATCTCTAGGCCCACAGTTGTCCTTCCTATAAGGACACAGTCAGATTGGGGTAGAGCCCGCCCTTGTGATCCTAACTCCATCACATGCTAAGACCTGTTTTCCAAATAAGGTTTCATTTCCAGGCACTAGGGGTGAGGATTTCAACATATGAATTTGGGAGATTTCAACCCCTAACAGGGGACTTCCGTCCAGCACAACTAGAATGAAGAAATGGCAGATCTGTTTGAAGCAGAACGGGTGTGTGTCTGTGTGTGTGTGTGTGTGTGTGTTTGCATCTCACGGCCCCACCAGACCCTGTTCTTTGTTCCCTTTCTCTGACACAATCGCAACCAGGTACTTCATGACAACAGAGTCACAAACACAACCCCCGACTGCCAGCTCCTTTTTAAAATTAACGTTTACCACGTGAAACCCACAACAGACGCCTTAAGCTGTACAATACGAATCTAGGCAATCAGACTTCTCTGTTTTAGGTGTTCACAGTCTAATTGAAGAAAGAAATCTCTCAGGAAAAGGAAGCCAATACTGAAATCAGAATGACAACTGCCAGACGTTAAAGAGCAGACATGATTCAGTGGATTCACTTTCAAATGAAATAAGTATCCAAGAATTTACAAAAGATATAGAATCAGAGCCAGGCCTTATTAGTAGGATTTCCATGCAGACAAAATGAGGAGGGAGGGAAAAAAACAAACAACAAGCTTCTGGAGTCAAAGCACATTGCTTAATTTCTCTGATCCTCGTGATTCATGGCTGAGATGTCCCCCTTTCTTCCGCAGGAGCACAGTGTCAGATGAGTAGCCAACAGTCAGCTAAGAACATTTCTCTGCTCCCTTAGGTATGGCCATGTGAGCAGAAATCACACCGGCTGCTTCCCATTCTGGGCCTGAAGACACTGGGCATGACTTCTACATATCCCCTCCCTTTCCTGATCACTAAAACCTGGGAATATGGAAATGCACGATTCCTAGCTTTGGCCATTTGAAAAAGGAGAAGCTCCCCTTGGGGTTTCGATGCAATCGCATTGGAAGCTACCTTTGTCCCCAAATGAGGAAGAGAAGGAGACCCACTGACATTTTGAAATACTCTGCTCAGGGTTTTGGCTTTATCTAAGCCACACTGGTTCTCATCTTTATGACCTTTACACTATTTCATACAATATGTCTCCTGTATATTTGGATGACATATGAATCTTAGACCACGTGCGGAAGAACTTCATAAACCATGAGACGATTTGCAACAGGTAATTGCTGGAACATGGGACAGTAACCTCCAGAGAGCCGATGATGTGGGTGAGAACAAGAATTGAAGGGGAAAGGATATATTTTAATCCCTTTCAAATTTGGAGATGCATTCTAAATGCATTATCCTGAAAGGAATAAAAACGTTTTAATAATAACAGTAACAACGTCTAATTAAAATTAGAATATCATTTTTACCATTTCCCCCTCGTGCATGTTAAGTACGCAGGTCAGTAAGTTTTTTACCTGACAGGTGAACAAAATCAACCACTGAACAGTTAAGAAAATTTAAGAAAAATGTCACCCATTGGCAGTTAAGCATTTGTGGAAGAACTAAAACAAGTACCCCGACAGCTCAGGCCTCCAGGTTCATAAGCCATTCTTCCATCTCTACACAAAGTGTATGAAGAAGAGCAGATCACAGCGGCGCCTGGGCGGCACGGTGGGCTGAACAGCGACTCTTGACTTCCGCTCAGGTCTCGGGGTTGTGGGATCAAGACCTCTGTCCGGCTCTGCACTCAGCAAGAGTCTGTTTGAGATTCTCCCTCTCCCTCTGCATCCTCCCCCCCAAATAAATAAATAAAACTTAAAAAAAGAAGAAGAAGAGCAGATCACAAATCACAGTGATCTTAGAAGTGAGGAATTCCAATCATTAAGTAGAGACTCCACCTTTTTCTTTTAAACCTCCACACACCTAAAAATGTAATTTATAGAAATTTTAAGCCATCAGAGGGTAAGAACTTTCCACTTCACTTGTGGCAACATGATTTTTTGTGAGGCTGATCAAAAAAGTCCCCGAAATGATGGTCCTGGTCTGTAGGAAACCTCGTAAGGAAACTTTCAGTGTGTAAACATTGAGCCTTTTAATGCTGCGTGAGACAAACGTGCCTCCATTCGCACAGGGACGCCCATAAGGAATTCTAAGTGGGAAGTTTTCTTCTGAATTGCCATTTACAACATCAAAAATACTTGGCACTCTTTCTCTCAGATATACTACAGATTTGCAAATTAGAAATTCATTCAGAATGCCTTAAAGTTCCCCTAAGCAGAATACTTTCCTTATTTTACAATTTAAAAAGCATCCAGAAGACTCGGTCTTCTGTGAGGACACTCCCTTTGGTCAAATGACCAGCAAAATAGAAGCCGCGACTCAGGCAGAGGGAGAGAAAGGGGCGTCGGTGCAGAGAGGCCACCTGAGCGGGCTCCTGAGGACAGTGACGAATTCCCCGGGTCTGCTGACCTGGCTGAGGCAAATGGACGTGTGTGTGACAGGTGTCTCTGAACCAGACGGCCGTCGGGCAGAGAGTCAGAGCAGGACGCAGAAACGTCTCCATCAGCAGATCTGGATACTCCGGAGGAAATTAAAGACGGGGTCTTGAGACAGAGGCAGTTATAACACAGAGAGGAGCTCGTGGGATCACAGCATCTGCAAAGAGGCGGAAATAACTTGCCCGTCCACGTGATGAGGGAATAGTCATCAAGAGCACACAGTGGAAGGGAAGTAAGGGGAGGAAAACATTCGTGGAAGGGTAGCCCTGGTACGGCGTCGTCGGAATGTGTTTGCACAGATGGGAAGGAAGTGGCAAGAACACTGGAAAGATTGCCAGATAAAAAGACGGAAGAAAAACTGGAGGCAACTTCTTATGCCTCGCATGGTGGTAACACGTGACTCTGCTTTACACGTATCGGACGATTGTATGAAAAGACTTTACCCCGTTCCAAAGACTTAGGAAGAGAAACTGAGAAGATTGTCAGATAAAATATAGGATATCGAGAGAAATGTTAATTTTAGATAAACAACGAATAATTTTCAGTGTTAGTATGTCCCAAGTACTCACGCCAACACTTTGCAATAGTTGCAACATACTTATAATAAGGAGGTACTCATTATTTATTTGAAATTCAAATTTTTACCTAGGTGCCCAGTATTTTTATTTGCTAAATCTGGCGACTCTAATTGGGGCGAAAGCAGAAAAACTGACTCCCCACTGTCAGACCTGCATCAATCAGAACTCGCGACAGCAAAAGGTGTTAACACTTACAGAGCAGATACTGAGGGTCAGAGGCTTAGGGGCTAAGAAGACTCGCACTCAGGAGAATCCTTGGTCCTGAGACATATTCTGGTATCAACATTCTACTACTTTCCTCAAGGAAATAAGAGAAGTCCAAGGTCTTCAGAGTAGATCACTCGGTCTACCCTGAACCTAGAATCAATGGCTTCACAGCGTCCTGCAGTGAGTGAGAACTTCATCTAAGAAGCAGTAAAATGGTGGGTGAACTGCCCTGTTACTTAACTGTGCGTTATTCACTTCGTGTGAAACAAAAATACAGATGAAATGCAAAGACTACTGACTGTATGAAAAAGCTGTAGGGCACATCAATCCAAACAACGAGGACGGCAGGAGAAAGTGCGGAGAAAGTAGGGCTCTTGAAGGAAAGGAAGCCATTAGGGAAAGTCCTGAAGCAGACAGGAGGGCGTTAGCAGACAGAGAAGCCAGAGAACAGCACGGAACTACCAAAGTGAAAAAAGCTGGCATCAGGGGACAGGTGGATGGGGCGTGGGAGAAGCCTGGGGGCGAAGAGGCCCCCAGATGTGGTGCCCTTGGTACAAAATGATAAGGACCTGGAGCTGGAGGAAAGTAGGAAGCATCACGCATAAGAAACAATGTAGAAGGAAGATCATTACGTCTTGTACAGGGGAGACTTATGTGGGTAACAGAAGAGAAAAACAATCCTCAGCTATGACAGGGAGTCTGGAACAGAAGGGGCAGAAGAATAGGTTTCCCGGAGGAGGAAACAGAGAAGTTAGATGGGAAGAGAGAGTTGGAAGCACACATAATTTGATGACCTTTGCTGGACAAGAACCAGCAAAGGCAAATTGAACCCAGCAGTGTGGACAACCAGATTCCCCACTGCCATTGTGTATGGAATTGAAGAAGGAGCCCTCGTCTTAGATGAAGTTCTCATATAAGGAAAACTCCCGAGAACGCAGACAGAAGATGATTTCTGGTTGGGTTTTCAATGAGTCACCATTTTGAGAAGAAACACAGCATGGAAAAGTAGGAGTATCCAAGAAACGGATGGATGGCTACCATTTTTATCTCCATACTTCCAGTAGTCACTGAGGGGTGACACATCCAGTGTACGTTCTGAGACCGGTCAGTTCGGTGTGAATATAAAGCAGAATTTGAACAGGGGAGGCAGAGCTTTGAACGTTTGCTGTGTGTTCGGAAACTCAAACAAAAAGCTAGTAAACATGCCTCTTTTCACCTTTTACTAAGAGGCGTGAGACACTAGAATTTTAAATTTGCTGCCATCGTGATGAGTTACAATGAAAGAGTTCAATTTAGATGTAACAGAAATGACTGAACAATGAATCAAGATTTACTGGTTAAATGGAATTAAAAACATATTGTCCGAACACAGTGCAATACCTATGCTCAGGCAGACGGAGCGAGAGCTGCCCCGTCCAGGAGCGATCTCATCGGGTCCTCCACGCAGCGGACGGTCTGGAGACCCCGAGGCTGGCAGGCGTCCGTGGGGGTCACCTGGCCTGCGGTCTGCGCGCCCTCGCGGCAATGGCCGTACCTTCAAGAGCTGGCTTCTCAAATTTGGAAGCTTTATGCCAATAAGACGACACCGAAGGAACAATTTTTCTAGGCAAACTGGGTCTAATTTGGGTGATCTCCACGAGGCGAGCACCTGCACCTCGTTTGCATTTACACAATTCCTATTTAATCTGGTAATTATGTAAATAGCAGACAAGATTTTTGACATCTCGCTTTCTTATTCTGCTTTCAAAACCGACTAGACAGTACATTGCAGGCAATTTGCTGTTTTAACACACAAAAGATGGATTTGTTTCAGCCCAAAATACAGAGAATAACTGCATATCCGACCTCCAAGATGCATCCCTGTCTTTTTGTTCTATTGTGTAAGCGCTAGGGAATGACAGACCTGGCGGGTTCTGCTCAGAACTCTGGCGTGAGTCCTGGACGTGTGCTGTTTTTGTCCTCCTCTCTCTCCTCACATCGTCCACACTCGCTCAGAGGCCCCATCTGACCGACTGAGAAAACAAAAACAAAAACAAAACACTTTTCTAGGAGTTTTCTAGGAGGTAGGGCTGCAGCCTCGGTGTTATGCGAACCTGTCCTATTATCGTGATCTGTGTCCTTATACAGTCAGTATCGCAACATTTAGTGTTAAAAGGCAACAAATAAAGCATTACGGAAAGTCTTTTCCTTCCCCACAAGTATCCACTGAAAACTTAATTATTCCATTGCGTTTTACTAACCGTGCAAGCTTCTCCAAGTTCATTCGTCTCCCTGAACTCGTATTTGGAGAAGGCGGGTAACAGCCCCCAACTCAGCAGACACTAGAGGTCGAAGCAGTTGGCAGGGCTGAAGTGACAGTGTTCCTGTCGTGTGCTGGCCTTGGTCAGAGGCCAGCCATCTTCTTGCTCTCGTTCTGGCTCGGTTTGGACACAGCCTCAGACCTACCCCGCAGAGCCCGAGAGCCCGTGTCGCCCAGGTGGGCACCATCGCGTCCTCTCACGTCCCTGCGCCCCGGCCAAGTGCCGTGTGGCAAGAACAGGAGACCCGCGGCAGGGAGAGCGGCGAGCGCCCTGGGGCCCGAGTGTCTTCAACCCTGGAAGAGGGGCGAACGCCGAATTCACGGTCAAGCAGGATTTATATACAGTCAGCATCTCTTCATCCCAAAAGCCTGAATTTACAAACAGGCTAAAAATGAATGCCTTTCATCAGCTTTAATTTTCTAATGCAGTGACCCATCCTAACACTGTGTAATAACAGGTCCCAGAGTGACAATTAAAATAAATCACCCTACAGAATGTGCCATTAGAAGCATTCATGCCTCATCAGTAACTGAATTGCCTTATATCATACATCCTGAGGAAATATCTATAACTTTAGCCTCAGCTCCCCAAAGCGCAATCTGATTAATATTCTGTCCCTGTCGTAGATTTCTTGGAAATTGAAACGTGGTTCAAGTATTATTTTCTGGGCGACAGTCTAATTTTCTTTTAATGGGGAATACCAATGGCTAATCATGAACCGATAGCTATTGATCCAAAATGGATTACCTTCCCACGGAGCCCAAGAAAAAGACCAGCCTTGGCACATCCCTCCCTTTTTAAGAAAAACTCTTGAATGAATGAGCTCATTTTCCTTCTCCATAAAGGGGATAAAAGCCTTCTGAAGGCTTAAATGTTAAATCTATTCCTGTTCCACTTGTTAAAAAAAATTACCCCACGTGACGAAGGCCTATATCGAGAGAAGTCAAGTCTGGAGAGGAAGCACCTCACTTCCATGCACCTTCTCACCGTAGCGCTCTGCACACAGGGAGGTCACAGCGGACGCATGGCAGAGCCGCTCGGCCATCCTTGGTGAGTGTCTCAGCTCCCATGGGCTATGACAGGCAAGAATAAGACCTAGAGAAAGACATGAAAGCGGTGTATTTAGGTAAACGCCTCATTTAGGCAAACGTGGGAAAGCGCTTTGAGCTGGCTGGTGCTGCCATGGGCTGTGGCTGTGGCTGCCACGCTCGGGATGACAGCACACAAAAGCTGGACACAGATCTCGGCGACTGAAGACAGTGTCTCGGTCAGCTCCGGCCACCATGACGACATGCTGCAGAGGGAGGCTTCGGCAGCAGACATTTCTCCCCCCAGTTCTGAATGCAGGAAGTCGGAGATCAGGGAGCCTGGTCCAGTTCTGGGCAAGCCCCTTCCTGGAGTACAGAGACCCGCCTTCTGGCTGCATCCTCACACAGAGGAGAGAGAGGGGGAACTCTGGTGTCTACTTTTACAAGGGCACTGACCCCATCCTGGGGCCCCATCCTCATGACCTCATCTAAACGGAATCACTTCCCAAATGCCCACTTCCGAAAACCATCACGTGGGGGTTTAGGGCTGCACCCCATGAATTTGGGGGGACACAAAGACTCAGCAAGGAAATGTCTGGCACCAAGAAGGCCCTGCTTCTGTGGCCATCCCCAAGTAAGAGATTTAAAAGGCAGCCAGCAAGGGGGCGACTTGCCCTGGGACCCGGGAGGGTCAGGGGGTTTCCTGGTTCCCTGAAGGCGCACCTGCTCTTTCTTAGGTGTGTGTGTCTTTAAAGGGGTCCGCATCCCATGCGTTTTTTGCTGTTGGTGTGTTGCTTTGGTAGTGCACTGACAGGTCAGCGATTAGGGTGCATTTGAAGAGAGAATTTTGGGAATCAGGGTACCAAGCCCAGATTTGGTGTTCTGAACCGCCAACGAAGCACAGAGGAAATGTGGGGAGCCGGGGAGCCTCTCACCAAGGCAAAGAGGAAACCAGATGGACTAAGTGTATCTCTGAGGTCTGGGGACTCGTGCCAGGCTCTGGCTGGGACACCTGCTCTTTAGAAAGAGCCTTGGCTTTTGAGACACGTATCACCTTTCTTCACTACTAAGAAAAGACATAAGTATTCTAAATTTGAAGTTTCTATGTGATTTACGTTCTTAAGTTTCAATTTCCCATCCCACTAAATACATAAAAAACCTGCTAATAACCCGGCAGTGTGGAGGTGACGAATAATGGGATTACATGTAAAGCAATGTCAGTTTTTAGGAAGAGAAGCTCTCGTATGAATAAATCAGGTTCTTCTGAACAAGGGCTTTATGTTAACACATTTCTAGCAAATCTCTCCCTGACTTATCACTGGAAACCTTTTGAATGTAAAAGGCTTGACCTTTTGAAGAGACCTTGGTATTCGTGGTTTGTTTTCTGTGGATTTTCACACCACACGCCCCTCTTGCTCACCCTCACCCCCTTCTCACAACTGGGCAATCACTTAGAGAACGTCTTCTGCTGTGGAAGCTTCTGGGTCTGAGAGGAACAGAGAGGCAAGAGGAAGACATTGGTCCAGGACTCCAACATGGGGATGCAAAGACGAGCTTCAGGTTACAGCCCAAGACCCCAGGAGCCTGAGGTCTGATTGCACTCGAAAGGAATCAAGGAAAATCACAGTCTACACCTGGACTGTGTTTTCCTCTCTGCAAAATGGGGAGATCGGATTAAATGATGTCGAAGATCCCTTTGAAGTTCCGATGTTCGACCATTTGCAGCCTGTGAAGCCCTGAATTCCATATCTGAATGTGCAGGGTCTGGGGTGGAGGTTGAGAAAGAATTGAGAGTCTGCACCAGGGGCTTCGGGGAGGAAAGATACACCCGCTGCCCATTCTGCACCAGGGGCTGCTGGTCCACGGAGCTCCCAGAGCCTCTGAGGCTCCAGAACATCAGGGGCCCTTTAGCAGATGAGGAAGAGATGTTAAATGTCATGAATTCCTTCTGCTAGAGCTCGGATTTCTCTGGCTGTAAACTGTCCCAGGCGGACTTCGACACCAGCCCTCCCATTCCCTCCGGCCTCCCTTTACGTGCCCAGCACTTTCCCAGGGCCCTGCAGCCCTTCTGGCTCCATAAATCTAAGGGCGCAGTTAAAGAGTTGGCAGAACGTGCAAATCCTCACACCGCCCAAATCCACGCATTTCCCAGGGTCTCGCTCTTGCCCTCGGAGCTTCCCTTCCTCAGACAGGGCTGTGGAAGTAAAGAAAAAGGTCCAGATAGAAATCTTACCTGATAAAGAAAGGGGGGGTAATCAGAAGGGGGAATTAAGCATGAGAAACTATGGACTCTGAGAAACAAACTGAGGGCCTCAGAGGGGAGGGGGGTGGGGGAATGGGATAGACCGGTGATGGGTAGTAAGGAGGGCACGTATTGCATGGTGCACTGGGTGTTATACGCAACTAATGAATCATCGAACTTTACATCGGAAACCGGGGATGTACTGTATGGTGACTAACATAATATAATAAAAAAATCATTAAAAAAATAAAAAAGGAAGAAATCTTATCTGAGGCAAGAGGAAAAGGCCACCCTCCCTCCTGGGGAGTTTGCATTTCAAAGCATTCTGTCTTTTGACTTCCCAGGAGGGAGGAAGCTCTGGGCTACTTGAGAGCGATTTATCATGGGCCTGAGGCAATTATTGGCAAAACCAGGCCCTGAGTCATTTCCTAGAGGCCTCCAAGTGTTTCCCTGGGAAATGGCAGAGCTGCCTGTGAGGATGTTAAGGTGGTCCGTTAAGTGGTGTGCTTCAGGTCCTTGCACGCTGTAACTGCAGAGCTAGCAGCGGAACCCTGAGGCCCCTGGGTCTTCCTGGGCCCCAGCAGAGTCCACTCCTGCCCTCCTCTGCACGCATTCTGCTCTCCCTGCCGCTTGCACTCTGTCCCACAGCCTGGCCCAACACCTGGCTTTGCTTGCAAGGCTCGTCTAACTCTGACCCCAGTTGGCGCTCTGATAACTGAGGAGTGGAAAACAGGCACTTCTCTGTCAGCGGAGCGAAAACCAGATGAGGACCCCACAGATGGATATTGGAAGAAAACACTACACCCAGCCACTTCGTCAAGAAGGGCTTCTTCTTCATATCACATTCAGTTTCTAAAACTTGGAAAGTGCATATAGGCAAGTGGCGATGCGTTCCGTTGGCTCAGAGGAGTGACTGTGCGGAGATGCCCTTCAGATGGGCCTGCAGCTCGGGGCTTGACTCAGCCCCAGAAGCACCAGCAGAAACCATTGCTTATTCCTCAAGACTGGCAGGACAGAATTGCGCCTCCAGAATCATCCCGCCTGCTGGGGTTCCCTTCAGACCACAGGTGCCACTGTCCCACCAGCTCTGTGGAACTGGAGACCTGGCCTCCAGCCTGGAGCGTGGTGGTACCATGCAGTTCGCTCCGGCTCCTTTAACTCTGTTGGTCTCAGGCCTCTGCCAGTAAAGAATCTGTATCTTCTGGGTTGAGGTCTTGTTATCAAAAACCTGTTGGCTTGCTAAGGGGACCTGGGGTGGGGGACTGCTCTCCTCCCCAGTTCCCTGCAAAAACATGGGGTCCCTCCCACAAAAGCGACACAGCTTCTTCTCACCAGGGTGAATGTGCCCTTGGCTCCTTCTGGGTGTTCAGAGTCTCACTACCACTTTTTTGTAACATTCATATCTGCTATTGTAATTGTATAATTCCATGAAGAATCAGTAGTTTAATGAAATATGAAAACTAAGTCGAATGTTCTGGAGAGAGTCCAAGGTTCTATTCACCTGACTTGAAAACAAAAGGAAAAAAGGAATAAGAGAAAAGAGAGACAGAGGGAAGGAGGGAGATCCCTGTTAAAAAGTGTATAAACAAGGCAACTCTAAAGGTTGGAGAAAATTTCAGTTTCATATGGGCAGGCACTCACATTTCTTCAGAGTCCATACCTCCCCACTCTGCTTTAAAGAAACCCAAAATTTATAATTACAAACAGATAAGTGATGATTTATGCGAAGATAATTGAATAATCCCATTTTGGTATCCAGAGTGGTCCTCTTACATACGACGACATGAATAATTCCACATTGTTTATGTCTCATTTTATTTTATTGATTTTTTTAAATAATTTTTTGTTATGTTATGTTAGTCACCATACAGTATATCCTTAGTTTTTGATGTAGTGTTCCATGATTCATTGTTTGCATATAACACCCAGTGCTCCATGCAATACGTGCCCTCCTTAACACCCATCACCAGCCTATCCCAATCCCCCACCCCCCCTCCCCTCTGAAGCCCTCAGTTTGTTTCCCAGAGTCCACAGTCTCTCATGGTTCATTCCCCCTTCTGTTTACCCCCCCCTTTCTTCTTCCCTTTCTTCTCCTACTGATCTTCCTTCCATAAATGAGTGAAACCATATAATTGTCTTTCTCTGCTTGACTTATTTCACTTAGCATAATCTCCTCCAGTCCCGTCCATGTTGCTGCAAATGCTGGGTAATTGTTCTTTCTGATGGCTGAGTAATATTCCGTTGTATATATGGACCACATCTTCTTAATTATGTCTCTTTTTATTAAACAGTTTCCTATGTTCCCATGTTTAACTACTTCAAAAGTATTTCATTATTCATTTGTAATTCACTGGAGTTTATTTAAAAATTTCTCTACTGGGAGGTATTTATGGTAAAGATCCTTATTTATCTTTGAATTTATCCCTAATGATTTTCCCAGGACACATCTTTGCATTTGGTCCAAGCATATGCAGGGCTGAAGACTTTTGACATCTCCGTGAGGCAGGGGACAATCCTCACCGCATTTCCGGTTGAAGGACAGCTCATAGGAGGAACTGGAACCCAAAGGCCAGAAAGATAATATAGGAGCATCCCTCCTCTGTGACACAGAGGTCACAACACCTGTCACCAGGAAGGAAGGAAAACTGACTGATCAGAGGCAGGGATGCTATTAAAAGCTTGAACACAAAGCAAAACAGGTGATGTCCTGCTTTCATGCACACACGCACACACACACGTGTGTGTGTGTGCACGTGCATGCCCACGGGATGGATGGAGAAGCAGGGAATCGGAAAAACACAGCAGGGACCTGACACAATGGCCAGCGACCTGGGCGCGGTGCCCACAGCAGAGGTGGACGGGAGCGCTGAAGTTCTGGACATACATACGGCGACAGCAATACATCCCGAGGGGTGAGTATTATTCCATTATTCCAGACAAAGAGGAATGAAAAGTTTTTCCATGTATTCCAGACAAAGAGGAATGAAAAATGGCTCTAAGATTTGCTCTTGGTCTAAGCCAACTGGGCAACTGAGTTGCCTTCCCCAGAGGGAGCGGAGGCTGCCGGTGAAGGGAGTCTGGGGCCGATGGTGACTCTAGTGGACGCGATGCTGAGCCTGAGCTCTCCATGCGCAAGGGAGAAGCCGGGTGCGCGTTGGGTGTGCGCGTGGGGTGTGTGCGTGCAGCCCGCATGGAGGAAGTCCGGGCTGTGTATCTACATTTGGGCGTCAGAAGCTTCGGGATAGAATTTAAAGTTATCAGCGTAGGCCTGTTAATAGCTTTTGTATCTTTTCCCCTCTTCTTTCCCCATTAGAAGAAGGGCAGTTCTGGAAGGCAGTATCCCCCACCCCCCATATACTTTATTATTTAGTAATGATTCATGTATTGCTATGGACTGATTCTTTATAATGTATGCTTCCACCCACCCATCCCTGAAGTGTAGGATTTCATAAATATTCAGTGACTCGTGTAGGGTTGTGGTCTATGACCTAACATTCATTAGAATTATCATCTTCTGTCACTCACATGAGTCCCCATTTCTATGCAAACACACACACACACGGAAGTTCTATTGCAGCCTCAAACTCAATGTCTTGTTTGGCTGGTAAATGATAGTTTTTAATCACAGCAGAAATGGATAAATCGGTGAAGTTTTTCTGAAAACATAAGAGACACATTCGCTCAAAACCCTAGGGAAAAGAATCATTTTTCCTGTATAATTTTCTCTAATTACCAGAAACTTGATGGTTTAGAAAAACAGCAGTCTACTCTTTCACAGTTCTGGAAGACAGAAGTCCAAAATCAAAGGTCAGCAGGGCCGTGCTCCCTCCAGAGGCTCTGGGAGAGTCCTCCCAACTTCCAGCCTGTGGGGGCTCCCGGCGTCCTTGGCTTGTGGTTGTGTCCCTGCAAATAGCCACCTCTTTTTCACGTGGCTCTTTCATCACCCTCTAGTTCTCTACATACAAGGTTGTGGTTCACCCTAAATCCACCATGATCTCATGCTGAGGTCTCTAATTATGGCAGCAAAGATTCTATTTCCAAAGAAGATGACATTTTGAGTTTCCAGGTGAACGTGAAGTTTTGGGGGACACTATTCAACTGACTAAACTTTCTAACCCAACAATCTTCTTCTCCTAAGGAAATAGTAAGATGTTTAAGTAAGGACATACGCACAACATTTTTAATCCAGCATGATTTGTGAGAGAGACAAGGAGGAAACCATTCTAAACATTGTAAAGAAAATAGGTAGTGTACGTGATAATACGGGATATTACCCAGCCACCCATCTTACTAGAAAAATACTAAATGATACAGGATGTTGTCCATGATACGTTTAAAAAGAAGATAAGACTTTATGTATACATTGTAATCATTTTTGGGGAAAAGAGAGTATATTATACGGATACAAGTGGGAAAAGAATACGTATCAGCATTTAACGAAAATCTCACTGGATTTAGAGATTATAAGAGGTATTTTAATGCTTTTTTTTTTCTTTTAAAGTAACCTACATGCCCAGCATGGAGCCCATCCTAGGGCTCAAACTCAGGACCCTGAGATCAAGACCTGGGCTGAGACTGAGAGTCAAACACTTAACCCACTAAGCCATCCAGGCGCCCCTGTTTCTTTTTATACTTATTTGAATAATCTAAATTCTTTTAAAATTGTTTACATTTTAAGAACAAAAATCTTTTAAAAATCTGTCAAAGAAAAATATAACAAAAAGTAACATACGATGGAATAAGAAAAAAAAAAGGAAGATGAATTCTAATTGATCTCGTTGCATTTTAGAATTTGGCTATGAAATCGATTAATACACAGAATTTATTTGTCTGGACTTTGAAACAAAATACATTCAAGATAAAGAATAATGAATAAAATATTAGAAATATGTATTAGTGGGGCGCCTGGGTGGCACAGAGGTTAAGCGTCTGCCTTCGGCTCAGGGCGTGATCCCGGCGTTGTGGGATCGAGCCCCACATCGGGCTCCTCCGCTATGAGCCTGCTTCTTCCTCTCCCACTCCCCCTGCCTGTGTTCCCTCTCTCGCTGGCTGTCTCTCTCTCTCTGTCAAATGAGTAAACTCTTTAAAAAAAAAAAAAGAAATATGTATTAGTGTAAAAGTAAGAAATGGTTAGGTTTTCATTTGTTTCAGTATTGAATAATTCCTAACAAACAGAATAAAAATTACTATGTAAATTAGTGTGAAAGTTGAAACATTCAAATACTAGGAAAGGTCTTGAATGGCAGGTATGGATCTTAATCATTTTTTTCCAGTCTACTAAGCCTTGTTTAGATGCAGGTACATTACAAGAATGCAAAAAAAAATGCAATTATTGAGTGAAGATTGGAAGAATCTTAATAGATAATTAGAGTGTATTTTCAACGATCACTCTGTTAAAGACAAGTGTCTTGGATAACCACCCAGGCTGGAAAACCTCCTACAGAGAACCTTTCTACTACCTTTTATCCTTCAATAAAACCACCATAAAAATGACCTTTTGTCTGGACCCCTCCACCCCCCACCCTTGGCTCTTAACCCCAGCATGCTGCCCAATCCTGAGCCCCTGCAGGATCTCAAGGCAGCTCGGGGAAGATCTGCTGTCCGCAGTGCTACCATTCTGGCTTTCGCCCCCGTGTTACTGACAGCTGGTTCTGGATTGTGGTTGTTAGGGGTTTATTAAATGAGCGTGTGGTCTTTATGCTCAAGCTCAGAGAAACACATACGGCGTGGGGCTATCTAATCACTGCAGAGATTCAGGTGCTCGTGGAGCACAAAAGTGCAGCCCCACTCGGAGTTCTTTCTTTGGTCCCACAGACAGGTGAACCAAAAGGAAAGGGAGCTTCTACTAATGCAATTTTGAAGTAGTCACCTACTCATTTTAAAATCAAAGCTCTCCCTTCCTTCCTCTTATAAGATGGAATCGTTATTCCAAGGGCATGTGTTTAAATCACAGAACAATGTTGGTGCTCGAAGGTGAACCACTTACGGTCCTATAATCACCTGCCACTGTCATGACGTCAGCATAGGTGTTCCCTTGCCTTTAACCATCGTCTTTGTTCCTCCATCTTTACATGGAGCTCGAGGGATCCTATCAGTTCTGGATCTTGAACCACCATCTTTTTAGAAAATGATCACTTGGCTGTCCCTAGTCCAGATTTCTCTTAGCTTCTAGATCGGTATATCCCGCATGCACTGTATGCTCCAGCTGAATCCACTTCCACTTCCCAAAGCTTGCCTTGCCTTCAGTGAATGAGAGGAACAGAGCGCCCCATCTCAGCGAATGACACTACTCATCTCCCAGGGCCCAAGGAAGAAGCATGCAGTCAGCCGAAACCTGTCCCCTCCGTGTCCCTAAATTCAATGTTCACACAACAGGTCATAATGAGTATGAAAAAGGAGTTCTTAAAATTCTCCTCTGTTTCATGGCTGCTACTGCCTTATTTTAGGGTCAAGCCATCTATCAGGTGGTACAGGTCTTGTTCCTCATTTGTTCCTCCTGGGCTGCCTGAGGGTTCCAAACGGAATCCCTCAAAATATCATCACATCCCCATTCTCGAGATGGTAAGTGTGTCTCCTCACCCCAACAATGTACTTTTAACTCAGGTAGGTACCAAACTACGAGAATGCCTCTTTACCTTAATGTTAGCTATGTGCAGGATACCTGTAATCCTCGATAGACATTCTGGTGGAATTGGGCTGTGTGGAGCCCAGGTACTGCAGGGTTTTTAGTTTTAGTTTTCCCTTTCTTTCCCTCTTTCTCTCTTCTTTTCCTTCCCTTTCTGTTTCCCTTTCCCTTTTCCTTCCCTCCTTTCTTTCTTTCTTTCTTTCTTTCTTTCTTTTTCTTTCTTTCTTTCTCTTTCTTTCTTTCTCTCTTTTTCTTTCTCTCTCTCTCTCTCTCCAATATGTAGCCAAGGTTTGGAGCTCAGGGATTAAAATGTGGCAAAAGCTGAGGGTTGGGTCCTTCACCCGAATCTCTAGCCGCAGCCCTTCCCCCTCAGCTGTCTCATCTTTCCTACCTCCACCAAATCTTCACGTTCGGGTGGGAGAAGTTTCATGAACTGATAGTAAATTCCATCAAGGAGTCTAAGGTAACGAATGCTACCTTCTCTAGTTTCCTGAGAGGCATGCAAACACCCCTCCCCTAAGCAGCCCATCGACCACTCAGGCAAGCCAGCAGTTAGAACTAAGGATCTGTGTTCTCAAGTGTTTTCTCGCCAACAACTCTGGTAAGTTGAGGGGTCTGTCCATTTGAAGAGGGACAGAACACCTGGCTTTTATGCTTTCTCAGACACCGTGGGGACCTGACCTGAACTTCTTATTGGTAATCTGTGTGAATAGCTGGCAGGGTCTCATTGCCCAAAGCAGGAAAGAAGACAGGATCTGAAAATAGCATTTCCAGGATGCCAAGATGGGACAAAGAAATATGAAGAGGTATTATTAAAAAAATAAAATAAAATAAAGAAAATGATAGTTCTCCTTGTGGACTACTGTCAAACCCCATCCAGAGAATTTAGTAGTTTACCTCCTTACTGGCCCGCCACATGTGAGGACTTGCTTACTCTCAACATTTGGCTAATCAAGCATATGGTTTAAGCTGATGTTTTTCTTCACGGCGCTCAGCACTATTTGTACATATATATTCTGCGTTTGATGTTTGTGTGTTTGGCATATCTCTCACCCAGCACATGTGGTCTCCCCTTCCATGCACCCAATATGGCACCCCAGGAGGCACTGGCTTCCATGGGCAGAGGAGGTCCTGGTTAGTGTAGTTGTGTGTGTGTGTGTGTGTGTGTGTGTGTGTGAAGAGGAATTAAGGCTGTAGGAGCATGTTATATCCACTACCCAATAAACAAAAGACAGTCTTCTTGAAAAATAAAAAATAAAATAAGCCCCTGGGCCTTCTGACCCAAAGAATAATGTTCAAGTCTTTCCTCATATTTCCATATACTAGGAGATAAATTTGCTTTTTTGGACAATCTTCCAGTTTGAATTCATGCTTTTGAAAATTTGTATTTTGATGACAGGAACCTCAACATCAAATGGGAGCATATTCAGAAAGTTTGCCTGCTGATTCTTCTGGGCTCTGGGCTTTCTGTATCACACAGTGATGAGCCGTCATTTGAAATAAAATGGGGGGTGCACCAGACGGCAAGTTCTGCATGGCCTGGCTCACGGATTCCATCATCACACTGAATTATTCTGGATAACGTGGCTAACTTCACTCTGATTTGTACTTACTTAATATTCAAGAATTGTTCTCTCTCAAAAAGTCATTTTCATGTGGAAATAAGAGATGAATTCTTAAAAAAGAACTCATAGCCTAAAGTAATCTGGATCCTTGGTAAAGAAGCTTAAGAGTGTAATTGCATAGAATCACTAATTTTTGCACCAAATAACCCGAGTCTTTTTTTTTTTTTTTTTTTTTTTGGCTCCATCTCAAACTGACCGTCCTTTTCTGGGACGGATCCACCCAAACCCTCAGTGGCATGGTAGACAACATGGAAACACTCGAGGCTCTCTGCTTGCGTTCAGGATGGCTGGGTCTATTGCCATTCTGATGTGGACACTTTGCTGCACCAGGAGAGCTGGGCTCCTGAGCACTTCCGTCTGGCCGCAGTGGGGAGGGCGGCTGGGTAGATAGAAATACTCAGGGAAAGCGCAGGTCCGCACCACGTCAGCAGGACTCACCTTACGTGTCCAAGCAAGATGACGATACCCAAGCAGATAACGAAAACTATGATCTCAGTTTAAACCTGGTAAAAATATTCACAGATGTCAAATATCTTAGAGTAGAGCATTTCAGCCAATGACTCTTAACACTTGCTACATAACAAGCTCGCAGCCGTGGGGTCAGGCGGTCCTATTCTAAACTGTGGCGGCTTCTTCTTCATCGTCTTCTTTTAAGCAGCAAATGATTTTCACACACACACACACACACACACACACACAAATCTCGACTTAAATTAAGTTAAATTGCATGCTAGAAATCAACTCAAGTACACTCAAGTTATCTTCAGAGATCTTTGTGCATTCATTAAGAAATGCCTTTTAAAATTGCATTCATCAGATTCTTAAAATGAGCTTAAAAAGTGCTCACTGAAAAAAAAGATAGTACCTTTTCTATTTTTTTAAATGAAATAAAAACTTGATAAATAGATAAGTCAACTCTGATTATATCACATTTTGACAAGGGCACAGGCTGCCATCATAAAAGAAAATTTGTCTTTTTTTTTTTTTCCCCAACTGCAGATTACTGTCACCAGCAGGGATTCTGCCGCCTGACGGATTAACCCGGTGATAACTTTGCCCAGGATATTAGAAAATAGATGTAGCAAAATTTTTTGCAAATTCAAGTTTTGATCATTCACCTTAACATTTAACAAAAGGATATTAGCAGGTGTTGAAAACATGAGGGAGAAAGCCTCACCCCAACACCAAATAAAATCTTTTCTTAAGATTTCAAAATACTACTGGAGACATCAAAGTGAGAAGTTACTTGGATAGAAATCTGTCTTTTCAAGCACGATTTCTGTTACCAGTACACCATCACATCCAGCGAGGGAGAAAAGACTGTTCTTTCCATCAGCGTTATTCCCTTGCCTCAGGAAGTCAGGAACAGCGAGGTTCGCCGTTGCGAAGGTCTTTGTCAGAGCGTCTGAAGGTGCCAGGATAAGGCCGTCTGCAGGAGGGAGGAAGGGACGGGCAAGGGGCCAGTACTCTGAAGACAGCAAGGGGTATCATAATCCTGGAGAAAAGGGCTTCGATCCCAGGGGCTGTCTGTGAAAAGGGAGCGTAGAGATCATGAACTTGTGGGATGGCCGTGTGATAGAAAACGATTCCACCCTTTTAGGGAGGGAATTCTGACACCTGTTACAACATGGCTGAAACGGGAAGACATGATGCTGAGTGAGATAAGCCAGACACAAGAGGACAAGTCCTGCAGGAGCCCAGGCACATGGGGTCCCTAGAGCAGCAAGATTCATAGAGACAGCAGGTAGAATGGCGAGCGGCGGGACCGGGGACTGGGGTGGGGAAGGATGGTTTAATGGGGACAGAGTTTCCGTTTCGCGAGATGAGAAGAGTTCTGGGAGGGAGGGTGGTGACGACTGCCCAACAGGTCACTGAGCCCACACTTGAGAATGGTGAAGTGGCAGGTGTATATGGACTTGACTCCAGTAATAATGTTTCACAAGGCAATGTGGGGAGAACAGTGGTTCTCAAAGTGTGTTTCCTGGGGCAGCAGCAGCAACACCTGGGAACTCATTAGAAATGCCGTCTTTTCAGGCCCAAAACCAGATTTACTGAATGAGAAACTCTCATCTGTGTGGTACAAGGTCTCCATGTGATTCTGAGATGCACTCAAGCTTGAGAAGGGGCGGAACCTGGAATCTGGAGCCGGGCCACTGGGCTGCCCATCCCACCTGTGCACCTGGCCAGTCATGCGGCTGGGGGCAGGTTTCTAACCTCTCTGTGATAGTTTCCCATTTATAAACTAAGGATGTTAATATTGTTTTGAGATAACTAATTGAAAATAGTTTCTAATATCATACTAACTTCTCAGTAAATGGTCAGTCTTATTAACGGTTGAGAATAGGTCATGTTTTTAATTTTACTAGACATCTTTCCTTTCCAGATACATATCACAATGCTACCAATAAAATGCTTGTTTTTATAAATGAGGAGACTGGATAAGTGCACATACTTTAAGTTTCAGTGGAATTGAGGGTAGGTGTAATGGGTTTGATCCAAACTGCATAGTATAAAATTAATTTATACGGAATACACTAAGATGTAGCCATACTGTGATGTAGGAAAGAACGTTAGGGTTTGGAGCCAACGGCCAAGAAAAAATTCTTGAGACATCTTTGGCGCAAAAAGGTGGTTTTATTAAAAGTACGGGGATAGGACCCGTGGGCGGAAAGAGCAGCAATGGGGTCATGAGGAGTGGCGGATTATATACTTTCAAGTTGGGAGGGGGTTTGGGATAGCATAAGTCTCTAAGGAATTTTGGAAGCAAGGTTTCCAGAACATTGAGGGGACTAGCTATTGCTAGAAGTCATTTATTACCGTCTAATAAAACCCGAGTCATGAAACCCTTCAGATGTGTATCGGTGGGCCATATGCTTGGGAATGATTGCCAACATGTATCTTGCTGGGGGGTGTGGGGAGAAGAAGGAAGTTTCTGAAGGAATTTTAATATGTTAAAGTAGACTCACAGGATCTTGGGGGGTCTGGCCAAGACTGCCTCTTGCCCTTAGCCAAGTGTCAACATTGAGGCAAGTTGAGTCCCTAGAGGAAGGTCACTCTGACTCTTTCAAGGACCTGTCAGTGGGTGATAGGCAGTAAAGAAATTAAATTTTTCTTTTGCCTTTGCTTCCCACATCCCAGGGGCTTAGGAGTCCCTGGGACTTCTGTGATGGTAGAGGGCCCCGACCTCACCAAAGGCCTGGCCAGTGGCAACAAACAACAATGACAACAACAAAACACCTCTCAGATCTGCTCTTTGCATTCTAGACGATTCTCAGCTGAAGATAGGTCTTCGTTCTTAGGGACACACGATAGCATGGCCGTCGTAGGACCTCAGGAGCAGCAAACATGGAGCAGTTCGTGGAGGCTTTGCAGGGCTCGGAAGGAGGAGAGGCTGCAGAGTTCCTCACAGTGATGATGGCCCTGGGTTCAGCCACCCTGAGAGTCTGTTAAGGGAACCATGGGGGTTAACGCCATTTGCATCACTTTCTCCATTTAACACACAAAGCAATCCTCTTGGCTCTGTTGGGTTAATCTGCACGAACATTTTGAGATGGCCTTCCCACTGTCAGGAAGATTGGGGAATAGGCCTGATAAAATTCATTCCCACCTTCTGGATTTTTCAAGGGTTTCTGAAGTAAGAACCGTCCCGGTATTCTGAATTTATCCACTTTGTCAGAGATGCATTTGGGTCTGTTTTGCTCCATAGACAGCATCTTTCAAGGGAAGAATACCAACACATAAAAAATACAGAACTCTGGGCAATCTACCAGAGGAGCCTAAAATCTCATCTCATATCCTCTGTTGGGTTAAGATAAACTGAAGACACATGTTAAATGAAGGGAGCTAATACACTGGATACAAGTAAAATCCCCGTGCCTCATACCCAGGGCATGGGAATGAGCACTTCTAGCATGGAGACCCTGCAGCCTGTATTTTCTAGAAGTCATTCCTAGATCAGGGTGACAAGGTGGCAGGTTTTGAGGGAATGGGGCCACAGCTAATGCACTCTGCAGGGCAGGGAAGATGGAGGGGCTGGAACTCGAAGATGCGAGTCACTAAATGGCATTAAGTGGCCTCAGGGTAGGGGTGGGAAGGCATGTACTTGGCCTTAGACACAGGGACGACCCCTGGCAAAGCCACAGGGAATGCTTTATTGGTCGCCCCACCCCCTCTCAGAATGGACTTTCCTGGCTACACAGCCTTTCTCTGGTCTTTCCTGACTACACAGCCAATGCCAGCCAAGCTGGACAAGAACTCGGTTCCGGTCCTGTCTTCCACGACACCAAGATCCCCTCGGTGCTTTGAGAAGCCATCGGCACCCATTCCAAGCCAACAGTAAGAAGCAAAGGGGAGAGGCCCCCTGAGATTCTGCTTTTCCCTGAAGGAGAGAATTCAAAATGAAGGTAAAAGCAGGTCAAGAGGGTCTTTCTCATGGCAGGATCTCATTACTGCTCGTCACCCATCCCTGGAGCCAACAGAAGACCGTGCCGCCCCGGCTCCCCTTCAGGGTGGGTTTGCGCAGGTACAACGGGAAAGCAGTGGAGAGAGGCTTCTCAGAGCTCGCTGCTGGACAGTGAGGGGGAATGGGGGGCTCTGCGAGAAGAGCAGACGTGTCCTGTGCTAACTGCAGGCTCGGCAAGGACCCTGCGACGGTGGGGCGTGGGGGTGCAAACTGATGCACGAGGATTGGAGAGCGTGGGAGGGTGGAAAGGGAGCCGCAGGGTCTGCAGACTGGCTCCCAGAGTCATCCCATCACGCCTGGGGAGCGCCCCCGCCGCCCCCCGCTGCAGAGTCTCACCTTAGAACCCAGACACAGCGCGTGTCCAACCCAGCCCCCCAGAGGGGTTGTGAGCTACTCCCAAATGGCGTACGCCGGAAAATGCCTTCTGAGCACTCATTTCTCTACACGTCATTCATCATGTTTTGAATGAGAAAATAAATGAATGAAAAAAGTGACACTAAAATATCTTGATCTTTGTTATTTAGAGAGAGGGGGCTCTGCAGACAGGAGTTACCAGACGCCCAAGAAACTGCCATCGTTATTCTATTCTGTGCTTGCTCACCTCCTATGAACCAGTTTTGTGTATGGCGTTAAGATCACCACCCTGCACCCATCCCAGGGGAAGAGTTTCTACAGAATGCCTTGGCCCTCGTTGCCCAAAGGACATCTTGGCCCTTGCATATGGCCAGAAATTTTGGTAAAGACAGTAGAGGCCTGAGGGACTCTGCCATGTGAGAAAGAGGGATTTGAACAGTGGAGAAGTTCACTCGTGTTTGCCCGTTGTCCTTAGTTCCCATGCTCCGTCTCTTCAGCCAGAAACTCCACGGAGGAAAAACCAAGCCGTCCTATGCTTTTCACGGGGACACCTGCAGGAAAGGTGGTGGACGCTGGGCCGGCTGCTCCCCTCAAGCCTTTCCAGCTGCCCCCCGGGAAACAGCATGCTGGTCACCTTCTTCCTTTCCAGCCAAGTCTTCGCTTAGGCAGCCCTGGTCTTCTTGGTCTTTACTCTCTTAAGGGCTGTTACTAAACCGAAAAGCTCCCTTGCGCCCCGGTGCTCTTGCTGGGACCTGCTTCTCCAGCACTATAATATCCAAATCTTCCAAAAAGAGCGGTCTGTGAGAAACTGTGTAAGAGAAGGAAAAGAAAAGGGGGAAAGGATCTCCAAGCGCGTCTTGGAATTGGATCATTTAACATGCACAAAATCTGGAGAAGGATGTGGTGAAGCAAAGGAAAGGCCGTGTTTGTGGCGGGATCACCACTGGCCTCTTCCCACGGGGCACCAGCACTAGGACCACAGGGTCCACGGTAAGTTTCTTGTTGCAACTTTTGAATAATTTGCTTTTTGTAAACTTACCAAATTAATTTAATTACCCTCTCTCTCTCTCTCTTTTTTTTTAATGTTGTGCTCCTTACCTTCCTGTCCTTCTTCTATGCATACTTCTCTGAGGAATGATAAACACTTGTGAAAGAAATTATATTGGTTAACAAATTCACAAGAAAAAATCATTCCCATTCAAGGACGATCACAGTGTTTCTGCTTTATACTCCAGCTTAAATATTATTTGCAACTCAGAGTTAACTCATTATGATTCAGAAAAGTCTCTATTGTTCCCTGATGCATAAAGATACTGGTGGACTGACTTTCTCTGATTGCGGGGGATTGGATAAAGTCAAAGCCAATCCTGACCTGACCAAAGGCAAGGCTTATGTAAAGTATAATCAAAGGAACACTGAATGCCAAGAGCATTCTTGTTCCCCCGCCCCCAGTCCCAAACTGCTGACCCCCTAACTAGCAGATCCTGGACAATCCACGGGATACCTCTCAGTCATAACTCCCTCATTAAAAGTGAAAAAAAAAAATTGGTATAATCCTTGTATAAAAAAAGAAAAGAAAAAGAAAATCATTAATTGTCAAACTTTTGTAAGTTCATTGAAAGTTAAAAGTTGCCAAGTCTCCCTGGAAATGACCTTGACACGTGATATGACCTATCTTGAGGCCAGCCCCATCACCTTACCATACTTACCTTTGACCGGGCTCGATTGGGAAAATGAAATCTGCCCCAAATCTGGACAGGGCTGATACAGGGAATGCCCGGGGTGCAAAGGCAAGGAGCCAGGCAAAGTCCACTGTTGGATGTGGGGGAATGATCAGGGATCAGAACATAAAGGGCAATCCAGACTGGTTCTCTGGAATCACATGGACCCTTGCAGGGTGGGTTAGGGCCCTGACCTAGAGGGATGGATGCTCACATGTGCAGGTTGGCCTTAGGATTCTGGTAACCATTTCTATCAGAAGAGCCTTGTAGAATGCTAACTCTTCTCTGAGCTTGCAATCTATGGGAGAAATAAGAAAGACAAAATTATTTAAAAATTAAATTTATATAAACATGAAATTTTGTATAAAATTAAAGCCATAAAAGCCTCAGTAAATGGACAAAGTCTATGGCCTCTTTCCAAACTACCATGCATTAAAGAACATCTCTCCATCATCGATATGGATTCTAAACCTCTGGGCTCCATTTGGGTGATGAAGAGCCTGCGGGCGCCATACAAACATTTGGGAAAACTGGGCCCTTTGGTCTTTAGTGAATCAGGGCTGGTCCCTGCCTAAACAGATTTCTCTCTGTTCCTTCAATTCTTTTATTTCCTACACGTTGATTTCGCTCTGGACCCAGAGTCTTTAAGACACGTCTCAAGACAAAAAGAACTGTCTATCTTGGAGCAAATCAAACACAGGCCACAGTAACCGAGTGTCCTCCACGACACGCACACCCTCCCTGTCCCCCAAACTCCTGGTTTATGGTTGAGTACTTTCTCTTCGTTTGCCTGTGATTGACAGGCAAGCAGACTTAAAATGCAGAGCCATCCGACAGCTGCAGTACAATGCTCAGTGAGAAGATAAAAGCCAGTGTTCCGGAATCAGAGGCCCGGAGCCCGGCCGCGCCCGGAGCCTGCTCACAGTGTCTGCACGTCGATGGAGGCGGAAGGCCCCTGCCTGGTGGGGTAGACGCATGCTCACTGGTGCCTTTAAGCAGAGCAGCTGACCACCGGTGCAGGAGAAGCACAAAGATAGACTCGACCCCTCTCATGTGTCCGTAAAAACGTGACAGACCGTGGGCCACCGAGCCACAGGCCGCATGGTCTTTTTAATTCAACAGTAATCTTGTTTCTGTTATGATTTCATCCATTTAAACAGGAGCTGGGGCCACAGAGAACCTGGTCCTCCTCAAAACAGACCAGCTTTGGAAGCATGCCGCTTATTGACAACTGACATCTACTCATAATCAGCATGGCTTAACTGCTTTAAATCATCCCAGTCTCCCTTTTATGAGACCAAAAAAAAATTAGATAGACTTTTCCACTTTTAATCAGATCTCATGTATGTGGGATCCCTGTGATACCCATTTCAAGTAAAATGTGTAAGGTCTGGTTGAAAATAAGATGAATTTCAATATTTCCCTGTAGGTAGTTACAGCAGACTTCATAGCTGTCCTTTTCCCCCGTCCTTGTGAGAATTAAGAAATTACATATGTTAATTTCATACTTTCTGAGCAAGTGCTTTGACAGCCCAGCTGGGGACACGTGAGTCTTTATAAATTAATATTTGTTTCAAACAGCCCGAGCAACCCGTCCCTTCGTAATTAATTAAATCAGTTTTCCCAAGAAATGCTCTCCAAGTTTGAAAACCTACAGTTGAGTATGAACAGAAATTCATTTATGAACACTCTGTCCAATTAAAAAAAAAGGTACGAAACCAAAGACATCTTTTCACAGATTGCCAGAGTGAACTGTCCGTTAATATGGCGTGTTTGCCGTCCCCGTAACTGCAGTATGCAGATGTGCTCCAGCACACCCCGAGCTGGCCCGCCTGGGGAGCCTGGGTTTCATTTCGTGATGACGCGGACCAAGCTGGAGCGTCCCATAGCCACACAGCTTTAGTGTCACTCAACTGAGAGGCGCCAGCCCGCGTGCAGACCAAGAGGAAACCCACAGTTCACTCTGGGACATGCCGCGGGAAGAGATCGATCCCTAGAATCCTTATTATCACAAGTACTATCTATTACAAATATTTTATTTGTTCTTACGTGTGAACGCTGGGCCCTCTCTGGCTGCTCCTTCGTCAAACCAAACAACACTGTTCTGTGGCGGGAAGCTGATCAGCACAGGCTGGGGAAGGAGAGCACTGAGGGCTCTGCCGGTGTGGCCGGGACCTGAATCCCTGACCCATCTTTACCGCCAGGCGGAATGCGGGATTACGTCGCCTAGAGCAGACTTCAAGAAAGTGATGTGATTCCTGCGTGTAATTGCCGTCCTGCGGTCTTCTTTTTCTCTTGACCGAAATTGTTCATCAGCTATGTGAATGTGTACAAATTTAAAAAATCATCTGGTGTCTGGTAAGTGATCTGGAAGCATGTCTATAGTCACGGCAGCACCACCTGTATTTGTCCAACTGTCATGAAAACAATTTTTCCCCCACCGAGTCCCCGTCAGTAGACTACTCCAGTATGCTCTAATAGCAATACATTAGAAAAGATCATTCCACATGGGAAGACACAAGTCTCTGCATGCATTTATCAATTCCCGCCACCTGCAAGATAAAATTATTTGTTAAAAAACATGACCAACATCCCTGTTAGGCATGCTGACTATACATAATAATACCAAACTTGGGATATATTATTTGAAAGTTCTGGGCTAAAATTATGCAATAGTAGCTTTGTTTTACTGAGGATAAAATTTCCTAATTTACTACTGCTTTTAAACATACAAATTCTGGTGAACACTTTTATTTTATTTTTTTTTATTTTTTATTTTTTTTTAAAGATTTTATTTATTTATGTGACAGAGAGACAGCCAGCGAGAGAGGGAACAGAGCAGGCGAGTGAGAGAGGAAGAAGCAGGCTCCCAGCAGAGGAGCCCGATGTGGGACTCGATTCCGGAACGCCGGGATCACGCCCTGAGCGGAAGGCAGACGCTTTAATGACTGCGCTACCCAGGCGCCCCAACACTTTTATTTTAGACCCAGAAACTACGATATGGATTCTATATCCTCTAAGATGACCGACGATTACTCTTGCCCCTCAACAATGTCTCAGCTTCTTCACCCACATGGGAAGACACAGCACTTTCCCAGCTTCGTGGCAAGCCGAGGCGCGGAGATGGGACGCAGCCCGCGGCGAGCACCGGGCTCCTCAGGCCAGCAGCAGGTGCTTTAAGATGATGACGTCACCTTGCACGCCGGCACTTCATCTTGGCGGTAAGCAGCAGAAGGCGCCTCCGGGCAGGCGCCTGGGCTGGACTGAGCCTCGCTGGCTCCAGCTGCGTGTTCTGCAATCTGCAGGCTGCTCCCAGCCAGGATGGAGGGTGGCGGGGACCAGAAGGCTGGCAGTCCCTGGGAGATGCAGGACTCTGTTGGCTCCAGTCCCCCTGCAGGCCTGGCCAAACTTGTCTTAGAACCACACTGTGGCCTGTAAGGCTTCCACAGGGGCTGCACCCCTGCCTTCCTCCCTCCCTCCCTTTCTCAGGGTTGGACCTGCCCTGGGCTCCGGTGGCTCTTCCAGCCTCTCCCCCGTCCCTCCCACCTGCCCGCGTGGCCCGAACGGATGACTTGCGTGTTTATTCCTTGCGTGTTTATGACCGCCCTGTTTCAGGACCTGCTCCTGTCATCCTGTCACTCACTCCTGTCTTCAGGGACTTGGGCGCTACTGACTCACGTGGGTAATTCCTGGTTTCACACCACTTGATTCATGGGCAGCGTTCAACACAATTTGTCCTTTTCTTCCAGAGGCATTTCTCTTCTTGGCTTCTCTTATTTGTCTTCTCTTCATTTTTCTCCTACTTGGAGGACTATTCTGCCTCACATTTCTTTTCAGGTTTAATACAGATCAGTTTCTCACACAGCCCACATCCAACCCATCCTAGAATCCTACTGACCCTGACTTTAGTATGTTCATGACTTATTACCACTGTCACGGCTGCCACTCTGGTCAAGGCACTGTCATCCCTCACCCAGGGGACTCTAGACACTGATGTTTCAGAGCTTCCCTCCTCCTCCTCCCCCCTGCCTTCCTTCCTTCCCTCCCTGCACTTGGCTCTCCTTCATCCTGTCTTCATGTCAGCACATGTGTTCAAGCAGCAACTGTGTAGTTATAAACTGGGTCGGGGCCGGGGCTGTGCAGGAAGGCACAGGACTGACGGGGAGCATAATAGCTACTCAATAAGCTTATCGATTATTATGTAGTAATACGGATGGCTAATGGGTGATTAATAATGGCTCTCTGAAAGAAAATTCAACCCCCGGCAATGTTTCTAATTGGAGGGAAAAAACGAAGGGGCAGGAGGGAGAAATTTTTAGGCAAGAATATCAGTGGCCTTCAGGATAATACCCGGGATCCCTGTACTCTAGGAACAAAGTGGTTCTTCTTTCAAGAAAGGTCCTGGAAATCTGTGAACTAAAACTTCAGGTAACTTTGAGTTAGATGGAAGACAGACAAAATGTGAGTTAAATTTAAAAGCGGGTTTTGTTTCCTCACAAAATCATCTTCCTCGTATTCACAAATTTCAGGATCTGGGAGGCCTTTTTTGAGGCGGACATGGGAGCGAGGTCAGGGGGCGGGGATGTTTCCGTTCTCCGGCCACGGGGCCCGGTGCCATCAGTGGCCAGCAACAGCAGCCCCGGTGGGGCTCGGACCCAGCCCCGGGCATTTCCAGCCGGACCGTCTCGAGGCCCTCGCCCGACGCCGGGCAGTGGGGAGATTGGGGGCAGTTTGGTTGGCGGTGACCGGGTGACAGCTTCAACAGACTGCTGTATGTGTGCCCATTTTTAACTCCTTTTGTCTTTTTTTGCTGGGGAAGCGACCAGAAGGAGATTGAACTGTCCACAGGACACGGAATCCTGCATTTTTGTTGGAGAGAACAGCAGTCCAATGGACGCATGGGGGTGACCCCCGAAATTGCTCTACAAGCACATCTGTGAGCTCCTATTTGAGTCCCAACACCACTGAGTCACCTAATTCCTGTGCGACTTTCTTCAGTAAGCTCTGGGGTGCATCCCAGACCCCGTCCCTGTCCTAGAGTTTCGGAGAAGGCCTTTGGGACGAGGGCGCCATGTTTCACGCACACAGGTGCCCGCTGAGCACCTGCCTCCAGCAGGTCAGACCCTCCCCCTCGCTGGTGAGGAAGGCCACCCGCTGTGGACCTCGTCCCCAGACTCTGCATGGTGTCATTAAAAAAAAAGAATGGAAGAAAAAAACATCATCAAAAAAGGACAGGTGTTCAGAGCCCACGTATTTTAGCAAATAAACAGCAGTTTTAAAATAAAGCATTATGTGTGAGCCAACAGCGTTTGGCTGCCCTTATGTCGAAGGCACTTGGGTGGGCTCTTTTTCTTTTCTTTTCTTTTCTTTTCTTTTCTTTTCTTTTCTTTTCTTTTCTTTTCTTTTCTTTTCTTTTCTTTTCTTTCTTTCTTTCTTTCTTTCTTTCTTTCTTTCTTTCTTTCTTTTTTTCTTTCTTTCTTTCTTTCCCTAATACTTGTATGTCAAAAACAGTTTAGTGTCCTAAGGAGAAATTAAGTATTTCTTGTTTTTTGTGTTCTTCTGAAATGTCTCCAAAATCGCTTTTCCATGTGGCTTAACATGAAAAAAAAAAAAAAGAAAGAAAGAAAGAAAAGAATTCTGTTAAATAAAATGCTGTGTCTACACACATACCATTTCTCTAAAGATCTGATTATACAAATATGATTATAAATGAACACAGCAAGTTTTCTAGAGAAACATAATATTTGCAAACCTTTTTCTCTTAACATTCACCTTCTCCTCCAGAGTGCATGGACTGGCTGGACCAGACCAGAGCCAGGCTCGGGAGCAGGGCTGGGGCAGGAGCTGAAGGTCACGGGCTCCATCCTGGGGGACGGGGGGTGGGGGGGTGGGGGAACAAGTGAGTGGGCGGCAGGAAAGCCAACACCTAACTCAGAAAGAAACGTCCCAAGCACAGCAAACCTATAGACCGGGATGGGGCTAGATGTGGAGGTAAGAGTTCAGGAAGAGAACATTTCAAAACAGAAGGTTGAAATAGGTAGGTGCAGAAATCTCTCCCAGAGCCACAGCCGGGTAATAGTGCAGGTCGCCTTCCACAGGGGGAGGTGGGGGCAGAGTGGTGAGGGGCCACATGTGCTTCTGCTCCAGGTGTTACTGCAACAGCAGTGAAAGTGGGTCTTGCCTCTAATCCTGCCGATGTCCCCAAAGGACCCATGTGCCCCTGCCTCTGTCCCTATGTATCTCTCCACTGTCCCTAGAGAAGCCATGAACTATCTTGTTTGATGGTTGAGCTACTGTGACCCAAGACGTGTACATGACTTTCCTAAATTCACTACAAGGGAGAGCTGGAAACCTAACATAATTCTCAGGCTCCCGAGAGAGAATTTTTTCTCCCAAGACAATCACTTTGAAGGAGACATCAGATTTGGATATGCACCTTCTGAGTGTTTCTTAAGCCAAATGTATTGTTAATTTATTGCCACACTTTTTACATATTTTTCTCAAGAACAGCCCAACAGAATTGGCATTTATGAAATATTTTCAAAGGGTAAATAAAATTTTAATGAATAGCAACATTGAACTTTAAACAGTACTTAAAAGCTGCAATATATCCAGAAGCGTCTGGGAAAGCTCTGGATATTGGCCCATCCCACGTATGAAATGACAGATTCAGATCCTTGCTGGTGCAGAAGAGAAAACACACCATTTTACCGGATAAAAGTGGAGTGACAGTCAAGTTTTGCCTTCATGGCTGTAGGTTAAGGTGATGTTTAGTTGCAGACGATACAACATCTTATTTGTAAATAACCACGTGAACAGGCGCCCCCTTGTACTTGCCCCCATGATGTGGGCTAACCTGTGCCACCTCACAGAGGGACAGAGGAGATGTATTCCGTTTCATTCTTACAAGTCTGCACACTCCCAGAATCCAGGCTTTGGGGGTACCGAGAGGCTGACGAGTCATTGTGAAAAACAGAGGTGGGGAGACCTGCCTCCATGAAGCGTGGGTGTGGAACACGTTCGTGCTCTTCAAGATTCCCGGGGACAAACGAGCTTCCACTGATGTGGGAAAGGTGACACAAGTCTCCCGTGTGTGTGACCGAGGCTTCCTGCATGGCCACCTCAGGGTCTGCGTGGTCTGCAAAGGCAGTGCGTCCATGTGCGCATCTTCCAGGGCTCCAGCATCACGGAGCACAGCTGTCCCCAGGGCTTCTACCAGCTGCGCTGAAGCACCGTCTCTACTTTTCAAAATCTCCCTGCTCAAGATGGCACAGGCCGAGGTGAACTTGCCTGGGGCCACACTGGACAGACAGTGAGTTTGGATCTCAGGCCGCTTTCCTCTTCTCTCCATGACACGGGCTCGCTGCTCTTTCACTCGGGCTTAGAGGAATTCTGAAGAACCGTGCAAAGAGCTGGCTCCCTGGCTCTGTCTCACCTGCGCTCTCAACTTGGAAGGGATCTGGGTTGAGTTTCTTTCCTTCTTTCTTTTCTTGTAATATGGGGGGATGTTGGACACACTGGAGTGGAATAAATGAGATGGAGGGTGTAGGAGATAGAGTCACTGGGAAGATTCTTAGTCTTTTATTCTGTTTGAAAAAGGAAATCATTGGCAACCATTTGTGTAGAGGAAAAATGACCTGACTTATTTTGAAAGGTATCCCATTAGCTAATCTCCAAGGTGGCCCCGAGGGATCCCCCCTCGATGTTCACTCTCGTATCCCCTCCCGCACTTGGCCAGAGTTCACCTGTCTGTGCAGCAGAGTTCAGAAAAGTATATTTCACTTCCAATATCATGTTATAAAAGATGGCGCCTTCCTTGCTGAGCTCACTCTGGTTCTGGGGTGGCTCGTGGGAGGGACACAAGCTGTTAGGTGTTGGGGACACTCCACAGCCCTGTGGAGATGCTTATACGGTGGGAGCCCAGCTTTCAGTCCATCCGACGGCTGGTGAGGCGGTGAGGAGTGTCAGCCATCCTGAGAGAGCTTCAGCCTTTGGACCCCACAGCCCCACTGGAAGCTGGCCTGCATCCTCACCACCAGGTAAGCTCCTCCTGGGCTCCCAGCATTCAGGGACTACAGCAGGTGATGGATAGCTGTTGTTTTAAGCTGCTGAGACAAGTTTTATGCAGCAATGGAAATGAACACGGCAACTCTGGTTGGGTGCTGCCTATTGGATTGGAGGGTGGTGGGGAGGCAGGGGCAGTGGCAGCAGACCTGCATTTCCAGGAAGCCCTTAGGCTTACTGCAGCGGACCGGCTTTCTCGATGAGCAGGGGGAGACAAGGAGGAGGGCGACCTGAAACTGTGGCCGAGTCACTGGTTAGGGAGGGATTTTGGAGTGCCTGAAGGGGGTCTGGGCCTGATTTTGGAAACAGTTTGCAAGGCCCATTAAATGGTCGGTTGGAGATTCTGGGCGGACAGTGGCCACCGGGCTGGGGAATCAAAGTAAAGGTCTGGGTTAGGGTGTGCATTTGGGAGCCATCGCCATAGCTGGGGCCTCGGTCTGGGGGCTGAGAGAGCTCTCCTGGGGAATGAGCAAGGAGAGAGGAAGCAAAAGAGCCCCGGGCTGAGAACCAGGGCTCATGGGAATGGAGAGACTACCAGGAAGGGTCAATAGACTGAGAAGGGGCGGGGAAGAAAGACAGTAGGCAGAGCAATTTCACTGAAGCAAAAGGAAAAGAAAGGTCTCAAGGGGCTGCCAGTGATCGATTCCCAAAGCTGCTTACCAGCCAACCAGGAGAAGGACTAAACCTTAACCTTAGGCTTTGAGCCACAGTAGTCATGGTCACGGTCACTATAAGCCCGACAGCGCTGCTTGCTTGTGGAGTCTGACCGAGGAAGGAGGCACCAGAAGAGGACGGAGAGGCAAGCATAACCACAGGAACTATTTTCAGGAGCTCTGCCATCAAGTGGAGCTGAAAAGTGGGCGGTGGATAAAGTGGTCTCTGGGGCCAAAGGGAAGGTTTTAACATGAAAGAAATCATGGGTTGCTAGAGAGAGGCAAAAGTGTTCCCTGATGAAGGCATGCATGAAAGAGCAAGTCATGGAGTAGCTCAGAGGTGTCAGGACATCTTATACAAAAGAAGAGCTTGGCTTTAAACTGGTACTGGAATGATCCATCCACTCACCGGAAGACACAGAGCAGAGGCAACGGGACCCTCTTCTGACTGCCTAGAAATCAAAGCAGGGCTAGCAATTGAGGAAGGGGGAGGGTAGAGAAGACTGGAGAACATCATCTAGCCTAAGGATTCATAATAGGGTGGCAGGATTGAGGGCCCCCATGAGGCTGGAGATCACAGGCTGATCACAGGAGGCTGGCAGATGGGCACAGGCTGTCTGGGGTGGAGTCCCTCCAATCACATGGCCACTGGATTGTGGGGAGCGGCACTTCAGTGGGGCTGTTGAGAGAGGGTCAAGGGAGTTGAGTGGGAGTATCAGAGGGTGGGTATAACTGGAAGGGAGGGAATGACCACACACTGTGGACGAGGGACAGTGGACAGGGACCGCTGTGCTTCTGGGTGCTGGAGACCGTGGATGGGGTGGGGGTGAAGGTGGTTTGTATCAGGGCATAGCAGCAGGTAAACTGGAAGTGTAGGAGGCAGAATTAATATTCTACTCGGATTTTTTCTATTATAAATAGTTCTTGTCTTCTCTTCTTTCCTAAATTGGGGCTATAATGTGTCCCTTCTAGTTACTACGGTGTGTTATATGCTAATCATTTTAAACATTTTTCTGCTTTATTTTCTGGCAAATATATGCTGATTAGTTGTCTCTTATTTTGCTTTTAATTTTGAAGAAATAACTCTTACCTATTATGTTATTAAACAGTAATCATTCCTTTTTGTGATTTTTCTATGATACTTGAGTTCTGATTTTCATCAAGAGAATGTACCAACATTTATCTAATTTCTTCTACGTTTCTCTTCTGACTTCTCTGACATGGAAACCTGCATCTACCTAAAATGTGTGGTGTGTGTGTGTGTGTACAGTCAGTTAGAAAATAAACAAATTTGTACTAATTGTTTATTTTCTAACTAGCTCATTTTTTTGGTCCAGCAACATTTAAGTGATCAATTCCGACTTTTTCAAATTAATTTAGATGGCTCTGCTACTAGCCATTCTACGAATGTGAATCCTTGAGCTCCCTAAAAACCATAATATTTAAATTACTAGAACAGCTCTTTCACTGCTATGAATAAATGGAAATATTACTCAATATTCTCACTCATTGTTGAACAGCGTATAATGGAGGCAAACTAAGAATTCACAGCAAAATGATAATGACAGTTTGAATCATCCGTTATTAAGGATAAACTTACTTTCTAATACAAAAGGAATTAAATCAAAATAGAAGCCATTCAGAGAACCACTTGCTCCTTCCCACTTCCATCAAGCACGCTTTGTAGACTGTGCACATTAAGGTCAGCACGCCACAGATGAAACAGACAGCAAGGTTATCTGCACGAAAACAGCAGGCACACTCTGCTCAGTCCAATATTCCCGATGCATCTCCCAAGTTCAGAGCATCTAAAAAATATTCAAATCATTGTTGGTCAGAGTTTTAGTTCACTTTTGATTTTTTTCAATAAAAATATTTTAATATAATAAAATTTGAGTCAAACTTTAACACATATCATTTATAGAATAGTTATAGTAAATAATAAAATTGATTTACCTAAACCCCCAAGTCAAAGAATGTTGGAAAAAGCTGAAGATGATGAAGACGATGACGTAGAGAGCTGGCATTTTTTAAGAACATAATTGTTCGCTAGATCCTGTGCAAAAGGTGATAAAAACATCCCTTCATTTTGTCCCCACAACCACCCAGTGAGGGATGTGCTTTTACCACGCCAGGTTAGAATAACTAAATCTGATTTTAGGATGGAAAAACTGAAGCAAAAAGAAGTTAAGAAAATTGGCTATGATCTCCCAGTAGAAAAAGAATAACTGGGACTTGAACCCACGTTCTCCTGAGTCCAGCATCCGGATGTTTGAGTATGTTAACTATCCTGTGCATATCACAGTATTTTACCTGCAGTTGTGCAAACGAGAACATGGAGGCACTGTAATAACTCGCTGCCCACTGAAATCCGTGCTCGAAGAGCAACACAGAAATTTTGCTGGCAGGTCCTCTTAGATTGTTCTAGTAACCCTGTGAACCTGAGCTAGTCTACTTTGAAATCTACCAAATCCTCAAACTTGAAGGAATGACTTTCCTTTCTAGGCCTTCTCTTTTCTTTTACTATCTTGTTACAATTATATGCTACAAAGAAACTAGAGATTTGATTTCTCTTCTCATACAATTTAGTAAAAACCAAACCAGTTATGGAAAAAAGTAAATAAAACCTTTATATTCTTTGGTAATGGGTAGTAAGGAGGGCACGTATTGCATGGTGCACTGGGTGTTATAGGCAAGTAATGTTTCATGGAACATTGCATCAAAAACTGGGGATGTGCTGTATGGTAACCAACATAATATAATGAAAAAATATTAGTAAAAAAAGCCCTTTATATTCTCTGTAGCACTTTGCACAAATCCCTTAAAATAGGACATTGAAGGAGAAAGCCTGCTGTTTTTACTAACACATTTCCTTTCCCAAAACCCTAAAACAATTTGGAGAGGAGTCTAAGGGAACATATTTTGTAAAAACTCAAACCGACCTACTACTGGGTTCTTGAGTGTTTCTAGAAGTACATTCTACTGAGATTTTAGTGTCGTCAAAGATTTGGGTTTCCTTCTGCGTAGGTCTCTTCAATAAAATACTGGGAGCAAGTGAATATATACACGGAGGAAACCCTACCTGACTTCCAGACCATCTTCTCACCAGGTTTATTGCTAGGAAAACAGAAAAAAATCTAACTAACTATATACATATATATGCCCTAGCACATACGTCTGATTACCAAATAAGCTTTACCTCGCAATTTTTATGACACACACTTTCTGATTCACCAAGACAGAGCACACTGCGAGAAACAAAACTGAGGATAACCGGGACGAATATGAACGAAACGGATACATACAGGACGTGGATCCCTGGACACTGGGCATCCCCGAGGCCACAGGTGCACAGCTGTGTTGGGTAACAACCCATACAAACTACGCAGGATGGTGCGATAGTTCATTCGAGGCTAGATGATGTTTTGCGAAGACATTAGGATTTTCAGTGAGAAGACATAGCTTTGAGTATTAACTCTACCTCTTCGAGCTTTATGGCTCGAATCTCGTTATTCACTTCCCTAAGGCTCTTTGCTCAAGCGTGATGCCTGAACGAGCGTGCTCAGTTTACCAGGCTCGAGGATTCTCTAACACCGTAAGTGTGTGTACAGAGACCGCCACGTGGAAGGTACTCAGTCTACGGTAACATTCTTGTTTTATTCTCATCATTATTGTTACGCTCCACATTATCTTCCGAAGAACTCAAGGGAGGGTACTACAGAATATTTCCTTGCAGATATTCAAAATTAAATGCTTATGCTTGAAATATTAAGGTTCAATGATCTGAAAAATTCACTTCTGTGATAAACAACGTTCTTCAGAGCTTTTGAATAAATGATGTGTGAATACACATAATCGTGTTTTTATAGAACTTGCTCTCTGTGTACAATACAAATTGTGAAGCATGCATATGCATTTCTGTGTTAGCATGATGTTGCATTCCAACATATTTGTATTAATTTAATAAGCACTACGTATTTAAAATATTCCCAAATATACATGAATTTGCCCCAGTGCACAAGTAATTATAAATAAGTCAGAAGAGATCAAAGCAGTTATCAATAATTAGCATGTATTATACATATGTACACCCCACACATAAACACACAGATAGCCAATGTTTAACAAATGTTTATCTTGTATCTTACAGTGCAAGTTTGTAACATCGTATCTCCAAAATTATGTGATATATCACATTCTAGTAAATGAGGATGATGGGATGGAAGTTTTTACATTGCCGCCTTTGTTTTGTTGACTTCTCTGAGCAGTTTCTAATAAAACCAGGAAACGTAGCACACTCAGATCCCCATAGAAGGGTGTGAGCTCACATGCATACACAGACAAATCATCACACACACACCTCAAAAACGCTGGATAAGATCATAGAAATGAATCCGAGTGGAGGCTCAGAGCCTCCTGCTTAAGGTCCAGGTCTAAGGTCCGTTGGGCAGGAGGCCACTTCCCGTAGGGTCACTGCCGTGAGCTTCGGACGGCCTCGCTGAGCCCCTGTGCGCTCACCTGCTCACTCCTGACCTTGCGCGGAGCACAACAAGAATGAATACATTAGTGTGTGTGCCTGGGAAAACCGAAGTCCTTCAATCAACATGATCTTTTATTCGTAAATGGAATCTGAGACATGCACGTTTTCCCCTAAATTCTCAAATCTGAGGTGGTTTTTTTTATTATTATTTGTTTGTTTTTAATAAACCCAGGTAAGGTAGGAAAGTCCAGCGTGGTCCTGTTCTGCCTGGGAGAAGATACTAGCTCTAAAGCTTCAGGCTGTGATGGGGTAGGTCACAGAAGCCAGAGGGGCCACTTTGCAATGATTGTCACTTGACCTTAAGACCATGGAAATGCTCCTGAGGGATCCTCGGTATCATTCTCCAATTTTGGCCAACGACTGAGTTCTGCAGAGCGGACACCTCCTCCGTTCCCTGCCCTGCCTTGGGCGTCAAGAGTACCCACGAAGCTCTGCGGCAGGAAGTGCTCCCCGAGGGGGCGTGAGCCTCAGGAGAGGCCCGCGGAGGCCCTGGGAGGGAGATGCGGTTGAGGTCTGCGTTTGCTGAGCACTGCCGTGGGTCCTCTATGTCAAATCCAAACCGGCCCCCGGGAGAGAAGAACCGTGTTGGTGTTGGGCGCAGCCGGGCGCGAGTCCGGGCTGTGAAGCTATCATCTGAGCTGGGTGCTGGGTGTGTAAGGTAGACCGTGCCCACGAGAGTCCTGTCCCTGACCTTCACCCCGTGGAATCTGAGGCCCAGAGCGCTCCCCGAGGGCCCTAACCAGGGGCTCCCGGGCTCCCTTCCTTTGCTAACAGCAGGAGTGGGCCTCAGATCTGCGGGCAATGCCGGTTTATGAGACCCCACGACCCCAGAGTGTCTTCTGGGGAGTCTTTGTGGAAGGCAGAGCGAGTATTATCCCCTTTTCACTGATGAGAAAATGGAGGCTCACAGACCCACTGGAACCCATCCCCTGTCTCAAGGATACCAAGTGGTACAGTCAGGCCCAGAACCTAGTTCTCTGGGTTCAAAATCCCAAACCAGGACATTTTCTAATCGGTCATTGGAAAATAATGAGATAGCTGCCTTTCGGTTTGCATGGCTTCACGGCTTCGTTTCAGGACTTCCCTGTGCATGGGCAGTGAGCGGGGCATGAGTCCTTTGGTGGCTCAAGTGACACCAGGCTGTCCCCTCAGGTCCTTTAGCTGGAATACGAATCATCAGCTGCCATCCAGAGCCGTCCCAGGTGTAGAAGCAAGGGCGTCATTGATGTCATTATGCAGACTTCAACCCCTGAGCACATAACGGCTATTTGTTAAGTAAGCGAATGAGCTACCTAATTACAGGTGGATGTTGAGAGAGCATCTGCCTCAGTGTGTCCCACGGAACAGTCCAGCCCAAACCAGGCAAGGGGGAACCTGCTGTAGGATGGCCAAGCCCCCAGGGAATCAGCGGCTTTCTGAAAAAGAATGTAAGGTTCTTGCGCTAGAGTGGACCTCAGAGTGTGAGAAAACCATGTACTGTGCACAGAGACATCGACAGCCTCAGCTCGAAGACCAGGGACCCAACACTTCCCACCAGTGAAACCTGGGGCTGGAAGCCAGCAGGTTGGCAATGCGGGCTCTCCTCTCAGTCTGAAGTCCGTCAACTCAGAGGCACAAAGTTATCCCAAGAATCAACACCAAAAAGATGTTTGCCTTTAAAAGCTCTTGGTCAAATGCTAACTAACCACAAGTTTTTAATCACCCCCCCACACACACACTTGAGAATATTCAGGACACGCACATGGGGTGTGTGCCATTGTTCTTCTCAGGCCTCAGGTACCGTAGAATCTTCTTTGTCTGCCAGACACTCTCCTAATGATCTCCCACAGCACAGGCTTTCTGGAGAGCTGAATCTTGCCTAATGTCAGCACCATCAACGTGTCTCAGGGAAGTGCTGGGGCGTTTCCAGGAGGTCCTGGAGGTGGGGGCTGACCTTTCCCAGAAGTCCTCCGAGGTAGGCCTGAATCTTTCCTGAAATTAATTATTCCTCAATGCACTAGGCTGAGATTAAAGGCTAACTATCCTTCTCTCTGTCTTATTTTGTGTAACTGCATGTAACTAAAGATATATAATCTGCACAATTCTTTATAATCTTTGGATAAGATTTGACTAATGACAACTTCTTTCGAATTTAACATTACCTCAAGAAGGAGGTCTTGTGTGAGTGTGTGTGCACGTATGTGTGTGGTGTGAGTGTTATGTGTAAGATCATACATGTATGTGTGCATATATACACAAATACACACGCATCGTGTATAAATACACACATATGCTTATATGTAACTTAAACCTGCACGAGTCAAATCTGACTCGAGCAAAGCACTTCTGCTCTGTAAAACCATGGAGTGATTTATTCAACAAATACATAACGAACAATAATTGAACGCAATGCCTTACCGGGTATACTGAAGTGAACGAAAGTTTGCCCGCGAATTGTGAATTCAGAACACAACAACACAATACACATGTTAATACTATTAATGACATCCTTACAAATTCATTTATTCCTCTCAACTTCTGCTTATATATTTTTATTGACCCGAGACGTGTGGGATGGTGTCAGATCATTAAAACACAAACCGGAGAGCCCTTGCTCATCTGTTTTCTTCGCTGCCACCTTCCCCCATTTGCTGGTGTGCCCCCAACGCACGTCTTCATCCCACCGCTCTCACGTGTGGCTTCCAGACCCATCCATCAAAGCCTAAAGGACATCCATATTTCTAACAAGATCAAACTTTGGAGCGACTAGACCGTAACTTAATGAGACATAGGACTCTATTGCATTGGCCTCTGCCGGTCCCGCTAACTCAATTTGTCTATCGGTTATTTTCTATACTTTTTGCTCTGAGTGGTCCTCTCCCAACTTCTGTAAACATCCAACCCCGCTCCTCTGCCTGAGCAACCTGACCTCAAAAACTTCGAGCTCTTTTCTTCCCACAGGTGTCTCTTTCTTCCGTCTACTCTTGTGTATGAGCACTACAAAGCTTTCTCAAGCACACATCGTGTCACGGTAACTCCCTGCTTGAAGCTGTCCAAGTCTGTTTCTTTGGCCTTTGAAAGTCAAGTGCACAGACTTCTGCACAGCGACAATGTCCTGCCTAACACGGCTCTGTCCTACCTGTCCAGCCCATCGTTCAGTACGTCCCACCATCATGAGCAACATCTGGTCATCGTGACTTTCGTGTCTTAGTGGTTCGTAGTTTGTATCCCTGTGTGACCTTATATAGTGTAAGTGTATTAAAGATGACGTGTGTTTAATCTTTGAACCTCTAGCACTTGGCATGATGCCCGGTTTAATAGTCTCTGTTTTAAATGAGAAATGAATGATCAAAAGAAAGCATATTATGCATTCTTTTATGAAACATATTTTTTGTGACCAACAATTAGGATTTAAGGATTATTAAGAGATGGCATCTACTCTTACCGTGACACGCCTAGCCCCACAGCTGACAACAAAGCAGAATGAGTAAGCCTCATCCCTAGTGACATGACGGGCCAGATGGTGTTTTGTTGTGCTGTCCTGGGGAGTGTTTAGCGGCGTCCCTGGCCTCTACACACTAGCCGCCAGCAGCACCCCATCCCACTGGCTGTGAGTGCCAGAAATGCTCCAGGGACCTCCGAGGTGTAAGAACAGCCCCTGTTGAGAACCATGGCAGTCCAGGCATCCATTAGTCTCAACACCGTTACCTGAGTAACATCGAGTAACATCGTCATCGTGACAACAGCAGCAACGCATTGAACGTGGGAGGAAAGGAAGGTGCTATGCTAAGATTTTCACATTATTTTTCTCAATGTGATATTCACAACAGCTCCAGAATTTAGTTTTTATTATTCTCCCTGCATTACAGACAAACAGGCTAACCTACAGGGAGGTGCAGCAGGGTGACTGATGTAACAAGGGGACAGCAAGTCTTGCCTGAGGACCATGTGCTTCTGGTCCAGGCTGTGCTCTCCGGCCACGCGGCACGGCCCCACAATATTTGTATTTGTAGAGTAATAAAACTGCAGCACGGTAGAATTCCCGTCTTCCCATTTCAGTTCATTTCACATACGGCATCAGTCCCAGGACTAAAATCCATTTTTTTTTTTAAGATTTTATTTATTTATTTGACAGAGAGAAAGAAAGAGCGTGCACAAGCAGGGGGAGCGGGCAAGGGAGAAGCTGGCTTCCTGCTGAGCAGGGAACCCAACACAGGGCTCGATCCCAGGACCCTGAGATCATGACCTGAGCCGAAGTCAGATACTCTAACTGACTGAGCCCCCCAGGTGTCTTAAAATCCATTTTAAAGCAAGAAATATGTGGCCTCAGTTACAGATGCTTGGGGATTAAAGGATGGATACGTGTTACGGTAAATGGATAGACAACAGAATTCTGGCTTAGTACATAAGACTGCAACTAGGAACTAGTTTTATTTTTCTCTTTGCTAAAATTTTACCAACATTCCCATGCCGGAGGGCAGAGTGTAAACGAGGGAGCAGGGCTATGGGATTTCAGAGTCCTTAGATACTCATCTCAAACTGCTGTTCCTCTGTTTCACGGGGTCTCTTTCATCAATGTGGCCATGATGTCTGTGACTGGTGGCAGGAGTTCTAGTAAGGGAAGAATATGGGAAACCATTTGTACATTTTCCTCAAAGATTTTATCAATGCAGCTGCCAGAACTTGTGCTTATGATAATGGCATGATTAGAAATCTAATTTGGAGCAAAAACAATAGTGATAGTTACCCAAGTTTCTCTTCAAAAGCTCAACACTACATAAACACGTATCTAAATATTGATCCGTCAAATGTCTTAATTCATCGGAGGGCAATAGATTAGATTTTTAAATTCATCTTGGGGATTTTAAAAAATAAATAATTTAACAATTCTTCATGTGGCTATTAAATAATGATATCACGTTCTTGATGTCTTCTAAATAAGAACATTTTGATTACCAAGCAAACTGCACTCACAGTTTTATACAAAGTGAAAGACACTTCGGTAGGAATTGATCACCAAGTCAATCAGCTGATGTCTGGGCATATAGTCCAACATTTACATAGAAGCACCTTCTAAAAATTTACAGTGTAAGTTTGAATACTCCATTTCATCTTTTTTAGCCTCAGTTTAGCAGCCATATTTAGAAGAACATAGGCTTTCTAAAGCTGAAATTTGATACAGCTAAGCAAGGTTATGTCAAATCCTTCCAAACTCAAGTATCTGACATTTAGAACCCTGAATGATGTATAGCTTTCTGGTGCTTGCATTCAACTTCTGCTCCCACCCCTAGCTTCCTCACCCCAATGTATCTTACCAAGAAATGAAGTAAAATAAAACAAAATAAAATAAAAAAGAATTCATATAATATGGCAAGCCATTTAATGATTCCATATCTTTGTTCAAGTTCTTTCTAGAATGTTCTCTGACATACTGCCAAACCTCTTTCCCGAATATATTGAAAAACTCCTATTCTACCTTTGAAGATTTAGTTCATGTATTCTCTCTACTGTCATCGTGGGTTGTCCCTACCTCTATCTTTGCATTCAGAGAGAGGTTGAAAATGCTCCTCAATAAGGTCATCTTCTGGGGGCTTCCTGAGACCAGAGAGAATTTTCATTCATCTCTTCATTCCCAACATGATGTGTCACCCCTAACACCTAGTCATTGCTAGTTAGGTAGTAGTGTCCTGAGTTGAATTGAATTCAGTTGAATTGCAGTGATGTGCATTCACTGAGTACTGCTTTCATAGAGTGGTTGGGAGGATAAAATGAGTTAATGTAGGGGAATTTAAATACTGACTCCATCTCTTATACTCTGTGGTCTCGGTCAAAATATTCACTTATCTTGGTTTAAGCCTTTAACATCTGTACAAACAATGTCATCATAATCACCCAGCGTGGTATTCTTAAGAATCAAATGAGAATAAGCTTAACAAATACTTAGTCAGCTGTAGGCACATAGTGGACCCTCAACATTTGAGGACCTAAAGCATGACTCTAGCAGAGAAATGGGCATAGCTTGCTTGGAACTGGTTTTATCTTCCCGTGTTATCACTAATGCTTTACAGTTTCATGAAATGGCAACTTATGTAATCGACAATGATCTTCGTCCGTCATAAAATGTATCTTCTTAAACCAGACCTTGGGATTTAGCGTAGCGCCATTTATAATCACTTGTAAATCTACATTGAGTTAATGATTTGGTGTGGGAAATGGTTTTTAAGCTGTCACTAAATTCTTTTTTATTGTCACAATTGTTTTTTTTTAAATAAATTAAGAATAAACTTTGCTGAAGAACACAGGGGGAGGGGAAAGCAGTTAAAACAGAGTGGGGCCCTTCCTGTTTCACCTCCGACATGGAACGAGACTAGAAGTCATCCCTCCGTCCTTACAGTAAGAGAAAAGCTGACCAAACTAAAAGTCTGCTTTTCCTGGACGCTTCAGAGAACTGAGGGTACAGTGTGCACCCCCGCTCTGAGATCTGGACGGAAAGATGAACACAGACGAGCCCAGCCCAGATCAGCTCCCTGGAGGAGAGGCTGTTGGAGCCATAAGCTGAGGGAATGCGGATTGACAGTGTTGATTAACCTCCAGAGAAGAGGCAGAGACTGCCAGGAGTTCCTGTCTTAGGGCTTCCCAACGTTTCATGGGCTTTACCCGCAGAAGCCCATGTGGGATCCGGGTAGGATCAGCGAGTGACTCAGGCCTTGCTCCAGAGGGGAGGGGAGGAGTAACCGCGGTGGCGTGTGGTCAGAGGACTCTCCACAGCTAAGGCCTACTGTCCGGCAAAAAGGCTTCGCCAGAGCGTCCTTGCCCTCCAGGCCCCCCTCACCACCCTGTCCCACCAACCTGGGGGAAAAGAAACCCACGTAACACTTCTGAAGGTCACATCCCAGGGACTCAGGTGCACGAAAAGCCTGAGACTCAGTCCCGAGGCTGTTGATCACGTAATTATAGAGCATTCCCCTGTCTGGAACTGCAAGGCCACCCCAGCCGACCTCCGCGAGACAGCAGCGGTTCCCGCAGAAGCGGCTGTGAGAACAGGCTCTGGTCAGGACAAGTCTTAGGGAAGACCCACTTCAACAAGGGGGCAGGAACGAAGGCACTGGAGGAGCTGGAAGCCTCTACAATGTAGCAAGCTTTAACCACAGCCTAACCCCAACCAGATTACCACAACACTGCCGAGGAGAGGCCTCGGTTTTTATGACTTGCTCTGTCATATCTGCCTTTGAATGGCGACGACGACAGCAAAATGCAAGTCATGAGTAAATGCAAGGAGAGACACGGTCTGAAGAGTCACCAGGACTTGACTCAGATTTTAGAATTAACACACAGTGAATTTACAGTAACTATCACGAATATACTAGGGGCTCCAAGGTAGAAAGTAGACAACAGGCAAGAACAGAAGGGCAATGAAAACACAGAGAGAAAAGCTAAGAAAACACCACCAGGAAATGCTAGAAATGAAATACACTGTAATGGAAATGAAGAATGGCTTTGTTGGGTTCGCCAGTAGATGGGACATGTGTGAGGGGAAAAAAAATCAATGAGGTTGAAGATGAGTCAATAGAAATGTCCCAAACTGAAAGGCAAAGAAAAAATGAATTTAAAAAGGGCAGACAGGGGCGCCTGGGTGGCACAGCGGTTAAGTGTCTGCCTTCGGCTCAGGGTGTGATCCCGGCGTTATGAGATCGAGCCCCACATCAGGCTCCTCTTCTGGGAGCCTGCTTCTTCCTCTCCCACTCCCCCTGCTTGTGTTCCCTCTCTCGCTGGCTGTCTCTCTCTGTCAAATAAATAAATAAAATCTTTAAAAAAAAGGGGGGGGGGCAGACATTTCCTTTGCTTGTTTGTTTGTTCTTGCTCTGGTTTTTTTGAGCATTTTATATAATCTTATTTTATTTATTCTCTTCACAAGAGAAGCAAAGGGAAAACTACTTAACTCAGTCTATGAGGCCAGCATGGCCCTAATACCAAAACCAGATAAAGACATTACAAGAAAGGAAAACTACAGGGGTGCCTGGGTGGCACAGCGGTTAAGCGTCTGCCTTCGGCTCAGGGTGTGATCCCGGCATTCTGGGATCGAGCCCCACATCAGGCTCCTCCGCTGGGAGCCTGCTTCTTCCTCTCCCACTCCCCCTGCTTGTGTTCCCTCTCTCACTGGCTGTCTCTATCTCTGTCAAATAAATAAATAAAATCTTAAAAAAAAAAAAAAAAGAAAGGAAAACTACAGACCAATATATGCCATGAAATGGATACAAAAATCCTCAGCACAATGTGGTTTAGTTGAATCTAACAATTTACAAAAAAGAATTGTATGCCATGACCAAGTAGAATTTATACCAGGTATACAAAGCTGGTTCAACATTCAAAAATCATTCATGTAACCTATTGCATCAACAGGCTAATGAAGGAAAATCATATAATCATGTTAATTAATGCAGAAATGCAGAAAAAGCATTTGATAAAATGCAATACCCATTGACAATTTAAAAAAAGTTTTTTCAGCAAAATAAGAGTAGAAGAAACCTACTCAGCTTGTTAAAGAATATTTGCCAAAGCATATATAACCTCATAGTTATTGGTGAGAAATTGGACACTTTACCCCCCAAATTTGGAAGAAGGCAAGGATGCCCATATCCCTTCTCACCACTCCTATTCAACATTGCCCTGGGAGTCAGCTGGAAAAGAAGTCGAGATAAGAAAACAAAAGCTATACAGATTGAGAAAGAAGAAATAAAACTCGTTTCGCAGGTGACGTAATTGTCTATGTGTAAGTCCCAAAGAATCAATGAAGAAATTTCTGAAACTAATAAGCTAGATAGCAAAGGTGCAGGCTGTAAGGTTAATACATAAAAATTGCTTTTGATATATGAAACATGAATAACTGGGATTTAAATTAAAAAGTAAAATTACCATTTACAATGGACAAATAAATGAACCACACTGGTGCGAGTCTAACAAAATAAATGCAGAATATACCGGTAGAAAACAGAACAGAAATCAAAGATCTAAATAAATGGAGGCCTATCCCCTGTTTATAAATTGGATGACTCAATATTGTGAAGAGATCAGTTTTTGCCAGGTTGATTTCTAGATTCGATTCTCAATAAAAATCCCAGAAAATCATTTTGTAAATGTTTACAAACTGATTCTACAGCTTATATTGAAAGACAAAAGACCCCAGATACCCAGCACACCTGGGCGACTCGGTCAGTTAAGTGACTCTTGATTTCGGCTCAGGTCATGATCTCAGGGTCTTGAGATGGAGCCCACATTCGGCTCCTTGCTCAGCACAGTCTGCTTGAGGACTCTCTCTCTCCCTCTCCCTCTGCCCCCCCCACTTGTGCCCTCTCTCTCTCTCTTCCCCTCTCAAATAAATGAATAAATCTTAAAAAAAAAAAATGAGGAACGTCTGGGTGGCTCAGTAGGTTAAGCATCTGCCTTTGGCTCAGGTCATGATCACGGGGTCCTGGGATTGAGTCCTATGTCAGAATGATCCTTGCTCAGCGGAGATCCTGCTTCTCCCTCTGCCTCTGCTGCTCCCCCTGCTTGTGCTCTCACTCGCTCTCTCGCTCTGGCAGATAAAGAAATAAAATCTTTAAAATTAAAAAAAAAATAAATAGGGAAGAAAGGGATAAAGAAAGTGGGGGTAATCAGAAGGGGGAATGAAGCATGAGAGACTATGGACTCTGGGAAACAAACTGAGGGCTTCAGAGGGGAGGGGGTGGGGGAATGGGATAGACCGGTGATGGGTAGTAAGGAGGGCATGTATTGCATGGAGCACTGGGTGTTATACGCAACTAATAAATCATCGAGCCTTACATCGGAAACCGGGGATGTACTGTATGGTGACTAACATAATATAATAAAAAAACATTAAAAAAAATAAATTCAAAGAAAGATCCTAGATACCCCACACAATAACAACACAAAATTATAGGACTTAACAATCTGATTTCAAGAGTTATCAAATGCTACCACAATCAAGCAGTGCAGTGTTAAAAATAGGTGTACATGTGGGGTCAGTCCAACAGAAGAGAGAGCTCAGAAATAGATACACAAATATAGTCACTGATCTTTGACAAAGGAGCAATGGCAATTCAATGGAGGAAAGATAATCTTCTCAACAAATTATGCTGGAACAATTGGCTGTCTATACCCATCATCATCATCACCATCATCACCTAGGAACAGACCTCACAGCTTTCACAAAAATTATCTCAAAATCGGTCATAAGACTAAATATAAAACATGAAACTATAAACTGTCCAGAATAAAGCAGAGGAGAAAAAGCTGCATTATCTTGAGTTGATGATCAAAACCAGAGGGGCGCCTGGGTGGCACAGCGGTTAAGCGTCTGCCTTCGGCTCAGGGCGTGATCCTGGCGTTATGGGATTGAGCCCCACATCAGGCTCCTCCGCTATGAGCCTGCTTCTTCCTCTCCCACTCCCCCTGCTTGTGTTCCCTCTCTCGCTGGCTGTCTCTATCTCTGTCAAATAAATAAATAAAATCTTTAAAAAAAAAACAGAATATGATCCATGAAGGAAAAAATTGATAAGTAATTTTAATTTCTGTTTTGTGGGAGATATGGTGAAAGAAATAAAAAGGCCAGATACAGGCTAGGGGAAAATATTTGAAAACCACATATCTGTTAAATAACTTGTCTCCAAAATACAGAAAGGACACTTAGTACTCAATAATAATAATAATAATAATAATAATAATAATAATAATAATAAAAACAATTTAAAATTGTGCAAAAGGTTTGAACTGACACATCAGTAAAGAAGATACATAGAAGACAAATAAAGATCTAGAAGGATGCTCAACATCATTTGTCAGTGCTAAGGTCTTACCTCACTGATAAGAATGGCAAAAATTTAAAAAAAAATGAACAATGCCAATCGCTGGTGACTATTCAGAACAACAGGGACTATCATTCATTGCCTGTTGGGAATGCAGAACAATACAGCCACTTCAAATAACAGGTTGTAAGTGTTTTACAAAACTAAACATAATCTGACTATCTAATCCATCAATAATGATCCTATTTATTCAAACTGATTTGAAATTGTATCTCCACGCAAAGCCTGCACCTGAATGCTTATAGCTGCTTTATTCTCATTACAAAATACTGGAAGCAGCCAAGATATCTTCCACAGGTAAATCGATAAACAAACCATAGTAAATCCATACAAAGGACTATTATCCAGCAATAAAAAGAAATGAGCTCTCGAGCAAAAGACACAGATGAACCTTAAATGCAATACTACTGAATGAAAGCCCATCTAAAGGGCGACATACTATATGACTCCAGTTGTATGATATTCTGAAATAGGCAAAACTATAGCAATGATAAAAAAAATAAACCTCGGTTGCCAGGGATCCTGCGGGAGGGGCGGTTTGAATAGGGAAGAGCACAGGAGATGTTCTTAGGTAGTGAAACTATTCTGCATGCTATTGGTAGATTCATGACACTGCATTTGTTAAAATGCATGGAACATTACAGCCCAAGAGTGAACCTTAATGTATGCAAATTAAAAATCATTCACGAGGTCAGGGGGACCTCTGGATGGAATGCAGAATGTGACAAAGCAATTTAACTGTCCTATCAATGTGTAAAACAAGCTCACTGAAGGGAATGGGGAAGATGTTGACCTCTGTAACTTGGGAAATGAGAAGTGTCTATAAGACTAAAGGCAAAAGACACTGTACATAAACACGGCACTCTGCACGATCCTGATGTTTCCCACGGGTCGCGTGGTAACCACTCTGAAACCGCCATCATTGTATACTGGAATTGAACAATTAAGTAAATGGATGGCGGATGCTGGGAACCAGGTTTCTCACTGATGGAATGTGAATTTACAGATAAGCAAGGGAGAGGGAGCTAGAATAATCCATGGAGTAATGGATTACGTTGGAGACATAAGTATGGACAAATGTTCTTAGTTTAACAGAGATACATTTGGCTACAAACTGGACTATATATATACATACATATGTGTGTGTGTGTGTGTGTGTGTGTGTGTGTGCGTGTGTGTGTGTGTGTGATTGCATGGTTTATGAGCCAGAAACACTTGAACAACTATACTTTATCTCCGTGGTCTTCCTGCCCCAAATCCAGAACCCCTGTTTAATTATGAGAAAAACATTGGACGAATCCCATGTGAGCGATGGTCCACAGAATGGCTGACCAGCCCCTCAAAACTACCAAGTCCATCAAAGCACAAGGGAGCTCTGTGAAGCTACACAGCCCAGAAGTGCTTCAAGGAACGTGGGGCTGAACACAAGGCCATGACCTGGAACACAAGGCCATGACCTGGATGGGAGCCCAGAACTGAAAAGCCCTTCAGATAAAAACAAAATAAACCCAAATAAAACATGGATTTCAGTTTATAATAATGTGTCAGTTCAGTTTATTAACTATAAAAGCTGAACTATACAAATAGAGAGAGTAACAGTAGGAAAAATTGAATGTGGAACTTACCAGAACTCTATTTTCACAATTTTTCTGCAAGTCAAAATTTGTGCTAAAATTTAAAAAAAAGAAGAAGAAAAGATAAAACAGTGAGATTGCTCCAATTTCTGGACTGTTAAATGGTTGCATATTCCAATGAAACCATTGAATGCACAGCATTCAAACTTAGAAATGGAGTTTCAGGGCTGGACATAATCTTAGAATACATGTAGCCCACACAGTTTTGATATAAGATGTAGAAACAGAATCTCTGAGAATTCAAGAAATTTGCGAAACTCACTGAGGGATTCGGCACTTAGAAACAAGCTGTCTTGTTTCAGTCCTTCTTACGCATTAAACAGTGTGGTCTTTCCAGAAGCTTCCGTTCATAGCACATGCACATTGACAGCGTTCAAGGTCTACACACTTCTCCTTACTGAAGAGCGCTCTGTCTGGATGTGTGTGCGTACTCCTTACGTATTCTGAATACACGGATATGCTTGCACCTTTTACGAGATTTGGTTTCCTCCAGAGACCGCCAGGGAGGTTCTGAGCAGCTGGGACCACGCATTGCCCCTTGTATGTTGCCAGAAGTTCCAGGAGCCTCGGCTTGGATGCTCTGCGTGGGGCTAGAGAGACCACCCGCATCCCAGGGCGCCCCGCCCCCAGCCCCAGGGCAAAGGTTCTGCCATTTAAAGACCTCATTATTTACAGCTCAATCACCAACAAGAAAACCAGTTCAGTTTATAAAGAACATTTACTATTTGCTCTGAACCTTTTCAAGAGTTTCCTGTAGCCTGATATTACCATTTTCTTATGCCTTCAGAGGCTTAAAGGTCCCTTTTTACAAACATAGGCACACAAGGACAATCGGTCAGTCAATGAACATCATGAAATATGTAAAGGAATATTGTCTTCATGTCCTTAATATCTGACTTCAATTTCCACTGAGAATAAGACTACGGAGAATGGTTCCACACCGTTAGGCCAGCCCTTAGAAAAGACTTCTGAGTTCCACACATTAAGGAGGATAAAGGAGTGGGGGACTTGGAGAGAAACCAGAAATAATCATTCGTGGGACAACAGTATTTGACAAGGATGGCGGACCGAAGGACAGAGTGTAGGGAAAGACGAACTCTAGGAAGGAAAACTGTGCTTTAGTGGAACCGGTGGAAAGAGACCGGTCTGCTGAGGGCCTGGATGTGGGACTGTCAGACCCTCTTCGCTTCTGTAGGTCACGTCCACCCACCCGAGCATCGTGTCCGGGTTAGCTCCAGGACGCAGACCTCAAGAAGGACCCGTTTGTTCTAGCGGACTCAGCAGACCGCTGCTTCTGTTTAAATCCTTGCCTCCTTTCCTTCATCTCTCCCCCTTGGAGCCATACCCAAGCACTCCACACCTCAATCCTCCACCGTCAACACTTTGACAAGCAAGGCCCATTCCAGCACATTGTCCAGAGGCATTTCTTTAGATCATTCTTTCTCCTGGCGTTCCAAACTTGGTTTCTCAAGCCCATGCCATGGCAAGCCCTCGGTTTGGGATCCAGTTCTTGCTTTTCGAGATCATCTCATGGGCACTTGGGCTTGGTTTTATTTTTTCCTGATGTTCTGGCACATGGAATTTTTGTCGCTCTCCACATTCCTTACATAGCCCAGTGCCTGGGATTTCCAACCTGAATTCCTTCTTTGTCGTGGAGGTGAACCTAAGTCTGTCTCAGATCTGCCGCCCCCACCGGCTGTCCTCTCAGCTTTGAGACTGCCATTTTCAGACCTGAGATGGCTCTTCTTTAGAAGTTATCCACTTACTGATGTCTTGTTACTAAGGATGTATGTATATTTCTGGTACATCATTCTAGAACTTTCTCATAGAGAGGTATTGATTCAAAATTTAATTGTCTTCGACAATGATGAATTAATGCTTTATAATAGCCATCCATACCGTCCTAAAAGAAAGAGATATATGACCGTGCCAGCCTCCCTAGCATTGCTAAAGAGAATTGTTAACTGCATAAATCTTGATTGCTTCTCCCTTTGGAGATTTCCACGGTGATAGTGTTGCCTGTGTGAGAAGGAGCTTGAAAAAAATAGCACTTGGAACATTTAGCACCAATCCTCACGACCCTGGGCGTGGCACATAGGAGGTCCCACCGCCTAGCCCCTCAGGCTATTTGCTTCACAATATATTTGGTGGCAAATCTCTTCCAACCCACAGGCACCCGGTCCTGCTGGAGAAACTGACTTTGAATTGCTGTTAAAATGTCACCACTGTCTTTGTGGTGGTTCCATGCTTGCAAGAATGAATTCAGCATATGTCACTAATCTGTATTTTGTCACAACATCCAAAAATATCACATTTTTCTCTGAAAGTTCATGTGATTGTTCTTATATGATGTGGTAATAGACAGAAGTTGCATAGGCCGCTACTTGGCTAAATTTATTGAAAAGTAAAATTACTTCTGGATACTATGGCACCCAACCTGTAAGATTAGATGCTCTATTTTTCCCTAGAGTTCTTCGTGTCTTGAAATAAAGAGTGAAACCCACATACCTTTACTGTGGGCGTACTTTGTGCTGCCCCTAGCAAGCGTGGCTGAATTGCTTTATAACATCTGAGCTGGGACACGAGAGATGGGACTAACGTAATGAAATCTGTAGTGACCCTTCAAGACTCAATGCTGCCGTCCATCTTGTCCTGGTTGAGCAACACCTGTGAATATCAGGTGAATACCAGGTGAATATCAGGAAAAAGGTAGTGACAAGTTGCAGGTCCCCAGTCTCTGGCTGGACCCTATCAGTACTCGCAGTCATATGAGGTTTGGTGTTGGGAGATAGAGGAATCCTGGTATTCTGGTCACCTCTTTTCTGAAGCAACACGGACTACTTTATAGCCCCTCAATGAGGTCTGGTGACTCTTCTAGAAAACAAATATTTTGCCATATAAAGATGAGAAACAAAATTAAACATAGACTGAAGACATGTTTTAACCCTTCCATATTTTCTCTCCCTGCCCAGGGAAGGGGCTTAGGGTCCTTGCCAGGGCTATGGCTTTGTAGGGTTGTACTGGCAAAGGATGTCAGTAGACAGGTAGGCCAACAGGGTCCTTACAAGCTGTGAATGTCCAGCCAAGAAGGAATATCAGAAAGTCGGGGGCAAGTCAGTGCGTCAGAAACCGAGCAGTGAAGTGGAAAACAGTACAAGGAGAAGTCCATTGAAGTCGGGCTCGGCTTCCAAACCAGTCAGGCAGCTGGAGCTGGAGGTGGTCATAAGTCAGAGGAGAAGCGGATCATTGAAAGGGAAGAACGCCCCAACCTTCGCTGATACCTCAGGAGTGCCGAGAATGAGCCAAGAGCTAAATAAATATTATTATATTTAATTCTGATAATAGTATTATCTCAGTTGGCAAACAGAACTTGAGGATCTGAGGGGAGAAGCAACCCCCTGGGGCCACACAGCTCCGGAGAGGGAAAGAAGGCACAGATCACAGTTCAGAAGGTCTGGAAGATGGATGGAACCAAAGAGGCAAATATAAGACGAGAACCACTGACATCTTGATCCTGAGGTATGTTCTCTCTGTCAGGGAACTTCTATGCTTCCTAAGTCTGAATAACAATATTGGAGACAAACTACAGCAAAAGACGAGCATGGGCAGCAATGACTCTTGATTCTGGCCCTGGTTCTCAGCCAGAGGAGATAGTGCCGCGCTGAGAACTCGCAGTGGAAATGTGTTCCAGGCGGCTCAGGTCGTGCACTGAGCCGGCACACCCCACACCCCACATGCATTTTGCACCTTAGTCTACACTTTACAGTCCTTTATAACACCCTTTCTAGCACAAGAGTAATGTGACTCCAAATCCTGTGTGCTTTCTACTACGTCTTCTAAATGTCTATCAGAAATATTCCTTTGAATTTTCCTCTAACGCCATTCTCATGGGCTGCGATACTCCAAACTCAAGCCGGACCAACAGAGCTAATGCCAACATTGTTGCCTGCTTGCAGTTTGCCCACAGGCATCTGTGTTTCTCAGAAGTCATTCTGTACTTATGCTTTATTGTCTATTTCTTTGAACTTTGAAAACAACAACAGAAAAACCTACGGCATTCTCATCATTATATACTTATTTTTCCACAGTTGAATCAAAGCCAATGCCACTAAATTCCCCTGGCTATCATTTTAGATGTGCCGTCTGGAATATTAGAAGAGCGATTGAGAGAACAACAAAATCTCATCTTCCAATACGCTGTGCCCGAATCTATTTATCATGGCTCTGTGATTGTTATATTTTCCATAAAATTGATCTTCATGCAGACTGCTATCATGACTTTCACAACAACTAATACAATTACCCCCAAATGGAGAAAGCGTGGTACTTGTCCACCTCGCTGTGAGAAAGTGTGATCCTACCGTGTAAACAGTTATTGGGGGGACCATACCAGATTTTATTTTGATCAGGGAGTTTGGAGTCAACACGTGCTGGAGGTGAGAATTATATTGAGTATTCTTAATTAACAGTTGTGTTTGATCAGGGATTTAGAAGTTAGCACCTGTGAGAAAGTGAGAATTGAATTCAGAATGGCCTCCTAAACTAATAGCTGTCCTGGTATTGGGTGGAGCTCAAAGCCTTTGCTAAGATGTGCGTAAGGAAGCCAAAGTGAGTGATGTAAGCTGGAGGCATGTGGTTATTTGTTTCTATTTCTGGGGGGGAATATATACATATATATGTGTGTGTGTGTATATATACATATACATATATGTAAAATACACAAGCATTGAATGATGTATTTTTTTCTACTTTGGATGCCTCTAGAATCTGAGTACATGCTCGATATCTAATTTTTGCCTGAAATTGGATTGTCATTTACCTGCATCGAGGCAGCGTGACCCGCTAGAAGGGCATTGCTGGTAGTCGGATAGGCCTAGCTGTGTCTGGATGTCACCTCTGTTGCATGAACTTGGACATGGCACTTGAGCTCTCTGAAGTTCAGTGTACTCATTAGTAAAATGGCAGTGTGTTTCGTTTCGTTTTGTTTAGAGAGAAAGAAGGGGCGGAGGGGCAGAGGGAGAGAAAATCTGAAGCAGGCTCCACACTCAGTGCAGAGACTGCCACGGGGCTGGAGCCCACAACCCCGAGATCATGACCCGAGCAGAAATCAAGAGTTGGACCGACTGAGCCTCCCAGAACGGTAGTTATTATACTGACCTAACAAAAATAATAAAAAGCCAATCAAATAAGAATATAATGCATCTAACATAGTATTTAATGCATAGAAAAAACATATGTTCATCTAGTGTCTTTGCCTAAGATCTAGCACCTTCCACTTAAGATAAACTAAGTTCTTCATCATTCCCCAAATATGTGTCTTGTTGACCTGGCCTCTGGGCTCTGTGATTGCTTCTCTGTTTCTTTTCCATCTGTTCAAATATCTCCCTCTCTGAGGGCCATACTCATAATAAAAACTCTTCATTGTTTATTTTGAATTTAAATATAAGTGGGCACCTTGCATGTTTATTTGCTAAATTGCAAGCCTGCTCTCAGAGGTCTTGGATTTCTCCATTGCAGGATTTCCATGGGGATGCTATCTGTGGGTGCAAGCAGGGACAGGGACCGTGGGGAGACCCCAGGTCTCGCAGGGCCCTGTCTGCCTTCAGGACCAGATCCCTCTGCTACCTTCTCTGACTCCCGCTTTTCTGGTTCATTCAGGATCTTCCACAGGACCGCCAACCTTTCAGCTACACTCATCTTTGGCTTGCAAAATGTCTTTCCTACTAATTTCTCATAGATTATCTGTGTGACCCTCTAGCAATATTTTGTCACCAACTTACTTCTAACTATCAGCCTCCATCATTGGATTAGTTTTTAATAACTTCTGTACCTATTTATTTTCCCACCTCTATGCTCCACATATATATACACACGCATATACTCAACTTTTCTCAAAAGCATTCTTTTTTTTTAAAAAAAAAAAATGATTGACTTCTTTATTTGAGATAGAGAGAGTGAGGGGAGGGGCAGAGGGAGAGGGAGAGAGAGAGAATCTCAAGCAGACTCCTCACTGAGCATGGAACCTGACCCGGGGCTTGATCTCATGGCCCTGAGATCACGACCTGAGCCAAAATCAAGAGTCTGAAGCCCAATGGACGGAGACACCCAGGCGCCTGTCAAAATCATTCTTATCTTCCCCTCGGACTCCAAGTTTAGATTTAACCCGCCCAGAATCTCAGCTGGCTCTTCATACTGCCTGTCTTTGGGGTTCAAGTCCAATACTCTTTATATAAGTTTTCTGGACTCTCTCAGCTCACTATCATCAATCACTTCTTGAACATATAGAGCACTAAAAAAATTATTCCAGAAACCGCGCCATTACTCCTGTGGTAAATATTATTATTTAAAAAAAATAACAGACTTTATTGAGATTTTCCAATGTGTGAATTTGAATATTACACACTTATAAAGAACTACATGATTGTCGGGGCACCTGGGTGGCTCAGCTGGTTAAGGGGCTGCCTTCAGCTCAGGTCATGATCCCAGGGTCCTGGGATCAAGTCCTGCTTCTCCCTCTCCTCTCTGCTTGTGCCCTCTGTCGCCATCTCTGTCTCTCTCAAATAAATAAAGAAAATCTTAGAAAAAAAAAAGAATTACATGATTGAGATGGCCACTGTCATTACATCCATTTTACATACAGAAAAAATAAATACTTAGCTAAAAGTCACAAAATAGCAAATAGTAGAACTGATACTGATAGTAGAAAAGAGTCTGACACTCCACTGACTTTCAGCAAGTACTTTTTACATATTTTTAAAAGATTTTATTTATTTATTTGAGAGAGAGAGAGAGCAGGGAGAGAGAGGGACAAGCAGATTCCACACTGAGCGTGGAGTCTGATGCAGGGCTCAATCTCACAACCCTGAGATCATGACCAGAGCTCAAACCAAGAGTTGGACGCTTAACCGACTGAGCCACTCAGGTGCCCCAGTAAGTACTTTTTAATAAAAAGGTAAAATCCTTAACAAGTACCTTGATTATCCATGTTCACACTTGCTTTATTTATATATATATCTGTATTTGTTTGAACTGGATTATAAGTCTCTGAATTCTTGGCCTGTTAGTAAGAGTTAAAATTCATGAATTCCAGCATTCCTTGTAAAGTTCCCCAGAAAAGGACATGTTCATCCCAATATTTTTGCTCAATAGTAGATTTCAATGTTTAGAATCTTAAAGAATGATTATCCTTTGCAATGGGGCCTATATGACCCGGATTTTGCTAACAAATGTTTTTTTATATACATACTAACTTACATGGACTAGCTTGTCATTTAGGCATTAATGTCCATTCGATACAAACTACGTGGTCGGAAAGAATCTCTTTATTTCTTCAAGCTTATTTCCCGAGAATGTATCTAGCTATCCATTCAGGAAGGCAGTCAGCGAGTTAAAACCTGCTTACAGGGCATCTTGTCTGTAGACTTGGTGATAAAGGGTGAGGACCAAGTGATGACTGAGCCTACGGAACCTGAGTCCTTGCGGCCCTGGAGCTGTTCTCAGGACGGAGAAATCAGGAAACAAATCGAACAAAGGGATACGTACATGGTGTGTGCGTGTGCACATACACATTTTTAAAAAATGTAGGGAAGAAATTTTTAAAAAAAGAAAGAAACAACATAGGCTCAGTCCTCTTATTCCAGGTTTTTTTTAAAGAATACAGTGGCTCCCATTTTCTCAGGAAGATAAGAGAAGTTGAATTCGTATAACACAGTGTTTGAATCAGATATTTATCCCTTCTACCTTGCGTAATTGTTATTTGAATCTGTGCACTGAACGGCCAAGAAGCAAGATATGAGTGAGTAGAGAGTAGGGTCATGAACACAAAAGCATTTCCAACCCCCTTTTATTAATGTGCAGGTCTTATTTCAAAGTTCTACAATGCTTAGAGAACAAGCTTTGATAGCCATACCTGATCCAAATTAGTCAGCTGCTGCTTCTGCTCATTCTCCCAAGAAGAAAGAACGGTGAAGTTGCTCTGCAAAGAGAAACACACACAAATAACCACGATTCACCCCATAGACTTTCTCTGCTCCGGATCCACGAGCAAAGACTGTGTAAATCTAAAAAGTGGAAAGACCATTCAGTTCAGGCAATGTTAACATGGTACTGCTATCGGATTAAGAAATGACTATTAAAACAATAAAAGAATTGGATGACTGAATTTCTAGAATGCAGTAAATTGAGAGCTATCTACCTTATATCCATAAACTCATCAAACAACATATTCCTTTATTTTAAGGTGAAGATTAATCAAACGAAATGGGATTTTGGCATTTAATGATTTCAACTTGTTTTGCAAATGCCGGCAAGTTAATTAATCATTAATATTGATAAATATAATAATCTTTTAAAACAGAGAGAAAAACACATAGCTTAACAGACCCAATAAATTGCTGCCCCATCAAACACATGCCTTGCCTGTTTCTCTTCAGGGAAACAAGAGGTCCGTGACTGTTCACAAACAGCTCTGAGATCGGAGTCAGGATGATGGGAGCACGGATGGACCTGAGAGTGCATTGCACGGAGGAAGACGCCAACCACACGCCCTGTCCCCTCTGCCCCCCACGCGTCCGCCATCCCAGGCAGTGTGGAATGCCAGGGGCAGGCTCCCCTAGTCCCAATGTCTCTAAGTCCTCTTTATGTATAAAATACCATTTTGTTGGCTGGTAAACGTGTAATGACCAAAATGGAGCCATCCAATCAGAAAGTAGCTGTCATGGCTGAATAATGATTGAAAAAAAAAATCTGTGAAGATACAGATGATTTGTATCTAAATATAGTTAATATATATAATTTTGCCAAGAGAAGGCGAGAGCAACAAATTCACAACTTTTGCACAAGGTAAACACTTTCTAGATGGGAGCCAAACTCACTACAGCACTTAGCCTGGGAGCGCTTTGCTACCAGGTGGGGAGTGAGAAGGACCTGGTGCTCTCGGAAGCAATCCCAGGAAACGCTGGGAAGTGTTGGCTTCAGGGGATGCACCATCTTTCTGGACTCCTCCCTTAGGCTGGTGTCCTGTCTGCTGCTGTCAGGAAGTCCGATGGGTCTCACCACAACCGTTTCCCCCACTTTCCAAGCGTCGACTTTCCCGACGGTGCGCCACTGCATTTCATCAAGGTCATCTCTCTTGTCTCGTGGGAAAATGGTGGAGGCCAGTCGTTGGCTGGTAAACGTGTAACGACCAGCTCCTCGGAAGGAACAAACACAGTCACGGTGTGCGGTCTTGGCCAACGTCTGTGGTGTAACTGCTCCCACCAAGGCTGGATTCAGCACTGCGGTGTGACTGACTTGTTGCTGGGAAGGCACACACATCGTGAGCCGGTCGCCACTGGCTCGGGCCGCACCCTGGGGGCCGCTGGCTCTCTGGACTCCCTGGGAGCTCAGGAGAGGAGAGGTCCAGACAGAGGAACAGGGACTGTCCCCCAGAGGCCTGGCGGTGAGAGGAAGAGAGGGGAGGTGCTGGGTAAGGAAGGGCATTATTTTTGGCTGGCGGTTGAGCCATTTGGGGTGAGCTCCTAGCTGGGTCTCTGCAGGGAGGAGGCTCTGAGAACACGCAGCGGGGAGCAATTTTGACGGTTTAAGTGTGTTTCTCAGTTATAGTTAAACTTTTCTTACCATAAGAATCATGCAGAAGCTCTTTTAAAAGTGCATACTTTTTAGTTTTAACCCAAACTGACTGAATCAGTCCTTCCGGGGAGACCCTTGAGAAATCATATTTGAGCTAGTGGTTCTAGGATTCTATTGATCGGATCAGGCGAGGCTGGGAAGCACAAAGATTGAAGCCTTGACTCGGGGCATAGTTACCTAAGGGAGATAAAGCAGAACGGCGTTTTTCAACCCTTCCTGTGCACAGAATCACTTGGGCAAGTTCCCAAATTCTGTTGCTTAGTAGTCACCCCAGGGATCCGGATTTCTTCTGCCTCAGGTGGGGAAGACTGGACACCTGTGGCTTTGAAGAGTGCCTGGAGGATTCGAATACGCAGCCCAGCTGGGGCAGCGCTGACGTGTGTACTGCGAGGGAGGACAGACCACAGACCTGGAGGTAAATCAACAGCGTGAGCTCAAGGGTGTGAGGTCGTGGCTGCTGCTGGCGGGGGGAGGAGTCCTCTGTCCTCCCGCAGACAGAGGCTCATGTCGCGCTCCTCCCACGTCCCCAGCATCAGCCGTGGTCGGCATATGGTAATCCTACAATGAACGTGGAGCGAGTGAGTGCCCTAATTGGCTGACTTCATTAATAACCTGGTGATCATGTGTTGATTAACGCATTCTCTTGTTCGGAGGAACCTATCCACATGTCCACGGGACCGTCTGCACACAGTGACTTGACCCAAGGACATGCGCCCCTGCTGGAGGAGGCAAGTGGAGAAGACACTTCTTGAGCTTTCCGTTTCAGACACATTGTATCGTATCGTGTGGGGAGCTTATTTCCACCAAGCGCAGTCCAAAGTCCTGGTACATCTTTATTTATTTCTAGTGTACGCGAGACAAACTTCCCAGCTAGAAGGCACAAGCAAGGCTTTTGGAATGATTATTTTGGAAAGAGATAGAACATACATATTATTTACATATTTAATAGCAATTGAAGACATTTTAATGGGAGGTAATGTAAAACCTTTTCAAATGTCTAAGTAATGGTATTTGCCTCATATTTAAAAAAAATGACCTTTTCCTCAGACGCACGCATAATAGATTATTCCGCAATTATAAAAATGACTGTATTCCAAAAGCATACTTACCATTCCCAGGGTACAGCGGCTTTGGAGTGTGACCACAGTGAATTCTCAAGCAAGCGCGCGGCAGCCGTGCGTACGTGATAAATGCCACGCTTCATGTTTACCACCAGTGACGGAGTCAGCGTCTGTGCTCTCTCTGGCCCCTTTCCCCATGTATCTTACCTCTTCGATTTTGTTCTCTTGATTTCCTCAATGGCAGTTCAGCTTGGCTCCAAAGAACGAGAAGGGCTTTTTGCGTCCGCAATTGGTTCTGCTCTGATGACTTCAACGTGAAGAGTCACGTCACTTGCCCCGTGCACTGGGAGACGCAGGCTTCCTGGGGCCGCCGAGAAGAGCTCCCACCTCGCTGCCCCAGGATCTCCACCCGGGTGCAGACGAAAGGCTGGCGGGATGCGGCCGCTGGGTGGATATCTGATGTGTAGACCTGTCTACACAGCATCGAGAGCTAGATAGTGTATGTTTGATTTCAACCCGCAGGATTTGATCGCACCCCCACCCCAGGGGGGATATTTGGCACCATCAGGAGACATCTCTGGTTGTCACACTTAGGGGGCGAGAAAGTGCTCCTGGCGTCTTGCAGTGGAGGCCAGTTTTCTGAAAAGCACCCAGCATACCCCCAAAACGAGTAACTGCCCAGCCCCAAGTGCTAGCAGTGCCAAGACTGAGAAACATGCAGGTTCATGTGTATTTCTGTGTATCTCGAGGTTACGTGGCCCTGGACAAGATGCACAGTTCGTGGTCTACTCTTCTGTATCTCTTCAGCTCTAGTAAAGTCCTCCAGGATGGAGACAGCATCGTGGCCCCTCTGTACTGAGCACGACCCCTTAGATGGAGATGCCCCTGAATGTCGTCTGCAGTAACACAGGGGACCTCCGCAGAGGGCTTCTGGCCTGAGTACCCCTCCCCGGCCCTAGAGTGATGTGCACCATAGTTTCTTCTGTCGGGCCCCTTGAAGGCCCTGTGAGAGCGGCAGTGAAACCTCCGGGGAGAGCACGATGGCCCTCTAGCCGCAGCCGAGGATAAGTCAGCACGCTGTCGGATTACGAGACGCCGCCCAGAAGCCGATCTGGGGTTCTCCCAGCAAGGCCATACCACTGACCTCAGAGTCGCCCTCGACTTCCTTCTTCCCTTTCCGCGTTTGGTCTGGGCAAGGCTTGGCTGGCTTGTGTGTCCCCTCCATGCCCTACGCCACGGGCAGCTAGGCGGTGTCCAGTAAAGGCAGCAGACAGGCCCTCAGCCTGTGCTGACCCCGCCGCTGTGGCTGGCTAGCGCCATGGCTGGCAGCAGGTGCTCGCGGCTGGCCCAGCACCCAGGGGTTGGCATGCCTCTGGACTAGGCATTGGCACCTTCTCCTTCTGGCCATGTCCTTCCCCTTGGTTGTTTCCTGTTCCGGGCTGCCTGGTCTGTCAGGACTCCACTTTGGTTTCACCTTCTGGAAAGATCGGCCTCATGGTCCTGGTCCCAGGGCAACACCTTGGCCAGCCTCAAAGCAGGGATCACACCGTCAGTGTCTTCCCGCTAAACCCGCAAGGCGTGGACGGAGAGGCACGGCTGTGACATCCGTCACCTCGGTGAGGGACAGCATGGCCCCAGCGGATGGCCCATGCATGTGTCCACACACAGCACAAACAAAATTCTGGCTGGTTCCTGAAGGACCGGCAACCTCATCTGAACAATGAACCCACTGCAATGAATTATATGCACCTTTTCTGTGAAGCCCACACGGATGTCTAAGAGAACAGTAATAATTATGTATTTATTACCTGTATGTATTTTTTACCTGTTAACCAAGAGGGTGGGAGGCAAGAGGGACAGGAAACATCTTGCCAATTTCTGGGTTTCAAAGCATGAATAGAAATTTCACGTACTTCCCAACTCATGCAATGTGTTGAAGGAATGCTCTGGAAACCAGGCAGAACCCCCAGATTTTGCACAGGGGGGTTCGATCGGACACACATTCAGTCATCCAGTCACCGACACTGATGGACGTGGAAGAGGTGGGGGCACGCTCGGACAGGAGAGTCTGCGGTCGGTCGGGCCCTAAAGGATGCGTTTTTTTATAGGGAAGCTGGGAATCTTTATGGCGATCCAGGGACTTGACAGACGGTCACGGAGAGAGTGACCCAGGTCGCACACCGTGCGGGCTTGGAAGAGGCACAGGCCGTTCCCAGTGAGCCATCGGAGGCAACGCCGTGGAAGAGCTGGGGCTTCAGGTGTGCACGGATCCACCATGCAGCAAAGCGGACTTCTGGAACCTTCAGATGCAGGGGGTCGGAAACACGTCAGCTGTTCCTTCTGGGAAGATCTGCGTTTCTGTGAAAGAAGAGCCATAGAGAAACACCGCAGTGCAGGAGAGAAAGGCTGCCTCACTTCGATTCAACACAGCGGACACACACGGAAACCTCGCAACGCACACCCTGTTCTGTGCAGGTCAGGCTTTGCAGACACTTCTTTTTTTTTTTTTTTTAAAGATTTTATTTATTTATTTGACAGAGAGAGAGACAGCCAGCATGAGAGGGAACACAAGCAGGGGGAGTGGGAGAGGAAGAAGTAGGCTCCCAGCGAAGGAGCCTGACGTGGGGCTCGATCCCAGAACCCTGGGATCACTCCCTGAGCCGAAGGCAGATGCTTAACGACTGCGCCACCCAGGCGCCCCTTCACAGATACTTATTTTCCCTACACACCAGCAGCACCACTTGGTAGAAAGGGCCTGGGTTTGGAGTCAAACGACTCCCTGGCTGTGTAGACACATCAGACTCCCTAGCTGTGTAGACAGGAGCACGCATCTCACCCCCAGAGAGCCCTGTGCCTTCACCTGGGCCCAGGCCTGCCGTGAGGGTGGATGGAGTGGGGGTTGGGGGAACATGGAGTATCAGGGACCCCATACCCTCCTCTTCCCCTCCCCCACCCCCTTAGGAACATCGGCCAGTAGAAGGAGTAAGTCAACAGGGATTATGACACCTGTCGGAATGAGCTAAGGGGCGTAAGGAAAGCCTTCTTGAAGAGATGGGCTGCGAGGCCCTCCAGGAGCCCCTCAAGGCCTGCTGGGGGGAAGAATCAGCTTCAGTTTGGGTGTCAGTGGCTAAAGCAGAGTCCTGGCCCGGCTCTGCCCTAGTGACCGTCTCACCTCCCGTCCCTGAACTGCATCACACAGCCCGGGGGGCCCGAGCCCACATGCGCAGAGCACTTCCAGGATGCTTCCTGCCCTGGCCGGCAGCTAGACCACTCCGAGACACCTCTGATGCGTGTCACATAGGAATCGGGAAAGGATGTGTAAGCTGTTGGGTGACGGTTAGGAGGAAATCGACTCCAACTGCGGCAGGCCTTAACGGGGTGATTTTGCCCCTTGCCCCCTGAGGAATTCGGCAAAGTCTGGAGACATTTTCCTGCTGTCAGAGTTGGTGGGTGCTCCTGGCTCCAGGTGGGTGGCGGCTGGGGACACTGCTGAGCCTCCCACAATGTGCAGGATGCCCCGCTGCGCAGAATTACTGAGCCCCGGATGTCAGCGGTGCCCAGGGGGAGAGACACGGATTTGGGGGTTCTTGGTGCCCAGCCCATAGTATGGGGTGAGTGGTGGCAGCCCTGCCTTCATCCCCACTGACCTCATATCACGCTCATCCTGGCCACTGTCGTACGTCGAGCACCGCTCTATTTCTGGCCTTGGGATGACTTCCAGGGGAGGAAGGCAACAAAAATCATTTTGATGCCATCAACCTGCTTTCATGGAAAGGCTCCTGCTGCCTGGGAATCGGGCACCCGGTCTTTCTTTTCCTCCTCCTGCCACACCAGCTGGAGAAGCTTGGCCCTCGAGGGAGCAGACGGGACTGGGGACCTGGCCACGCTGGCGCCAGGAGCCAGCAGGGCTCAGTCCCTGGTGAGCCAGCAGCCGTGGCCCAGGGCCCGCCAAGGGCAAACAACCTCTAGCAAGTCTGCTCTCCAGGAAATCCTGCTGCTCAGCTCCCACTGGGACCAGCAGGCAGAGCACCCAGGCACCCAGGCACCTGCCCTCACCTCTTCACCCCTCCTTCCTTCAGCTTCCTCCATGGGGCACCGAGGATTGCTCTGATGGGGAAATGAAGTAATGTAAGTAAATAATTGGGGGAGAGAAACCCAAACGATCCTGGGTCTCCCGTCCTGGGAAGTGGCAGATGTGCCTCTTCCAAGGCAACCTGAGCTCGGATGGTGCCAAGTGGTACAGCTGCTCAGCCCCCTGTGCACCTGCCAGGCAGGATTTGCTGCCATGGTGAGCACCCCGGGGGACAGTGGGAGCACCTGACTAGCTTCAGGGGACAGGCTGGAACCTGCTAGCCTCTCAAAACCTTCAGTCCCGAAGGATAGCACTTCCCCAGGGGGGCCCTGCGAGGTGGGCATCCCTCCCCCTTTCAGAGATCGGCAACAACAGTAGCTGACACCTAGCACGTGCCAGGAACGTTCTGGAAAGTGTTACACAGATGAAGCAATTCCTCCACGTGTTATTGGGCCTCCAAAGGCTAGAACGGAACAGACCGCAGTTGGTCAGAGAGTGTGACTAACACTCCACAAGCAAGCGGAATGAGTGAAAATCTTCAGTTAAACCTCCCTTAAGCAGGCATCGGAGTTTAAAACAAATGGAGGAACTTTAGGAACGTGCAATCGAGATTGGGTTCACCGGGCAAACAAAAAATCCAGCTGAGAAAAACCCATGTTCTAACAGTCAACCTGGGCTCCAAACTTTGGAACTTCTGGGTAAATAGACGGGCTGCTCTAAACAGCGGCTTCCCATGGTCAGTCAGGTGGTCAGCAAGTTGAAATCAGAAGGCCAAGTGACAGAATTTTTAGACGAATGTGCTGGCCTTTCCAAGAGTTTTAAGTTCCTGACTTTGTGCTGCTGATGTTTGAAAAGGTGAGAATAATTTATAATCAGCCTGAAGAAAAGAAATCTCATGTTCTTTCATGTAAATGCTACTTTTTGGATCTTTGAAGATACTTCTGTAAAGAAGACAAATAATTCTCCTCTGCATTTGCTCTGAGATATCACATTTCTAATTTAGGAAATGTCTTTTTGTGGGACTTAGGATAAGAACAAAGGATCACATATTGCATGGTGCACTGGGTGTTATACGCAACTAATGAATCATCGAACTTTGCATCAGAAACCAGGGATGTACTGTACGGTGACTAACATAATATAATAAAAAACATTAAAAAAATAAAAGCATAAATCCCAAGTCAAAATATAAAAAAGAAAAAAAGAACAAAGGATCTGAATGAGGTCCTCAAAGCCGCTCCGCACTCTTTCTGGGCCCTTCTTATCTTTGTCCCCACGTCGGCAGAGAATAGAAACATCACAGCTTCCCTGAGTCATTACTCAAGCCAGGCTTTGCTCTTCAGGTCCCAGGGAAAAGAGGACTCCCAAAGCAGTGACGAGTGGACAAGTGGCAGTTAATACATATGCATGACTGAAGAAACGGATGGTTGGTGGAAGTGAGCTAGGGAATCCTAACTAGGGCTTAGAAATTTTGCTGAAAAGTCGTAACTGCTCATGAAGAAGAAAATGTGGGACTAGAATTTGGGAATTCAGTTTATATCATGTGCATGAACTGACTGTTTTCCTCCATACATTCCACTGCTGTGGGCATTTATGTGCTAAACAGTAGAAATTCAGTAAGTGTTTATGTTGAATGAGGAAAGTTCAGGCGCTTTTCAATCCTCAATCTCGTGACATGGAAATAAGCTTTTCTTCGGAGAATTAAAATACGAACATAAGTATGAGTGGTCAGTCGTTGCAGTAATAGTGTCTTGACTGATGGCATGTTGTGACTAAGAACGTTCTCCTTGACATTTCTGAAATGTAATGGCACATGTCAACCTCTGATGAATAACAGATATGCCCAGGACTCCTTTCTCACCGGATAATTACCGAGTTTCTAATTTCAAGAGATCTCTTTGATTTTCTAACAAAAATATTCAGTATACTTGCTGGATATTTGGGGAGAGGGAAATTCAGAGTCCAGAAGAAGACACAGAATGATATATTTTGATCAACTGTAAAAGGACTTCACAGATTTCTTCTACATTGCTTGGCTTACAAAGTAGTCTGTTAACCCATCTCACAAGAAGCATGTCCTAAATTTAAGCACTGATGTGTGATACCGAGACCAAAATCAGAAACAAAAATAAAGTCAGAGGTCATAAAGCAATCACAGAATTCATACGGGACAGCACCGCAATCGGCTGTGGGGGAAGTGTGCCTACTCCGTGCGTTCTGGTGTGAAAGCCGTGGTAAGATGTCCAAAGCTCAGGGGAAACACTTAGGGCACAACTCGAGCTTCGAGCAACTATAGCTGTATTGCATCATTTAGCCCTCAATTAGGCTGGGACACACGACACTGAAGGGACCAGAGAAGCGTATTACAATAGTGAGAGAGGAACACTTGGGGCACCTGCAGACTATCACATCTGGGAACCCGAGTCCATCGCCACAGAAGAAACGATGTAGACCGTGGGGAGCGGGGGAGGGCAGGAGTAGAAAGAGAGAGGCTACCGAAAACCTGGACTGGGGCCTGGTGTCCCAGACAAAGTCAGAGCACACCCCTCATCTGTAACAAAGGAGATGGATCAAGGCATCCGTTAGAGCCCACCCATCCTCTCCTAAACCAGGCCGAGTCTGTGGTGCGACGTTGAATCTTTGAGTGTGGACGAAGCTGAGCAGCCACTAGCCCTTTGGCTCAGGGTGAATACAGCTATGGACTAGTTATTCTCCTATCCGTCCCTGTGTACAATGGGAGGACAAGGTCAGGATCCTACTGATTAGCAGTGACAATGACAACAGCACATCGCGTCTTTCTGAACAAGAGCCTACGATCGGCTCTCTGCACACGCAACGTCAGATAGTATGTTGTTCAACCTTCACCAAAACATTAAGGGTTAAATGTAGGTCAGTTTTATGAATTAGAAGACATAGCTTAGAAAGGTAAATAGCTCACCCAAAGTCAGAGAAGTAGTATGAGATAGACTTTCATTTACACACTTTTCTCATCTGATTCCAAACCCCACACCCCCTGCACCTGTGCACTGCTTAATAAATGCTAATATAATGAACGAATGGTGGAAATGTATAAAGAGGAAAGTAAACAAGAGGAAGAAGAAGGGAAATTACTTTCCCCAAGGGAATGCACATTTTTGCTATTACTGAAGTCTTACATTTTTAACCAAAATACAAAACAAGCAAAAAATCCTTTAAAGTGTAGTGAACTGGTCGAATTCTGGACTTTTTCTAAAATACCACATATTCAGAAAATGTGGATAGGGCATTGGTTAAGATCTACCCTTTGTCCCTTCTTCCCTCCTTGTCTTCCTCTCCTTCCTTCCTTCCTTCCTTCCTTCCTTCCTTCCTTCCTTCCTTCCTTCCTTCCTCAATCCATTTCTTTTCAGTTCTGTTAAGGCTATAGCTCATTTGGGTAATTACCTATATGAAGGGAAGTAATGGACAATAAGTTAGGGCGAGTATGTCTGAGTTCAAGAATGCTACAGTCTGGGAGGTGAGCAAACACAGGGCCACAGAACATGATTAGTACAAAGGGCATGCCTGTACTTCTGGGGGTTCGAGTGCTGAGCTGAGACTGACAGAGTTAAGAGCTGCCAGATTGAAGACACACTCCTCAAGCTATACCCATGGAAGAAATCGGTCATCTCCATTTTGTTCCATTAAAGCAAACAATTCCCAAAGAAAGGAACTTGGTCATGTTCACTGTCCTCCATTTGACAGTGGCGGGAACCATGGGTTCAGGGACCTTATTGGACTGCTGATCACAGAACCCTCTCATCCAGCACAGCTGCTGGCGGAGTAGACATTTAGTACTTATTTAGAGAGCAAAGAATATTTTTCTTTCTTTATTTTCAGAAAATTTGGTCTGAAACAAGCACATGCTTAGGATCTTTGATTCTGAGATGGGGATAAAGGAGCAGAGAATAAAAATGAACATGGATGTTAGATACAGAAGTCAAACTCCATTTCGTTGGTGACTACCTCCAAGCCTGTCAGCATTGTCAGGTTGAAAGAAATCACTCGGGATGGTCAGATTGCCAAGGTCACCCTGGCTGTAGGAGGCAGAGCTTTGGCTTGAGTCCTGAGCTCTGTGATTCTCAAGCCCTTACCCTGGACCACATCGCCAATATGTGTTTGCAAGCATTTCCTAAGGTTAAACCTCGGGGACATAATCAGGTGTGGCATCATGTCGGAAATTTACTTGATGATCAATAGAGACACTTTCCTGGGAAAGTGCACCCAAGTAGCCTGCGTCAGTCTTGCTGCCCTTAGCTCCATGCTTTGTCAGTCTAACTCCTGATGACCTACACCCAGAACGTCTCCGGGGTTGCCCGTCCCGCCTTTACACGGGCAGCCGCGATTTCACGTTCTTTCTCTAGGACCATGCTCCAGCCTCTTAAACTATTTAGTGTCCTCTGAATAGTCTCTGTGTCTGGATCATCCATCCACCGTGCTGTCACTGGGGAGAGCGCACACTCTGATGCCTGGTGCTTCTCCAGCTCAAGGGAAGAAGGCCGCCTTGTGGCTGAACAACCTCACCTCCAGAATGTCTGATGGAAGAGGAACCTGAGAGACATATTAGCATCAGACCGCAAAGAGAAGTGAGACCAAGCAGCGGAGTGTAACAATGAACCATGGAGACTGGAGGTAACTCTTCCTTGAATCCCTATTATGTCACTTATTCCACCTGTTTGACCAGGTGCAAGTAACTTTCCCTCTCTTGGCGTCATCCTTTATAAAAACAGTGGTGATAATGGTGACAAAGAGTATTCTTTTCATAGAATTGTGTCAGCATTCAATGGGATAACCCATTTAAAACTCTGGAATGTCGAATGCGCATTCATTGCTATCAGCTTTGTTAAAATAAGCAAGCGTATATTACAATAAGTGTTTCCCACATAGTACTGTATTAGTTAATATTTAATAAACAGTGACATCCTTTTCTAGTGGCAGGTCTAAAAATTAAGAACAATAAATGTTAGCTTCCCTTCCCTAATCCCCTACTCAGCTGGGGATTATGTTTCCAAATAGTGACCAGCCCCAACAGACACTTCCTTCTGTGACAAGGCCAGTGGTGTCAGACTCATTAACATTTCTTGAACTTGTCTTTAGAGAATCAGAAAAGAGCAAGAATGTGCTGAATCTAGACGGATGTCCCATTCAGCCCTGAGAGGTCAATTCCGTGCCATCTGGAGAAGGTCTTATGGCTTTCTGTTTGGATCGCATTTCCACTTCTTTTCTTTAATCCTGCTGACTTTGAACATCTTTTCGAGCGTGCATCGCTTTTTCTTTCTTCCTGAATGTATCTGTCCAAAGAGTTTGCACTTCTCCGAATCACCCACTACCAGTCTTATGTTTCACACAAAGGTCTGTGTAGCTCTAGGAGCTTGGCTGAGATGATGAAATTGGGTGTGAAGATGATGGTTATACACATGTACATGTGTGACCTTCTAGAAAGAGGGAATGCTCATTCCATCACCCCACAGAGTACCTGGTTTGTAGGCACCACTCAAATAAAGGTTTGTTGAGCTGACAAGGTAAACATCAGATGGCTGTTTTGACCTTGAATGTGGCAGTGCAGAATTGAAAATTAGTGTGGAGATCTGAGGGAAACGATCCACCTTTATCATCCTCACTGTGCTTCTCGGTACTTACTGTATTAAATTGGATCAATTTGTTATTTAGATGGCTGCCTCAGGAAAGATTTATGACAGAAGAGGACTTACTCCCTGTTTCATAAGCAAACAAAAAAGAAACCAGTTAGAGACTAGACCCCTTGTCCAAGGTCAAATATGGAAATGTTGATGGGGGCTCTACCTTTTTTTTCTTATAGAATATTCAAACCTTAATTTTTAGTTTCAAAATGGAAAACATTTCAAGCACATTCCTTTATCAAACGTGGCATTCTTGTGTTACAAAGGTGTCTTTAAAAGAGGAATAAATGAGTCTATGAGAAGGAATTATCAACTCGTTTCAAACCTGTATCTCTCTTTGACTGACTCTTCTATGGGGAGAAGTCACTTTGTGATCTTATTTCTATAGCAATATTCAAAGACATCAGTTACCAGTTGGCCTGTGTCAGAGAGCTCTTTGGGGTCTCATGGCTCTTAGTGTGTTATCATATCTCTCATTCTTGCTTTGTTCTCTAACATATTCATAGAATTATAAATTGTTGGGATTGAAAGGAATTTTTTAAGTTGCCCAGTCCAGTCTTCATATTTTATTGATAAATTAATCAAAATCAAAATTAATCAAAAAGGCTAATCATTTGCCAGTGGTCCCAGGGCTATTTAGTGAAAGAATGGGCACAGTGTCTTCAACCTAACACACTCTCCTGCTACAGGCTGTCTCTACATGAATCTGGAGGATGCCCTTAAGTGAAGAAATCTATTGAGTATTGTCAAAATATGTCTTTCTCTTTACTGATTTTCTAACTTTTCTCCACTATATTTACCCCTGTCATTGAGGGGATATTTAAGGTTGAGAACAATTATCTATAACTAGAGATTTATAAAAAGTAGAACTGAATGCTATCTCCCACCTCTGTCTCAGAAAACAATATTTATTTCTTGGGTTGGAATAGTGATTTTTTAAATTACTGAATATATATTGCATTATTAAGAAACCGGGACATGCTCATAAAGTTGGCTGATATCTTGAACTTGTAAGAGTTTTAATCACATAGTACAAAAGATATGTAATAAAAAGGTTAGAATTTTACACCATTGTAAAATTAATGTGATTGTTGTACAGATAAGATAAAGTGAAAAATATGATGCATTTAATTAATAGTTTCAAATATTCAAAAAGGAAAAGGAAAACAACTAAATACATATTAGTATAATAGAAGAAGCTAAAATCTGCATTTATATAACATAATTCAGATTATAATATGCTTCCAGGAACTTTGGGGTTTAGGCAAAGAATATGTTAATACCGCCTTTTTTCCTGGAGGAATTTACAGCTCAGAGATTGACTCACCCAAGATCACAAAGCAAACAAGTGTGAAGGCTTCCGAACACCTCAGAAGGAATTTGGCATTCTTTCTGCAAATCTCAGTGGGTCCCAGAGGTATTCGTATGCAAGACTGAGGATTACGGAACGATGACCCAAAAAATGTGAATTTTTTAAATTTTTAAAAAATTTTTTAAAAATAAAGAAATGATTGGGGATGCTGAAGGTTAGTGACAGATACTAGTTCATTAAATAGAAGTGGATTTCAATTTGTTCACAGATATTTGACTTTTTAAAGAGCAGGCGAAATTCGGATCAACCAATGTTCCCTATGCATAAGGAACTCCATTTAATGTTGAAAAACAAAGATGCTTAAAGCACAGACTGTCTCACAAAGGAGACACCAAGCCCACAGCCCAGTGGACTCTGGAGCTCAGAGCATAGGATTCCGGAAGAGAGGTTTTAAGTATTATATGCCTGCAATGGAACAAAAGGCATGTTAGGTTACTATTAATATTGAAACAACAATACATTATGTTGGTGTGTTAATGAAATGTAAATGATCTTTTGAATCTGATTTTGTTTTTAAGTAGGCTCCACACTCAGTGTGGAGCCCAATGTGGGGCTTGAACTCACAATCATGAGATCACGACCTGAGCTGAGATCAAGTATCAGTCACTTAACCGACTGAGCCACCCAGACACCCCTGAATCTGTTTTTTTAAGAAAATAAGTAAGTCATTTCAAAATAAAGAGTTAATTTTGTATAAATATAAATTAAATCATCATTTGGGTATTTGACTCATGAATTAAACAGATAATTTACAATTAAAGATCACATCAAGTAGTTCCTGATTAAAGGGAAAAAAAGCTTAGCTTATCAGATATCGGCTTTTTCATATACAGATGTGAAATTACAGTCTGATTCAACATACACATGTGTGTAGGTCCGTACATAGCTGTAGGCAGAACTGTTTGCATCCTGGAGATGTAACTGTCAGGCTACACATCACTAGAAGGTGAATAAAACACCAAATACGTTGCTGCATACATTTTCTAATTAACTGACAAGTAATCAGAAGTAATTAGCAATGGCTTTTTAACTTTTTAAATAAAACGGCTCCTGTTTAATCATGCATTAAAGAAACTTAAATCATGCATTAAAGAATGACTTAGAGAACAACTTAGTTTTCTCTGAATGTATAGCTATTTTTAATGAAAACTGGGATCGTATTATATAAACACTTTAATGCTTTTTCCATGAAGCTCATATATAGTGTTTCCATGTAATCAAATATTATTTTGAAAATGGAATTTTAATGATTTATTTAACAAATCCTCTGCTGTTGGTTAATGGAGTTATTGCCAATGTTGCTTCTCCTGCCAGGAGGGAGAGTACTGAGTGACAGCAGGCTTGGCACCCAGGGCTGGAGGACAGGAGTGCTGGGTGATGGGTGAGGGCAGGTGTAGATATGGGAGGGGAGTGGGGTCACGAGGGAACCAGGCAGTGGGTCAGATGAGACCCACCAAATCGTTCACATTCCTGGACCTTGGAAAGGGCTGAAAACCCTCCAGATTCTGAAGCAGAAACTTTGAGTCCCAGGGTAGATGATATTTATAGATCAGCTTTGTTGAAAAACCATTTCTAAGTTTTAAAAATATATATATTTCCTTAACTATAGTTTCTTTCTTTCTTCTTCCTTCCTTCCTTCCTTCCTTTCTTTCTTTCTTTCTTTCTTTCTTTCTTTCTTTCTTTCTTTCTTTCTTTCTTTCTTTCCTCTTTCTTTCTTTTTTTAGATTTAACTTATTTATTTGAAACAGAGGGAGAGGGAGAGAGCATGAGCAGGGGGAGCGTCAGGCAGAGGGAGAGAGAGAAGCAGACCCTTGGCTGAGAAGGCAGCCCAGTGTGGAACTCCATCCCAGGACCCCGGGACAGTGACCTGAGCTGAAGGCAGATGCTTAACCAACAGAGCCACCCAGGTGCCCCAGATTTCCTTAACTTTAGTATCTGATGCCAATCTCTGACCTTTGTCTTCACTTCTTGTACATAAATTCTTCTCCTCTCCTGTCTTTGAGAAGTCACCTAATATTTCTGAATCTGCCCCCCTACCCATATGGTGGCTTTAATAATCATGAGTGTAAATATTTAATACACGTAGAATGTATTAATGCTTATACGTGACGGCAAGCTCGGTGTATAGCGCTCAATATAAAAATGCCTTCAACTACAATGTGTGTAATCGTCTGCCTCCTGTGCTTTATAAATAAACTGATAAGTATTGCTATTGGTGATTATTTTAGTTTGCTGGGTGAAACATACAATTTTATTCTTTCGCCGTGTTTTTCTTTAACCTATCTTGAAACCAGATGGAGCTGTCTTTTATTATTTAGATGGTTCGTTTCTACAGAAATGAAAGTATGCCTGATAATTATTCTTTTCGTGGGTCTCGTGCCTGAGTGGCTAGCATTCAATAAGTCAGTGTCTTCGACACGGAGTGTTTTTCCAAAAAAAGCCTTGCGTGAGAGGTGAATGGCTTTCATGCAGTGGTGAGATGATGCATGAGGGGCAGTAAGCTATTATAGATTTTCTGTTGAAATTAGCAAGTAAAATAAGTCACTGTTGTTCGAAGTTCTCACACAGGTGGGAGAAGAGCAAATGCATCACTAGTGACCTGTTGGAGAACTCCACCTCCTCAGATTCATGCTGATTCTAAACTGCCCGAGAGTGAACTAGAGATGACACCGCACGGTAATCCCACATGTAATGTGCTGATAATTAAATCCCTCTGACAATTACATCATGCATTAGCAGGCTCAGCCCAATCCATTACTCATGATCACTATCTTGGACAAAACAAAATGGGTACACGAGGGACCATCAGTGGAGCAGACGCTCCTATGGAAGAAGGCAGCCAAACTCTGTGCATGTAACGTGATCTGTGGACGGCTAAGTAGGGGTTCCTTTCAGCTTCCCTAGTGGGAAACAAGCTCCTACAGACAATGGCTCCCAAGCTTGCCACCTTCCTGGCTAGGTGTCTTTGCCAGTCTAAGTACATGGCAAAGATAAAATAGTCATGGATCGCACCAAGGTATTCCAAAAAAAAAGAAGAAGAAGTCTAGTAATTTTGCTGTAAAGAGAGGCAACCACGATCTCTTATCGCTGCTTCTAAGCTACAGTAAAGACGCAGACCGTTACTCTCATTCATTATACTCTATTAGCTTAGGGAGCGATCTGAACTCGTATTTTAAAAATTATTTCTAAGACAAACATAGGCATAACTGACATCAGAAGTCACAAAACTGGAAGGAAAAATTGCCAGAGCACCTTTCTCCCAATGGGCCTTGCACACACAGGCGTGGAAGCCATCTGTTGATATAGGTAGCCCTGTTCACTGGGGAGCCCTTGCTCTTCTCCGAGTCCTGGAAACTGAACAGGTTCCCTTCCTGAGTGAAGCCATAGCAGCGTACCGATCAAGCTCCGGCTAACATAACTCAGGATACGTGCTGCCGAAGCGGGCACGAGACTAACTTAATTTCACATCCTGGCCCCGTGGTTTCCCGATGGTGTGACCTAGCATAAGCGAGTCACCCTCTCCCCACCAAAGCTGCTTCTATTTGTCTTACTCAGGGTAGGACAAGCTCTGTCGCGGTTATAAACAGATCTCAGAACCCCAGCGGCGTAACATCACTGATGCTTATATGTTGCTCTTGCAAAGCCCAGTGAGGGTCCGATTTCCCCTGGATTTCTACCCTCCATGCGGTGACTCAGAGACCCAGGCTTCCTCCACCACATGACGTCACTACATGTCCAGTGAAATGGTGCATTTGTACTCAACGGCCTCTGACCTTCGCACATTCCACCAGCTGGAATGATTCTGATGGCTTCAAAGTAGCTCTGAGAGAAGATGGGAGAGAAGGTGGGAGGTCTTCCATGTGCCCAGGAAATACGGAGGAAGCAAATCTGGAGAGGACTAGGAACTACACACACTCTCTCATAAGGTAAAGCTTTTGGTATTTACAAAGCTGTCGGTATGCTTCTTGACACCTAGTCATGCAAGAAACAATTATTACTGTACCACAGAATTCTTATTATCTACCTTAAAGGCATGGGAGACTCACCTGTTAGTGTCTTCTGCGCAGTGCTGACGATGATTTCATCGCCCTTCCAGGACCCCACTTTGACTGTTCGAGCCACGTGAAGGGGAGGACCTGGATCAGCTGCCTTCTTGTGAGGTGTTTATGATCTCTAAATAGGTTCCCTCCCCTTCTAACTGACTGGCCAAAGCCAAATGGTGATATAGGTAATGCTTTTCTACCTCCCTTTTAAGTTTAAACCTCTGACTTTGGTGCTGGGGTGACCTCATCTCACAGCTCCCAGGAACAGCCACTCATGGACAGCCGCTGTCTTGCTCCTTCCATCCGTCTCCTCAGGGTCAGTCCAACCCAGCCCCCTCCCTAGTGGGACTTTCTAACAAAAATTTGGAGAAGCAACTCATATGAAATTTAATTTTGAACTAGAGGAAAAGAATTACTGTCGAAAACTGTACTAGGAAGGTGATGTGGAGTTGGCACAGGTGATCCAGGTCACACATGAGCAGAGAATCAGGAGTGGATGGGTGTAGAGAAGGCAAGTTGAGAAGACCTTGGCTGGGTGGCCGCAGACCATGTGATGTTAACCTATGCCCCCATCCCTTCTAGTCTCCGGACGAACTTAGCTTCTGCTCTAATAGCTTCTGATTAGACCATTAGCAGACTTGATTGTAATTGCAACTAATGGCTCCATACCCAACCCTTCTCTCCTTCTGGTTGACTAGCACTCTGATGGACTGGTGCTAACACAAGGCAGCGTGACACGTTGATAAAAGAACAATCCAGCAACGGGCGGACAAGTCTTTAGAATTCCCTGGAATGAAAAAGAAGAGAAAATAAAGCAAAAGCAAAGATAAGAAAAAAATAAGGGGGGGGGAGGATAATGAGGGGAGGAAGGGTAGAACTCCAACCTTGTAGGCAACCCCGTTCCTTTCCAGACATTTGGCTGGCTTAATTTCTGGTCGTAAAAGCAAGCCCGATTGTCAAGGGAAACTATTTCCTCCTTCCTTACCACAGAGCCAACACAGAGCCCTGAGGAATCAAGGATCAACCACGTACTCTTTAAATACCTCCTTTGAAAAGACGTATACTATAGGATCCATTTACTTGGCTGCCAATTCTTGCCATTTCCCCATTTACTGAGACTGTTTAAGGTAAGCATTGGACAGCAGAAACCAGCTGCCACGGGGGCTATTATGGGCTTTACAGAACACTGCAAAAGATTTGGTACATTTCAAAGGTGAAATGGGAACACCCAATGTTATTTAAATTCACTTTGCATCTCCTGTATCATGTTCATTAAGCACTTTGTATGCACTGGGTACTGAGCTAAGCACCATACCTTACGGCACAGATCTGGCATTAGTGTTGCTTCATCCCCCTTACGCAGCTAGAGTTATAGAACATGAGAGTATTTATTTCAAGGTCTCCCAGACACAGAACAAAAGTTTCTATCCTAATTACTCTCGGTATTGAACAAGTCAGACACTTAACCCGTGGCCTATGAGTTCGTTCTCAGCTCATTGTAGGACATATGCAAGACACCACCTGCACTTTCCTGTGCCTACACACGAGCAGCCTATTTCCAGGGGGATGCAGGTCGCCCAGATGGAAAGCCAGTGGCTGCTTTTAAGCCCAGGGGTGAATTGCCTTTGACATGAGAAGAAACTCTCCTACTGTCTTCAAAAAACCTTAACAGAGCACAGACTCTATAATTATGTTTGGTGTTGCCCTTTTAATATTAAAGAAATATGTCAGGATTTATCTCCGATAAGGGTGGGAGTGTTACCCCCATAGTTCACTATGGGAATCTATTTACCCTTCTCCATTGTTTAACATAGGTCAGACACACGCACACACACCAGTTGCCTGTAGGATAAAGTGTGGTGTTTGGCGTCCAAGTGGACTCACAGCCTGGTCAGCAACCATATCACTTCCAGCTTTGACTCCTGCCTCTTTCCTGTCCACACTAGACACTCCCTTCATACAGGAATGATTGTGCCGTATAATGAACCATGGATCTTTATACATCCGTGTCTTTAGTGAGGTCTCTCTTGTTTACTGGGAAAATGCTACACTCTTCAAAACTCAGTTCGAGCACCACATTCCCAGGAAATGACTGGGAATGCACCAGGCAGCATTCGGGGCGCCCCCTCTGGCTTCCTTGTTTGGTTTTCAATGACAGCGCTTACCACAAGTGAGGGAGCCCTGTATTTGCTGTCCTAACTCCTCTCCAGGCTGTGCGGTCCTCCAGCCAGTATGTTTATCTTTGTATCCTCAGTGGTCCCTCAGAGTCGGGGGTAGCACATAAGCCCTCTCCACATGCTTGGTGACTGAGAGAAGGAGAGAAGAGGCTTGACTGGAAGCTTCGTTGAAGGTTGAATTCTAGTCACCATCACTGGACCGAGGGATACCTCTTGGATTAATTGGTTTGTTCAAGCATTCCTCTTGACTCTCTTGACTCTTGAAGGTAATGCAGTTGCTGTCTAGGGGGTAGGAGACAAAGGTGACACTGTAGTGTAGTGGAGAACCCGCCTGAACTCAAGGAGTATTTGGAATGAATGGGACCGAGCTCCCTCCCAGGCCAGCCTCCCTCCTAGTCCCCGCCAAAAACAGGGTCTCCCACATAGGGCACCTGGTTTCCCCCAAGTGAAACTCCCTTTTGCAGCAAGTCCAGCTGAAAGGCTTGAGGGGATGTTAACCAGCTCCACATGGGAACTTTGTAGTCCCCTCTCTTCTCTCCGGGCCACGCAAATCCAGAACACCAGGAAAGCCTGCCCCCACACCTGCTGTCCTTCCTTAATTCCCATGCCTGTTCCATGAGTCCTAAAACCACATGCCATGATCTTCAATGAGAGCCAAATATGGATGAGGCCTGGGGGTGCCTGACCTGTGGTTGGGTGGCCCTGCCATGACAGGTGATGAGACAGAAATAAGCACTTTGTAAGACCAGACAGAAGACTAGGAGCTCAAAGAAACTGAGCCAGGAAAAGTCTTAAAGAAGCTGGTGAGAGCCTTCACACATCTGTGAGAACTGACACTGAAACCCCTGTCTTCGAAGCAGGTCTCCATCTACGAGCTCCACACGTAATTAATAGCGCTTGGGCTTCGGGGAAGGGAGCAGCCGCAGTCTTCGGGGAGAGGCTGGCTGGTTGCAGCACATTTCTGCCCATCTGCTGTCTAGCACCAGTTCCGAGTGAATTAATGGGGGAGATTCATGAGCTCTACAAATGGCTGCCAGTGTTTTTAATATGACAAGAAGGCATATGGGTAAGGGCACAGAGGATATTCCTGTACTCATTTAGACAGAAAGAAAAGCCAATGTGAAATCTACTCCAAAAATTCCGAGTCTGCATCCTATTAAGTAACATTTTAAACTGAGCAAAAACTACCATAGTCCTAAGGCTCAGTCATCTGGCATATCTGGGGACAGGAGAAGTCCCCATAAGTGAGCTGCAGGGACCGACGCCCCCCCCTTTGCTGCCCTTTGAAACGTGCTGTCCCAGTCACGTGGCCACAAACGTGCCCCCCCTCCACTGTATGTCATCGGCTAATTCCTCAGACCCTGAAGAGCTCAGATCTGATGTCCCTTAGATGAAGCATCACCAGCTCTAACACTGACGTCTCAACCGGTCAGGCCCCTGCATTTGCCATAGAAAAGCTACCCTCCGTAGTAACTAAATGTCTAGTCCGCTGTCCACTTTTTTAGTTTTATTTAAACTCAGAGCATAAATTCTAAAACTATTCCAAACCCCCATACCTCCGGTGGGTAGCAAAGGGCCTTGATGACTATTTAGCGAATGTCACTTAGGAATGGCCTTGGTCATCTCTGTCCAAAGCTAGACTGATTCCCATGTATCCCATCTTGCCTTCTGCATTTTCCATATTGAAGCCAATGTGGTCTGTTTAAAACTATATATATATATATATATACACACACACACACATAGTACTACTACTGGTCTAATAATACTTTTGGTAATCTGTGGAAATATAACAAACCACCCCAAAATTTAGTGACTTAAAACAAGAGCAGCTGTTGGGTTTGCACATGAATCTACCATTTGGACAGGGCTTAATTTAACTCACTCAGGATCTACTCCCACACATATTCCTCAAGTAAGTCTGCGTAAATTGGTGAAATCTGGCAATTCCTTTGGTACATACTGCATTTCCTCATGGGTACCACTTCATCCCTGTTTCCCTGGGAACACTCAGACTTGATTCTGGTTATTGGTGCAGAACTACAGTTCCCAAACTGTGTGCCAAGGTGCCTGGGGCACCAGACTAAATTCACAAAGGTGCCACAGAATATTTTAAGGAAAATACAGATACTCAACTTCCGTGGAACACTATGTGAGTTACCGGCTTAAAGTATGTCCTGGTTTCAACATTAGATCACGCTGCAATCTTTTCAATGATGTTTTATCTTTTTAAATCTGAGATCAGTTCCTGGGATAAAAAGCTAGCACTGTGTGATAATCAATTTGCAACATGACATGAGGGTGGCAGATTCTAAATCTGATTCCAAGGTTTGAGAAGTTGAGCAGTACCCAATAGGGACACGCAAGCCATTCGTAAACAGTCATGGTTACTTAAGAATAAAGTACAAAAATGTTTTTTTCTTTTGGTTGTATGTATCATTTTCTTTCAAATAACTATGAAATGGCGATGAACAATGAATGAGTGACAATTAAGGGCCAAATGTCTTTTTTTTTAAAAAAGATTTAAAAGATTTTTTACAAGATTTATTTGAGAGAGAGAGAGAGAGCATGCACAGGGGAAGGGGGAGAGGGAGAGGGAGAGACAGTCTCTAGCAGACTCCTCACTGGGTGAGGAGCCCAATGCAGGGCTCAATCTTATGACCCTGAGATCATGACCTGAGCTGAAATCAAGAGTCGGACGCTAAACCAACTGAGTCGCCCAGGTGCCCCAGGCCAAACTTCTTTTTTCCGAGCTTCATTTGGGATATAATTGGCATATAACATTGTGTAACTTTTAGGTATGAAATGTGATTATTTAAACACATGTATATTACAAAATGATTACCACAATAAAGTTCGTTAACACATCCTTCGCCTCCCATAATTACCATCTGGTGGTTGTTGATGTTAATGGTGAGAACATTTAAGATCTGCTCTCTTGGAAACTTTCAAGTGTTCAATACAGGAGTTTAAACTACAGTCATCATGTTGTGCATTAGATCCCCAGGACTCAGCCCACTTAGACCTGGAGGTTTGTGCCCATTGACCAACATCTCCCCATTCCCCCAACTCTTTAGCCCTTGGCACCCACCAAGTCTACTGTGTTTCTGTGAGTTTTGCTTTTTGAAATTCCAGATATAAATGAGATCATACAATATTTGTCTTTGTCTGTCTGGCTATTTCACTTAACATAATGCCCTCAAGCTTCATCCATGTTCTTACAAATGGAAGGATTTCCTTCTTCTTTTTTAATGGCTGAGTAATATTCCAGAATTTAGGAATTTGAGGTTTCAGCCACATAAAAATCTGCCCCTGTGTCCCCCATCTATCGTTGCACTAATTTTCCTGGTGATTCAGCTGCCCAGGAGATTAGACTAAAGCTTTGGTTTCCAGAAATCTCAGTTCTGTAGCTAAGGGAGGTCAGGTTGTTTTAGGGCAATTGTAGAAGCTTTCTGGTCCCTTACGGGCCTTGAACTGAGAATCTAAAGGCATGACTCATCAATTTTTTTTCTCCGAGATCTCTAGCAAGCTTACAATCACCCAACCTACCTATCAACTATGTCCCTTATTTTCACTAAAATGTATCACTTAGGATTTGCTTTGTATATGTACTTGTTGATACGTGCCTATAGGTAATACTTTAGGTAACTGTTTTGTCATTGCATGACGTAGACCTCCAGGACCCCTTACCACTGTAACATGGTCTCTGACACCTTTTAACCAAATCCAATCAAAGAACCAATTCCACATTCTCATGCTTAATGTCATGTTGCCTAGAACCACACTGGACATCAACAACTCTCTTAATAGAAAATAGAAGTAGAATAAAATTATAAAATACTGCGGGTTAAGAAATTAGACCTTACAAAACCATGTGAGCAGCTGTGAAGTTAAGTTAATGAAGTTATAAAGAGAATTTAAGAGAGAAGGAGCATGCACGCACCCACACAGGTCAAGAACCAGATGTGGAAACCATGAATGCATTGGGATTTGAGGGGAAAGCTGGAAGTGAGAACTGTCCAGATGCTGGAGCAGAGCCACAAAGGGTGGCAGGTCTAGAAATCTGTGGAAGGGTATTGGTTTTGGCCACTACTATCTCCCTCTAAGTTGACAGCAGAGCTTCTGGTGATGGACCTGGGATTGTTGCTGAACAGGGTCAGTACTTAAGGAGAGCTGCGTGCAGAGCAGGAAAGTAAAAGGAAAACCCGCAGTGATGAGTACTACCTGGTCCCATGGCCTCTCAGGACTTGGGAGCAGGATGCCTCGTATTTCATTGCCATCTCACAATCTAGCACGGATTGGCTTTTGGACAACTGCAAACCAGAAATAATGGGAACTAGATTCTAGGAAATTGAGTATCCAGACTAGCCAACTTGACAATAGAACCATCAGCTCATGTACAAACCTGTTCATTATCTGGCAGTCTGTTAACTCTTCAGTTGGCATCTGCCATCATTTCCCTCTCATACTGTATTCAATTTTTTGAAAGAAGAACCACAAGTCACTGTTATCTCTGGGCTTCTCTCACCGCCTCAACCAGTTGCAAAATATTCATCTTGTAATTCATAGATCTCAGCACCAATGGCTATTCTCCCCCTAGAAGTCCTTCCTGAGCTCTTCAAATCACGGTTGAGCACTTCTCATTCATGGGGACTCCAACCTCATGAGCTCAGCCGGTCCTAAGTGCCAAAGGCCCTCCTCCTAATGCCACCACCCTGGGGCGGGGTGTAGAATTTCAACATATGAATTTTGGGTGGACACCACCATTCAGTCTATGATACTGGGTAATTTGTTATTCAGAGGGGACGCTGCACATCTCCTCTGTTTATGCACAGGGTCAAACTGAATAACAGGTGTGAACGCTCTGTGCAAACCATTCCCTGTGAACTGTAGAGTGCTACAGATGCGAAGTTTTTGCTGTAATAGAGCTTTGCTTTCTGAGGCTGTTGCTGTATAGAATATTTGCCAGTTTCCCACACTTGGACAATTTTTGATGTTGCTTTTTGGTTCATTATTTTTATCTTTTTGCTTTCATTGTCAGATTGTCAGCTATATTTGCTTTTTGCTCTCAGTCTTTCTATTTCTAGGGGCCCCTGTTGCAACTTGCTGAACTTAATCTCCTGTAGGGGTGGAAAACAAGATAGTCAAAAGGGGCACTGAGCAGATTTCTTAAATATAGATAATATGAGTTATGAAATATGTTTTTATTTGGTATTTGTAACATCAACTTGGATTACATTTAAAAAAGATCTCCTTTTTTTTTTAAAAAAAAAAAAGGAAATCTATGTCCAGTTTCTCAACTGTTTTCTCAGTAGTTGAGGTCAAATAGACTAATTGATTTTGAATAAATAAGAGGTAATTATATATGGTGAAACCAATGTCTTATTGGTCACAAGATGTTCACACAAATATTTAGCATTAAAAATACTTTTACGTATAGATGACATGAAAACAATAGTGACTTGTATAAACTAGGACCAATACCTCGATTCTATCCTGAAAACAAACAACCGGAACGTTGCAGAATGGGTACATTCTCTTCCACCGGGCATTGGAGGCAAATTGAAAATATAGATTATGGAGATGGACGAAATGGTGACTCTCTGAAAACATGGCAGAAACCGAAGAGAAAATGAGAACCCACGTTTTAATTTCTGCTACTGCAGTTTTATGCCCACCTTTAATTTTGGGACTCTGATGGTGCAATGTGAGAATTGTATGATAATTTACTAAACACGGCCATAATTTTTCTTCATTTTGGGGAGTACAGTTGGCTTGCACAGCACACAACTAGTTCACCGTCCAGTTGCCTATGCAGTTAATTGCAAGTATCGAATGTTATGGGGCAGACTTTGGTAAACGTACTGCCGATGTCTGCCAATGCCGGTGGTTGGCTGACAATGACCCAGACATTGTGTTTGAAGGGACACGCCTGGCTCTGGATCCTGACAGAGAAAACTATTATTAAAATTGTATTTGAAAATAGAATGCAAGAAAGGTTTGGGCCAAAAAAGGAGGGGGGTATCTTGCAATGAAGGTATTTAAAAGCAGATTTTAAAGCAACCATGTTTTCAGATTGTGTTAGCTGTGCAGGATGGATTAGCAGAGTCAAGCAAAACAGATGTCAACGATCTTTCTTCAATGAGGGGTTCCCGGGAGTGCATCTCCAGAGTGCTGGACAACAGCCAACAGGAACAGTTTGACACTTGGACCAGCAGTTGGAAGAGAAGCTTCTAATAGCTCTCAGCAGCTTCTCTTCACCGTGTGGAAGGCCAGAGAGACTGAGACAGCGGAAGGTGAACTCTGCAACACGCACCAGCCCCAGACCCCGGCTTCTGAATTGAAAGCCCCCACTCAGACCTGGCCATTGGGTTGCAACCCCTCCCGGGAGCTCTTCCTTGAGGTGGGCAGAGAGAAGAAGGCGGGGCACATTGCTGAAGACAGGACTGCCTTTTGGAGCCAGTGTGAGGAGCGCCCTGCCGTCCGTGCGTGTGCACAGGGCTCAGGGTCCGTGGGAGCTGGCGGCCGGGGCTGCGGCGACCTCGGGCTGGAGTGCGAAGTGTTTCCAGGCCCAGCAGCAGCGCACCTGCCTTCAGGCCCACGGAAGGATGCGCACACACTGTGCATCTGTCGTTCCGTCCACTCGGGGAAGACGTTCCCCTCGGCTGCTGTTGACCCTCACAGGTGCCAGAGTTCCCGCGGGGAAAGGGCGGCGTGGCTCCACGGGGGACGAGAACCCGCGTACAGCTCAGGGTCGCGTCGTCCAGGCCAAGCGCCCACGCGTGGCCTTGTGCCCCTGGCTGCGTCTGTGTCCCCATCCACCCACGAGCCCACAGCCAGCCACCCAGCGTTCCTCCCTGCTCCCCCTTCGCATTGTCACTCCGTTCTCCGGCCCCATGTCCTCCAGACATCTGCTGATTTGATGGGTGCCCCGTGTGTAAGCAGTGTCCTGACAGCCCCATGGGCACTGCCCCACTCAGACGCCCGGGGCCAGCCGTTCCTGCGCCCGCGCCGCGCGCCCAGGGGCCCTTGACTTTCTCCACCCCCCCCCCCCCCCGGTCTGAGCTCCACCACCCGGCACCAACCGTGTCAACATCCAGTTCCCATGCTTCGGGCCCTGAGACCCCTGGCCAGGCCATCCTCCGCAGCCTGTGTCCCACAGCTGGGGCTGGGCCATTGGCCCTGGGTGTGCTCGCTCCCCGCCCACCCTGCCCCACTGCTCCTCCACCCCAGCCCGTGGGAGAGCTGATGGGTTTGCAAAACTTCATGGCTTTTGCACAGAATTGTCCAGGAGCAGGAGGGCATGAAAGGGAGAAGGAGGGAGAGAAGATGGGGAAGGAGGGCAGGGACCCTGCAGATTTTTTTTATCTTTTTATTATTATTTTTTAAGATTTTATTTATTTATTTGACACAGAGAGCAGGCACAATCCGAGGGCAGGCAGAGGAGAGGGAGAAGCAGATTCCTGCGGAGCCAGCATCTGGGTGCTATCTCCAAACTGGGACCCTGAGACCATGATCCCGGTGGAAGGCAGACGCTTAGGGACTGAGCCACCCAGGGGCCTCCCTACAGGTGTTCGTGAATGCTCTGTCGGGGGGGGCGTTCTCTCTTCCCACCCCTTCCTTCTCCAAGGTGAGTGCACCTGTGCGAGCGTGCTTCACACTCACACATTTTAAGTTTTATTAAAAGCTTTCTCTGTACTACTGAACTGTTCTCAAATGGGTTTAGTATTTTTCATATGACTAATGGGATACAAGCTTCCTTGTTAGATTCATTCAATTAAATTTTTATCTCCGTTTCTATTTGTCTTCTGAGCAGCTGATGTGTTGCAGTGTTCGTCTAGCCTGGCATTCGCTCTCCGTCAGCTGGATGGGCTGCAAATCCTTCTCCGGTTCTGCCATCTGTAATCTGTTCCCTTGCTTCACTCGTATTTTGGTTTTCCAGAGTTAAAGCAGGTTTTCATTCTCGGGGGGTGAGGGATGTAACTGGGTCATATTAAATATTGTTGGATGTGACTGTTTATGTTCTGTTTAGACTTTCCCATCCATGTCATGGCTGAGATTTGCCTGTTTTCCTTCATCACCGTGTCCTGGTCCGTCAGCTTTCTTATATGAGCAGGCCATGACAGCCTTCTGGAATGGGCCGGGGAGTGTGCCCTCATCCTCCAGCCTCTGAGAAAGTTTTGAACATTTTTACACTGATTATTGAATAGTTGGCAGAAATGGTGGGTGAAGTCTTTGGGCTTGGCATTTTCTTTGTGAGAAGACTTTGCTGCAGATTCAGTGGGATTTTTATTGGATTTAGGATTATTTAGGTTTTCCTTTTTTTTTTTCTTAGCCTGGTTTTGTTTGTTATCTAAGAATTTCTCCATTTGATATAAATACTCAAATTGAGCCAAAGTTATAAATATTCGACTCCTTTTATATTTTAAACATACCAACTGCATTGTTCCTGACATTTATTATTTGTGACAATTAAGATCAGAGGGAAGGGGCACTTGGGTAGCCCAGTCGGTCAAGCGTCTGCCTTCCGCTCAGGTCAGGATCCCAGAGTCCCTGCTCTGCAGGGAGCCTACCTCTCCCTCTCCCTCTGCCTGCTGCTCTGTCAGCTTGTGATCTCTCTCTCTCTCTCTCTGTCAAATAAATAAATAAAATCTTTAAAAAGAAAGATCAGAGGGGAGATAACTCTATTTGCAATGTATATTGTTGGAATGATTGTATGTCCAGATGAACAAATAATCAAGTTAAATCCATATTTATACCATATATCAATGCCAGGTTATCATAGATGAAAATGTAGGTATTAATGGCCAAAATACAAAGCCTTTATAAAGAATATTATGACCTCAATGGAGGGAAAGAGGTTTTTGAGGGTTTTTTTAAAGGATAAAAAATTCAGTAAGCACAAGATAAAATATAGTGACATTTACTTCATTCAATTAAAATTGTCTCTTTTTTAAAAAAGACACCATGAAGAAAATTAAAGGACGAATGACAGAATGGGAGGAAAATTTTGCGACACGTCCAGCCAACAAACGACTAATATCCACACTATATAAAGACAGACAACGTGGCAACAAATAAAAGATAAGAAGCAAGCATACAATTTTTAAAATTTAATAAATTTTTAAAAATGACATTCATTCATATCCCACGAAATGAATGAAAAACTAATAAACCTTGTCATTATGGAAAGTCAAGTTAAAAGCATAAGATACCGTGACTGGGAATGTGTTTAATCTGACAATATCAAGTACCGCGGTAACGCGGAGCAACGGGGACTCTCACACCTTGCTGGCGACAGTAAATTTTGTAGCCCACGCTGTGGACCGTCGTTGGCATTATCTAGTAAAAGTTGAATGTGTGTGGACCGACGGCCAGCGATTCTCTTCCTAGATATGAACCCTGGAGAAGTTTTCGCTCATGGGCCTCAGGATACATATCAACCATGTGCATCGCTGCATGTTTTGAAATAGTCTGAACCTAGAAAAACTCCAGTGCCCACCATTATAGCATGAATACATAGACTGTGATGTATCTATGCAATAATATGACACACAACGGAAATAAAAGCAACTATAGTTACTGCAATGACATGAATGTCTCTCCAAGAGTGTGGTTGAGAGGAAAGGCGAGGCCCCCAAGCGTGTGTAGCAGCCGCGGGATCGTGTTACCCTGAAGGCCAGACCCTGGGGCCTTCCTTTCAGGTACTCTTTCTCATCCAGGTGCTTGCAGTGGTCCACGGGCCACAGCCCACTCAGCCCAGGGACGTTTCTGACTTGACTTCCTCCGACTTTCCACCCCTGAGTTCTTCGCTCCAGTCCCACTGGCTTCCGCCTGGGTGTTGAACACACTTTGGGCCTGGGTGTGGCTTCCCCTCGGTTTCAAACCCTCTTCCCCTGAGGCCAAGGCCTAACCCAGCACGTGCTCAGAGCTTGGCTACAACATTGCTCTTCCCGAGAGTCTTTCCCTGAACACCACTTGCCCTCTTTCCTTGTTTTATTTTTCTGCAACGCTTTTATCACTCCTTAATAAATCATTCATTCTTTTTATTTGTCCATCTTATGTATTGTCTGTCTTCCCCCCCTAGACTACGGCCAACATGATGACTGGCTCTCATTTTTTTTTTCTTTTAACACTTTTATCCTAGTTCTTGGACCAGTGCCTAGAGCGAATTTAGTATTAAATAAATAGTGGTTGATTGAATGGTTGAATGGATGGGAAGAATCACACTCCAGTTCCAGGAAAGTGATCACTACGGGGGTGGAGGTTGGAGAGACAGCAAGAAGTTGGCAGCTTACGTGTATCTAGTCCGATGCTTGGCTTTAAAACGAACAACCTGATGAGTGCAATACGAATGTTAACAGTACTTTAACCTCAGCTGGGCGTATGTGGATTTCTTTTAATCTTTTCTTTACTTTTCTGCATGTTTGAAATATTTTATAATTTTTTTTTAATGCAGAGAGAAAAGAAAACATGCTTTGGAAGCATAGCATCCTCTATTGCTCTTTGAGGATACAGTATGAATTTTTTAAAATCAATACTTCCTAAAGATACTTGGCCATAGAACGTGTGTTTTTCAAGGGAATCGCCATGAATATCATTTTCTGGGAACACACTTTGGGAAATCAAGTTGCATGAGCAGATGTTGTTTAGGCAGATCACGTTAACTTGTGCTCCCTTCTGGGCTCTTATCCCGGCGTTCGTTTCTTCAGGTGTATTTGGAGGCCTCATTGAGATATTCAGGAAGAGGGCCCGCCAACCAACAAGCAGCTGCTACAGCGGGATGAGAACCACGCTTGTAAACGTGCCCGTGTTCATGTGTTCGTGCCCACCTTCCCAGTCCCGTCGAACCCAACCACAGCTCTGCAGCCAGGATGGTAGCTGAAGGCGGTCAGACACAGAGGTCTCAAAGAGTGAAACCGTCAGCGGTAGAGCTAAATTACTCCAGAGTATTTGCCTGGAGCTTCGGTCCCAGAACATCGTGCCAAACTCTCAGACTGCACCCGTGTTGAGTGGACAAGTTCATCTTGACCCCGTGGTCTGTCTTACCAAGCCTCGGAAATCTGGTACCGTAGGAGTGTGTTTGCACAAGATCTCACACTCCACACATACATGGTGCGGATATAAAGCTCCTCGTGAGAATATGATTTCAAAGCCTGGTGATCGGAATCCCTGGCATGACGTTTCCTCAGGGACAGTGAAGGATACATCACAGACTGTGTTTTTATACTTTACTTTGGCTCCCTGGGAGCTCATAGCCAATTCCTATTAAGGAAGTATCTGGAATCTTGTAGCAGGCTGCACGAGGTCACGACCAGCCTGGCGAGGATGATGAGGGAGTAAGAACACAAGCCCCCCAAAGGAGAAAAATGGCCGCAAGTTTAGCTAAAGCAGCAAGGAAGTTGGCTTTAATTTTCAAATATTTGAGCAGTATATAGAATTGCTTTGCTTGATTCCAGAAGGTGAAACGAATAGGAATGAGTCAAGTGACTTGAGGGAAGCAGATCTCAATACAGGAGAGAACATTGGGATAATTAGCACTGTCCGAACATGGACGGAAATGTCCAACGAGTGTCTCACTGAGCTTGGCCAGCAGAGAAGGTGAAACCTTGAAGCTTCTCAACTCGGTGATTCTATAAGTCTAGGACTGTTGTTCCCCTTCTATTTCTGCCCACCTGCTCTCTAAGCTGGCACTGTGCGCTCATTCCCATGGAGGACCGGCACTTCCTCCTCATTTGCTTTACCTCTAAAGACTCTGACATCTATTTTCAAAAATTCCTAGGGTCACAGCGTTCAATCAGGGGTGTTTGGCCAAAGGAAAATAAGTGTGCACACCTTGTACATGGTTTGTGAAAGGCCACCGATGTGTGCCATAAATTTTTAAGAGTCACCTGGTGCTTTGGGCAGAGGCCACTGCTGGTCAGCCTGCTGTGTTGCCATCCGTTATCCTAAATCCTTCCGAAGGCTTCCCGCTGTCACGGGCAATTTTGTTTTTATTGTTACTCTCTCATCGAACAGAACATGATAAATTGGTTCTGTCTATTGTGCATTTCTCAAATAGCCACTGCTTGCTTCACTATCATGATTACACGACACGTGGGAAGAATAAGGCCGGCTGAATTAATGCGGCCACGTGTGAGCCACAGAGCCTTCTGGAGAACTACGGAGAGCTGCATTCCGACAGCCGCCACAGCTAAATGTCACAGCTAACCAGATGTCCCTGAGCTGGAGCCAGCCCTGAGGAGACCTTCTTGACACCCACACCCACGCAAATGTGTGCGTTAAGAAAAGCCCACAGGCTGGAGTGTAGTATAAAAAGTAATAAAAGAAAATGATAAAATCATTTAATTTTCTCCTAGGGAAGAACCTACAACCCTTTGTAATAAGAATAATGTATAGTGTGAAAATCCAATTAACAATTTTATAAATTAATTACAGGTAGGTGTGTGTGTGTGTGTGTGTGTGTGTGTGTGTGTTTTCCCAAAAGAATTACCAAATATTGAGTGAACTTTTTCTCAGGGCACAATGCTGAAACGTGATTTCTAGTAAATCAGTTTTGCAATGTGCTCAGAATATCCTCAATTAGAGGACATAATTTTGTGTCTGTTACTTGGTGAGAGCAAAAAGGAACAGTATTTGGTTATTCCAAGTCTGTGATTATAATCCATCGGAGTGCATTCAGAGGTGACTTCACCATAATTCAAGACAACCAAAGACTAAGTTGACATGAAAGCAAATACCAGCTACCACCAGGAACCATTTTTCTGGGCCCAGAGTGTTATGTGCGTGCACTGCACGTAACTAACAATGTTAGTGACCAAAACTGGCACACGCGTATTACTTTGGAGCTTGAAACATGTTTTTCATCCACTTCTCTCTCCTTTGATCCCCCGATGACACCGAGAGGTAGACGGTCACTGTGTTTTCCAACTGACCAACTCGAGACCCAGCGAGGTGAGGCCACTCACCCAAGGAGGTGCTTCAAAAACTGGACAGGCTATACTCCTGGCCTCACAGATTGGTTTGCTTTCCAGTTTCTCTGCTCATCAACAACTGACTCCTCCCGCCGTCCTCAGGCCCGGTTAGGGGACTGCTCCAGGGACACGGACGTGCTGTTGGCCAGACCGTGCAGGGTCATTTCACGCGCGCGTGCTTCTCTGGCTGTTCTCATTGTTGGAATTCTTCTCTCAGTGAACGATTAAGCTCCCAACGATCCTATAAAACTCTCCATAGTATCATCTCCTTGGTATCACACTTTCTGATCCCTTTTCATGGTCTTTTAAACTTGTTCTTGTGGAAATGTTCAAGCTCACGCTAAGTATGACTTCCTCCAACTTCAACCCTTGCCAGTCCTGGTCCCGTTTGACTCCGCTACCCCTTCCTCCACTTACCTGCTGCTCTTACGGTGTTTGCTGGAGTATTTTAGACAAACGGCAGACATCTGTGAATCAGTGTACATCCCCCCAAATTCCATGTTTCTTATGCCTGACCTGGCGAGGGCCCCTGGATGTCATCTAGCTCCAAGCAGTCGGTTCGTTCAAATGGGGACAGAAATAGGACTCTCATACCACAGTTGGTCGGCTTGAAGCTTACATCTCCTTCCATTTGGACCAGGGTCCCCACCTGCCCCCACACATTCCCCCAAGCCGTGTGTTTCTTGAAGAAATTGCAGAATTCCCCAGCCTGGATTTGGCTCATTGCATCTTGTGCTATTTAACATTTTCCTCTATTCTGTTTTCTATTAATATTTCCATTAGGTCTAAAGGCTTGATTAGATTTGGGTTTTGTTCCTTTTTCTTTCTTTCTTTCTTTCTTTCTTTCTTTCTTTCTTTCTTTCTTTCTTTCTTTCTTTCTTCTTTCTTTCTTTCTAGAATACTTGAAATATGGGGGCACCTGGGTGGCTCAGTCGTTGGGTGTCTGCCTTCGGCTCAGGGCGTGATCCCGGCATTATGGGATTGAGCCCCGCATCGGGCTCCTCCACTGGGAGCCTGCTTCTTCCTCTCCCACTCCCCCTGCTTGTGTTCCCTCTCTCGCTGGCTGTCTCTCTCTCTGTCAAATAAATAAATAAAATCTTAAAAAAAAAAAAAAAGAATACGTGAAATATGGTGCCAAACATTTCCTCATGCATCTTACTGGGAGGTACTCACTGTCTTGTTGTGTCATTTTGAGAAGATAAGATTTATAATTGAATTAGATGTTGTCAATCTGATCCATGCATTTAAAACCTTCCTGTCTGTCTTTGCAAGTGGATTCTATCCAGAAGTGATTCTTCTAGATTCATTACTTTGCTAGGAGTAGCAAAACAGGGGTTTCTAAATTCTGTAATTTCCTCTGCATTGATGACCTATATATTTTTTTCTATAATAAATTAATCTTATCAACTGTTTCATTTCCTGAAATGCAGTCCATTCAGAAAAGGCAGGTAAATGTCTGTACTTTACTTGTCATTATTTAGAATCATGAGCAGGTGTCATAGTCACCTCCAACATGGAACAATGGTATTATTACTTTTTAAAAAGCATTATCACTGTTAAAGGTGGGATGCACGTGCATGTGTGTGTATTTATTTATGATTTTTATGATGCAGTTCAATCCACTGAGGTCATTTTTCTCTTGGCTTCTCGATTTTCTCCCCATAGGCCATGAAACTCCATCTTTCATGTTCTCTTTTCCACAGAGGCAGGCTCCCACTTCATCTGCCACAACTTCTTTGCTTTCAACATGATCAGAACCCCAGGCTCATTTGGCATTAGGAAAACCCTTTGAAATTGCCATTTTTAACCTACGAAGGGGTGAGTTCATACAGCTCAAACATCTGCTCTAGGCTGGGGTCAGCCATTCTCCAAGGAGCCCTGGGGAAATGGTATTCAGAAACCGGGGGTGGTAGGTGTGTTAAATGGTACGGGGTTCCCAGGACTTCAAGATATACGTTTAGAAGAGAAAAATGATAATGGGTTTATAATCATTTTACAATTCATGTAAAGATCATATGATATTATTTCCACTTTAATTCTCTGATTTTTTGTATTAATTTTCTCTTATGATGGAAATCTTTTTTTTTTTTAAGATTTTATTTATTTATTTGACAGAGATAGAGACAGCCAGCGAGAGAGGGAACACAAGCAGGGGGAGTGGGAGAGGAAGAAGCAGGCTCCCAGCAGAGGAGCCTGATGTGGGGCTCGATTGCATAACGCCGGGATCACGCCCTGAGCCGAAGGCAGACGCTTAACCGCTGTGCCACCCAGGCGCCCCCTATGATGGAAATCTTAATTCCTAATGATATTAATATAAATATTCTCTTTTCCTAAACTATTATGTGTATATGTAATAGTTTTTAAGTAGCAAATATCAATATATATATTATTTGTAGAACAAATTAGATGAAGAAATTGTGATAGCCTAAAAATATAAGATTTCTTTGTGTTTGTTTTTGCCCTTGGATACAGTGGGTTTTAAAGTCACTTAATAATTCCTTAAGCCCCTCTACCACACACTCCATGTACTTTGGTTCATTTGTTTCCATTTGTTTTCTATTTTTAGAGGTTTTTTTTTCCTCTTTGATTAAAAAATATATATAACTTCTTCATAGTTCCAAAGTCCCCCTGCTATGTTAATCATATCGTCCTCCATACTATTTCTATTCTCCACTCTCACTGTGTGTACGGTATTTTGCAATTGTATGTTCTAATGCCAGTGTATCTCCCTTGATAAGGACCTAAGTGAGGTCAGGTTCTGTGTCTACATGTAGAAAAGTATTTGACACAGAACATTCTACACTATCCATGAATCACGTGTGTGTGTGTGTGTGTGTGTGTGTGTGCGTGTGTGTGTGTGTGTTAATGAAAGAAAGATACAGTTATATATCGGGAGAGTAGTATCCATTTCTGGAATAACATCTATGTTGCGATCAGGAAGGGTTAGGAATAGAAGCCACTGTGGTATGTTTGGAATCACAGGGGTACGCTGCCATGTGAGGAGTGATGACATGATGCTGTGTTAGGTTAAAAAAAATGCATCTTAACAGAGTGATGGGATGCTACGTTTGTAGGCTTTTTAATAAGTAGAAGCTCGATGGTTAAGACCTAGGACTCTAGAGTTAGGCAGCCCCGGATTTAAATCCTACCCCGGCTTTACCACTACATGAAGATGCATCTCGGACGAGCCGCCTGCATCGTCTGAGTCCCGGTTCCCTCATCTATGAGACGGCGACGGTAAAATTCCTACCTCGTGGGCTTACTATGGGCAGTCAGTGACAGAGTAACTATAAAGAGCTTATCAGAGGGCTTGGAAAGCAGAAGTAGTTGTCACCAAATAGCTATCATCCCCACCATCATCACTATTATTACCACCAGAATGCCTTAAAATGTACTCAGATTTATCAGTTAAGGTGGGAGTTCTATCTTAAGGAGAATGAAATGCCCTCCAGATTTGTTGTTTGCGGTACTAGTTCTCAACGTCGAGTGCACCTGGAGTGTACCTCGAGCGTACGTGGCGGGGGACTGCAAAATTCCTGACTCCGGGGGCGGCCCCTGCGGATTCTGACGCAAGTCTTCTAGGGCGCGGACCGAGCACGGGGTTGTACAATGCCCAGGTGACTCTGACTTGTTGGCAGGGCTGAGGACCACTGAGTAAGGCCTTTGGATTCCAAGCGATGCAGTGAGAGACTGTTGATGTTTGACATATTGATTTTAGCATCTAATTAAGCCAGGCTGTTGGTGAAAAGTCAAAATGCACAAAATCAAGTCCTGTTAAGAGGACCACGCTTACCTGGGGTAAGTCAAGGCACGCCCTCCCTTCACCGCCCTCCTCTGTCTGCTGAACACACATAGAGGTTCTCAGCAGCAGCAAGAGCCACTCGTGTCTAATTTGAGCTCAAATACCAGTACGTTCTATTAGTGTCTTACGATTACAGGTAAGGAGCCAGCACTCTAAGGACCAGCACACGGAGGTCAGTCGAGACCTCCCTGCTGGGGAGAACGAGATGCACCCGCGTTATCTTCCCTCTTGGCTGTGGCACCTCTCCCAGTCTGATACACACGAAGGGGGCGTATTTAAAATGAGAGGCTTGCAGACCCTCCCTCACCACCACCATGAGCTGAATCGCCAAGCACCGTTGTGCTCCATCCACTCTCTTTTTATCCCTCTTGACGAAGGGAAGACTCGGCTGCTCAGAATGCCATTAGGGGTAATAAATAAAGGTCTTTGCAAACATCCCAGGCATTTTAAAGCTCCCCGTAATTACAAGAGCAACATAATTAAACACAAATTTAAAAAACATACAGCAGAGCAGGGAAAGTATTACTGTAGGACCTTAGCTTTAAAAGCAGATCCTGGCCTATTCCTAGCTTTATGGTTCATTAACTTTACTTGTGATCTTCACATAAACGTAATTTTCAATGCTGAACGGTGCGCGGCGTCTGCATCGCTGGCTCAGGAGGCAGTGGCCAGGCTCGCCTCTGCTTACCCCACACGCACGCCGGAGGACTGCGAAGAGTTGGCATGGGGAATGCATCAACTATTTGCTTCAGCTCTGTTTGAGAAGTACCCAAAGTGGATCATTCAGAAGGAAGATTTCAGCACTCTGTTTTCCCTCAGGCCCCCGTGTGCCGGTGTAGACTCGTGTATACTTTTTAACTGTCAGTGGACCTTCCATTCTGAGCCACAGAGATTCAAGGACAATACAAGGCTATTGAAGGGTCTGGATGAGAATAAATGGGACCAGAATCCTATCCCATTGCATATATGCAGGTATAGATTTACAGGTGTGTTTCCTTCGTCTTTGGGCCTCTGGGGTTAGAGCCAGGTTGTCTGTTAGGCAGGAACTGAAACAATAGTGTAGACAGGAAAACCCGAAGTGATTTGTCACCAGAGCCACATCTGAGAAGAGAGTCCCCAGAATGGGAGGGCACGGGGAATCCAGGACGGGGTCTGGGTTAGTGATCGTGGGCTCTGCAGTAGACCGCTGACATTGACATTAACACAGATGCACACTTACGAGCTTTTCTCCCGAGTTTCTTTGAAAACAGAACACCTTGGAATTTTATATATATAAACTATTTAGAGTGTTATATGTCACTGACTCTCGAGTCCTTCCAGACTTAGCGGTTTACAAAGACAAGCACCGGGGTGGCCTGTGGATGAGAACATGCGGTGGAAGGAGTGCCACTGAGCCCTGACTCAGTTTCCCTGCCCACTGCCTATCATGGGGCTTGAAATGAAGCTTTAGGGCCTTCAAGGCTCCCCTCTTAAGACACAAGTATTTGGGTAAGGAAAGGAGAAGGATACGGGAGCCCAGTAATGCATGCACATCTCCCTGTCTAATTTCTAGCCGGTCCCTGCCCTATTACTGTCTGACCGCCTAAGCTGTGCGTCCCTCAGTGGCAGACACGACCTTTTCCATGCGTCTGTTTCCGTGTTCAGGGTGTTGAACTGAACTACTTATGTTGCGACTAGCCATGTCACCAGCTATGTTGTAGATCCCCGTAGACGATGCCATCCCCCTTTGCACGCCTGGGTGTGCTGTGCTTGGTTTTCGTGGAGGACACTCAGCGCGGTGTGGGCCAGGGCCGCCGTGCAGCCACAGAGCATCTCCTATGGTGAATGTATGCAGTCTGGGTGCTTGCTTGGTTTTAATTTTCTCCCTGCTCATCTGCTCATCTTCTGGCTTCAGAGCCCACATCCCTTCCCTTAGGAAATACCCGTTCCCCACTCTCAGAAAATGGGACCAGGAGGGAACCACCCCATTTTCAGGCTCCAGTGCGTGTGAGCTGAATATTAGTCCAATGAGAGGACTGCATTCAGCAGCCGTAGGAACGGGTTCGAGGAGGGCTCCCACTAACTCTGGCTTGAAAATACTGGAAAAGAACCATTCGCCTGGTGCTGATGCCCATTCATTTCAAAGAGTGCAAGCCCAGCGTTGCCGACGGTCACGGATGCTGTGCTTGGCTCGTGGGTGCAGGGAAAGAATCCAACCGTATTCAGAAGAATGCTTAGCGCGCTGCGCGCCGGGGTCTATGGATCTTTGAGCTCAGAGATCTCAGTTTTAAATAGCCAGGGGCCGTGTGGAACCCTTGAGATGGGGTGTGCCAGGGACTCAGAGGTGTAGGGCTCTAGAGTAGGAGTCAGCCCCTCTGAGCTTCAGTGCGCTCTGTCCTACCCTGAGGGACTTGGTCAAGATCCATGTTCTCAAAGTAGATTGTCCCGTGTTAGCTAACATATCTAAATTCTTCACCACACACCCCAAGAAGAAGAGGGAGAAGAAAAGGGGAAAGAGAAGGTAGTCCCATGGCTATTATCTGAAGAAAGCTGTAGGCCAGCAAAGGAAAAGGGAAAATAAATGTTGCTTGTCTTTGAATTGATGGTGAGGAATGAGGACCTCTACAGGCTTTGGCTAAAAGCCAACTTTCAAAGTCTTGTGATTTTATTAATCTTCCTAATAAAAGCTTTATGCGAACCTGAATCTGCCTGCTGTAGGGCAGCTGTGACCCTCTTGACATCTGCACAGGAAGGAGCGCCCACATTCGATTGAGGAGAAGGTACTCGGATTTCTGTCCAGAAGCTCCAAGCTTGAGGAAGACCAACGTCAGCTCTTCATCCTAGCATGCGGAGGGGTCACGGCTCACCGCTAAATGTGCCGTGTCTCCCCTGCTTGTGGGTCCTTTACTTTTGCTCACTGTGCCTTGTCAGGACCTTGACATCAAATCAAGGGAGAGCAGTCTGTTCCTCAGAGGAACGCACACACAATTAAGAAGTATTTCTTTCTAAAACCTTTTGTTTACCAAATGTGCTGTGAGAAATAATGAACCGGTAAATTGAGAATATAATAATGAGAGATTGAAGAACTGATTAATATTCATCCATGGATCCTTTCATGAGAACCAGCACATGAGTCCCTACGAAGCGCAAGGTAGAGTGAAAACGGTTCTTTAAAAATAGTAACACTAAGACCTAAGGAGGTTGAAAAGCTTTTGAATTACACATAGAAAGGGAGGGGTGAACTGCTGTCCGCCTCCGTCCCCTCTGCCTCAAGGGTAGCGTGCACCGAGTAAGTCTTCCATGTACAGGCACCATCAGATCAACTTACTTCTCTCCGATTTCAGCTCTGTTATCCGAGTATACAAACAAAATTCCACAACTCTTATTTTCCCTGAACAGAGTATGAGGGGAGACGTTACAGAGATGCCAAATTATTTTTTGAAAAAACTGTCTTCGCTCTGCACTTGTCCTTGCTGTGCATGTATGCAAAATGGTATTCTGTGCGCGTAATTATCTGTTTCACAAGCGTCCTCATGAACACTAGTACTCTTTTCAAATAGAAGCTACCGCTCATTATCTTTGAATTAAGAATGAGTCTTCCCTTCCTTTTTTTTCCATCATTTTTCCTACAGTAAATAAAAAAACCCTCAGCCATTAATCTACTCCTCTTATAAGACAAGCATGATAACTCTTTAAGTGGTTCATCACACAGATATCAAAGACTCCTTTTAGCTGTTTCTTCTCCTTCTGGAATGCATAGTATACAAAATGCTTTTGAATGATGAGTTTTATTGATTATGCAATATTCACACTTGAGGAGAGTGATGGTTTTGGCCACACAGACTGTGGCTCATTCAAAGGTCACAGTTTAATGATCGGCGAATGGGGTGTAGCCTGTTTTGGGGAAAGTTCTGTGTTAAGAACTCTAGAGGAAATGGAAAATTTGAGCATACTATTGTCAGCCAAACGTTTGCACTTGGAATTACCACGTCCCCTAAGAGCCAGTTGATGGGTGCATGTCCTCAGACCTTTACGTGATTTTATGGATTAAAACAAAATCGTCCTGTAAGGATGATGCCCAGAAAGTCCTCAATAAACATATGCTGCTTGGGCAGCTCCTTGAGCTTCGGACAACCGTTGTCAGAATGCCCTGTCTCATCTTACACGTTGTGACATTGCTGCTGACACACGCTCTCCACTTCACGCTTCGGCTCATGCTACTCCTCATGTGTTTGTTTCTAGAACTTTCCTACCATCATGGTGCTGTACAGGCCACCCCCACTGTTTGAAACACTTTCCTTCTTCAACTCCTGGGTATTTCCTACTCATCTTTCACAGCAAACTCCAACGCTTTCACGTCTTTCTTCTCCCAGACTTATTATGGCTCTTCAGTCCTGTCACCTGATGCGCACAGATGCCCGGTTATGGCGCTTTTTGTGTGTTTCCATCTGATCTGGGGATTCCTCAGGCACAAAGGCTAATACTTTTCTTATTTCCAGTGTCTGCAAGCATCTAGTGGAAGGTCCGTTTCTGTAGTGGAATTTAATTTGTTAGATCTCAGAATAACAATATGACTTAGTTGGTACTGACCCAACCCCTCGCTCGTTTCCGTTGGCCTCATGCAGACCTTTCTCTGCCACGTAAGCTGACGTGTCCCCAGGTAGGAGAAAATGGGAGCCTTGAGCTGTGTGCACTTGGCCAGAATGTTGAGGACCCAAGGGAAGCCGTGGAAGGACAGGACTTATCAGGTTAAACCACATGAAAGCCATGAATATCAATTGGCATCCTGAGTCCTTGAGGTGGTTTCTTATCTAACACAGAATGACCAGCCACGAGAGTGGAGGAGCCCTTGAGTCGGCTTATCTTCTAAGTCAGTGGGTCCCTGTGAACACCATCAGTTTACAGCTTAAAAAATGATCTAGCAGGAAAAAAATACTCCACAAAAACATATTCCTTGTGGATTTTAGTAAGAGTGACATATAGTCTGTGAGGGAGAATTAGGCAGATAAGAGAGAAGTGGTTTGTGTCCTGTGATTAATGTGATTTTTGTTGGTGGTGCTTTTCTCGTTAACACACAGATCAGGAGGGATTTGCGTCCAGAGAATGATAAATGCCAAGGTCACATGTTTTCTGCATTTCTATCATATTCTCTTATACATTCTTTTCATAAATACACCAGAGGTTATGTTTGAAAGAGACCTTTGGATGCCATCATTTCTGTATCTCTTAGACGATTCCCAAAGGGTGCTTTTAAATGTTTTGCTCCTATTTCAGAAGCCTGCGGAAAAATATTAAAATGTCATGGAGTTAGAAGGAGCCATAGAGTTCGCCTGACCTGAGCTTCTCTCCTGTATATTTTCCTAGAAGAGATGGTGCAAGTTAATGACAATTGATTAGCATATGAAATTTTTTCTTTTGAAATGGAGGAGAAAACTGCACAGATGTAAATGCAAGTGCATATTTCCTCTAAAGCAGAGTCGTCAATGTGTAATTCACGTTATAGCCCGATTGCGTGCTAGGCACTCAGATACCATCTGAAAAGCCGGGGTTTTTTTAAAAGAAAAATGAACCATTGAATATGGCAGATGATTTTCTCCACCATCTTAGTTTTTAATCTGTTAGTTAAAGCAATCTCTAAGAACACTTCTATTAGGCACACCTTGGAGGATCACGTTGAAGTAAGAAATGAAGGAATGGAAACTACAAGCTATTGAACATCTATGAATTAGACTGTGTTTAGGTGTTTGGTACATACATCACCCATCGTGCGTAAAGGATTTATGTATATACGAAGGAGTGTGGGTTTCTTTCTACAGGATTCATCTGTGGTCTATGTATCTCACAATCCACAGTAAGTGGTCAGACTGAGGTTTTCTTTTTTTTTTTTTAAAGATTTTATTTATTTATTTGACAGAGAGAGAGACAGCCAGTGAGAGAGAGAACACGAGCAGGGGGAGTGGGAGAGGAAGAAGCAGGCTCCCAGCGGAGGAGCCTGATGTGGGGCTCGATCCCATAACGCCAGGATCACTCCCTGAGCCAAAGGCAGACGCTTAACTGCTGTGCCACCCAGGCGCCCCAGACTGAGGTTTTCTAACCACAATTTGCGTGCTACAGAAATTAACAGCAGCTTTTAAATATTTTATTTTAAATATTTTATTTAAATTGTGTTGACTGCCTACACTTCACCTTACAGCCACTATTTCAGAAGGAAATGAGGTAGAAAAGGCTTTCTTCCTGTATAAGCTGCCTTGTTTAGACTAGAGGTCTTTCCCTAAAAGTCTGTGCCGATGAATTGTGTATTCTTTTCATGATAATCTGAATTGATTGTATAAGGGAACACTTTGCATACGAAACACCCAGTGTTTGGTGCACCTGGGGCTCAGAAAGAGGAGCGACAGAAATCTCACACGTGGAATCGGAATGTGATGAAAACAAACAAAATCTAGCCACGCAGCCCAGTCAATGCCGTGCCCTTCCGGAACTGACCTTCTCGGGCTCCATGAATTGGTGAAGTTCACTGCTCTCTGGTGCACGGAGCTGGGTCACCGTAATGTTCTTCGGGCAGCAAACGTGTACCATACACTTCCGTGTGCTAAGTGCTTTGTTAAATGCTAGGGACGCAAATTCAACCAAGGAAAACATAATTATTGCGTCTTGAGAATTTACGGGACGGTGGAAGAGTTTCGAGCTGCCCTCGTGGAGGTGAGGGCCCCCGCAGGTGAGGGCACGGCTAGGAAGGCCTCACTGAGAAGACAGTGCTGGAGCTGAGTCTTAGGGAGGCTGGGGCCTCCCCACCGGTACAGACACCCCTCCACCCTGCTTCAGTTCAGGAACATGCTCTGAAAACCATCCATGAAAATCAGCCTTGGGTCTTGTGGAGCGTGACTTTCCAGGGTGCGTCTGGCCTCCCTGGGGCACCCGCTGTCTTGCCTCTTCCTTCCTGCCTTATGGGTGCCTCCCGTGTCCCTGCAGTCTCGCTCGACCTGCACCTGTGCACGGCCATCCCTGCCGAGTCACAGAAGCACCAGTCCTCACAGGGCCAGATGTGAGCCACGCCCAGGCTCTGAATCACCTCCCTGCTGTATTTCTCTGGACACCAAGCTTCATGTCAGCTCAGTTTCTGCAATTCAACAGTTTGGGCTGACATCACTGCTGTTCTCAGATTAAAAAACTGGAGTACTTCTCAAAAGTAAGCTATTCTTGCCCTAAGAGAGAGAGAGAGAGTTTTGCATATTAGTATAACTTGCATCCATGCATAAAGGGGTTATTCAGAGACACCCATGCTCTTGACCCTGGGGGTTCTGGAAGAAGATACTTCCTGAAAGTACATGGCATGGGTGCACAGAGATATTTTAATTGGCTGAGGCCAGAAAGTTGCAGGTGGGGAAGACCTCTTTACAGATAAAGGGATATGCTCCTGATAGAACTCTGGCCAGAAGTCAGTGGCTCATCCCCAAAATGAGACATCTTGGGGAAAATAAGCAGAAGGTTTGAAAACTTAAAGGACAAAGCCTGTGACTTTGAGTGGGCTGCGGAGTCTCAGGTGTCTGCGGGGAGCAGAGAGCCCCCGTGCTGCCTTTGCTGTGGGGTCTCAATCTGCAAGCAGACAAGTTAGCACATGGGGGTCATCGAATCGACATTCTTTACAGAGCTCAGCTTTTTGCTTCCTAGCCGTATTCCTAGGAAACAGGTACTATTAATGCATTTTCAAAGATTTAAAAAAAGAGACATTAAGGGAAAAAATATATATCATATATAAATATGTACACACAATATATATCGTATATGTGTATATATCAAAGCACATATATACGCACATGTATGTAAAAGTACATATATACATGCATGTATCTAAAATGTGTGCACACACACACAAATTCACATGGCTGTGTGACTGGTATGCTGAGGGGCTGAGGGGCAATATTTAACTGAAGGTCTGTCCAGGCCGCTCATGATAACGCAAATCACACCAAGGGCCCTGCAGCCCTGAAATGTTTGGCACAGAAATGATGGTATATTTTGGCAGTCTCTTCTTCCAACTACTTAGAGACACTGTTTCCGACAATCAAGGTCTTAAAATAGCATTTTAACTTCCCCTAATCTTAGGAAATATTTGGTAGCAAGGTTTATTTTGAGACGTGCAATATTCTTTAAAATTTTAGATGATTTATGCCATTTTCTCATCTTCCTGGGAAGAGTACGGCTCCCAGGAAAGTGGATTTGTGCTGTGCTCTCAATACCGGTTCCTCAGAACCCCCTCGGGCTTCTGTGCTCAGAGTGCTGGTTCCCTTTACACTTTTCCCATCTTTGGGAGTCTCAGACCCCCCTTCTCCTGCGGCCCCTATTCCGACCCACCATCCATTGAGTTTCTATGGGGTGTTTGGCAGAAATTGGCTTTTCCCTTTGTTTTGTGGAGAATCTGCAGTGCCATCCCGTCTCCTGAACTTTCTTTTCTTGTCATCCCCTCATTAATGGATATCAATGAAAGCCAAACATACCAGCTAAATGCATCGCTCTGTCTGGAAGATGCCGTGTTGCTGGAAAGAACCAGCTGTGTACTAAGTGGGAATTTTGCCCATGGTGATTTTTTGAAAGTCCTTCTTTAGTAACCAACCACCAAGATCCTCAAGCTGTCAGTCTCTATGTCTCTTAATGATAGGCCTTTATTCCAATACCAAATTCCTTTGGAAATTCAAAAACACCTTAACTCACGATTCCAATAAGGAGCTCTTAACTACTCATCCAAATATCTCTTTTTCCAACTAGTTAGTGGTTTCACCACCCACGCTGTCTCTCAAATGAAAAACCTCCCTCTTCCTGACTCTTCTCTAACTGGCCTTCCTTTCCCATGTCAGTAATTCCATGGGATCACTCATGATGATGATTCCATCACTCAACGTCATCTCCATGCTGTTTCAGGTCTTCGTTCCTTCACCTAATCTGATCAACAGTCAACTAAACCACGTTTCCAATCTGTTTGCACAGGAACTGCTGTTAAAAACATAAAATTGAGGGGCGCCTGGGTGGCTCAGTCAGCTGAGCATCAGGATCTTAATTTCAGCTCAGGTCATGACTTGAGGGTCATGAGATCCAGTCCCACACCGGGCTCCGCACTGGGAGTCGAACCTGATTAGGATTCTCTCTCCCTCTGCCCCTCCTCGCTTGCATTCTCTCTCTCTCTGTCTCTCTCTGTCTCTCAAATGTATATATAAAGAACCATCTGCACTGAATAGCTCCTTTTCCTAGGAAATGAGTAGCATTTGTATATCTCTGGAAAGAAAGAGACTTCGAATTCTCGACACAGGGACACTCAACAAATGTTTATGAAGGTAAATAGTCTGTTTGGAGTGCTCCACCACGCCAGCTGGGTTGACCTCAAATTCAGGCACTTTCTCCATTTCACACCGACTATTGGCACCAGACTCTGGAGCTGTTAGAAAGAGGCTCATTGTGCATCATTGAAAAAAGTTTGGCCATCAAGTCCCGTGACTGGCGACACATGGTTTTTCACGAAGGCAATGGGCTACATGGTGGAACAGTCAAGGGAGGAGACACTAAGAAAGCAGATATGATGGCCCAAAGCAGCCTGTGGGCCGTGGGAGATGAGCCCAGAGCTGACCAATGTCAGGACCCATGCCAGGCAGCAGTTACAAAACCTGCGTGGGCTCATGGACGCAGTCATATATAATTAGTGGTTTGACAGGAACACTCTATGCTTGGAGTCAATGAAAGCTGAATCACCACAAAATTTACTCTAAGTCCCTGGAAAAGTCTTAATCAATTATTCTCATCCTGATTCCTAAACTGAAAAGGGGATTACAATTCTCATCCCACAGAAGTGTCATGAGGGTTAGCAGGAAATGTCCAGCATGGATTACTATTCAAGAGGGGCAAGAAAGTTCTAGTTTTAAAATTATTTGCCAGGAGTGCTAACATAAACCTCATGTTTTAAGATCTTCACTTAGACTACTGACACCAATAACCACTTTCATTATTTGGATATTTTTGTCAGATGCAAACTAGATTCAGGGAAACATATCTAAGAGTATTTCTATCCAAGCTTGTGCTGATTAAGTTAATTTATGTTCCTGAAAGTTAATTGTAATATGTTTCTGCAAACTGAATAGTAATTTGGAACTTTTTAAACTGAAATTTATTTTTTTCAATCTGTGCAAAAACTATGGAATTTAGAGTTAGAGAAATCAACTAAAATTTTAATATTATCTCTATTTTTTTTTAAAAAAGCTATGCACTTGGTCAAATAAGACAATGTCCTTAAAAACTAGAGTAAGAATACTTTCATTACTGAATAACTCTGAAGACTGAAAATGTGCCTGGAGACTCAAAAAGATGGGTATTTTCCTTTCTGTTCTGAGTACAGTTCCCCTCGAACAGCTGTTTATAGGTTGGTTGGTTCGTTGGTTTTCTAGAGAAAGAATTGAAAAATGTTTTGTAGGAAAACAATAATGTAGTCTGGGGCAAAGATCACCTTTAGCAGATACCCAAAATTCCCACAGAAAACTAATTTCAAAAAAACAAGGGTCTTCAAAATGTTAATTATCTACCATTTGATTTTAATTATGATCATTATTATTCCCTAGAACCTATCTTTCCATCATGTAGCTACACACTTTTATTTTTATTTCAGATGAAGGTATAAAACTGAATTGATTTATCTGTGTCTTTTCCATTGTGAGGAGGTTTCCAGAAATACGTTGGGGGTAAACATTCCCAGGTGGCATTTTGCCTTCTCAACCATTTTACCATGTTGAAGAGTGAACGTTCCATGTGGCTCTGTCAGTGTTGTTGTTGTTTTTTTTTTTTGATTTTATTTATTCGACAGAGAGAGAGACAGCCAGCGAGAGAGGGAACACAAGCAGGGGGAGTGGGAGAGGAAGAAGCAGGCTCACAGCGGAGGAGCCTGATGTGGGGCTCGATCCCATAACGCCGGGATCATGCCCTGAGCTGAAGGCAGACGCTTAACCGCTGTGCCACCCCGGCGCCCCTGTCAGTGTTGTTTTAATTCCTCTGCCTGAACATGCTGACATAACCCCAGCTACCTTGCCTTAACCAGAATAATGACATTGGTAAAAGAGAGACAGACAAAATAACATAAAACTCTTCAGTGAGTGCACACAACTTGGACCGATTACTTGAGCTCTGCATGCATTTGTTTTCTCCCTTCTAAAATGGCGGCCAGGGTTACATCTTAGGTTGGTCTAGAGCTAAGTGAGTCCGTTTAAAAGTGCTTTAAAAAGTGCGTGGCACCTAGTAAGCACTTAATAAATGTTAGATCGAACTCAAAGGTGAGTGACATCACTTGAGCATTATCTCCTTCATAGTTTCAATTTTATCCTCTTTTTAGAAACTTTTCAGTAGATAGTCTTTTATTTATGAGATAAGTTAATGAGCTAATGGTGAGGGTGGAGGAGGAGTTCAGGCTCAAAACTAGAAAGGAGAGGAGGTGATCTGAGTGAGGTGTAGACACGTTTCTGCTTGAGACTTTACAGATGCATAACGTAGATAATGTTTCATTATAGAAATTGTTATTTTTATTTGACAGATAAGTGCACCGAACACACGGAGGGTCAAAGGGTGAACATAGGGGGCAGGAGGCAGATCTAGAATTTATGTCCAAGTTTTATGATGCTGTCAAATTATTTTTACCTTTTACCATGGCTGCCTCTATATATGATTGTGTATTAATCTGTGTGTTAATATATATATATTCATATGTAACATTATTTTCTAACTTTATGGGTATATTTCGGTGAGTGAAAGGTTTACATTCAATGGTCACAAGTTGCACAATTTAATTCAGGTCAAATAAAATGCAAAGGAATCAATAACCATATATTTCTTACTGCGACACAGCAGAGAAAAACGTAACGTTTTTGTCAAATTTAATAAAGCACATTAGGTCCCACTCTTGTATTCTAATACCTGCATGCATTTTAGATAACAGAATTACACACATTCGGGAAAAATTACTGTAGCTATTGGTGCGCTTACTTGCATGCGTTCTGTACATTAACGAGCGGCTCAAATCATGCTAACATGCAAAATCACGTCGAGCCGGTTAGCTTCGAAATCTCTTCTATTGGAACTTCTGAAGTCCCATTAGTGGAACCTGCATTCCCCACCTTCCACGCACTATTCCAAGCAACAGAAGGATCGTTGAGGAGCTCTGTGGAAGGCTGCTTCTTAATAAGGGAGACGAGGAAGCACTCTATTTCCTCCAATCAAGAAATGGTACGAAGATCAAGACGTGAGGCAAATGCATAGGAATCTCTCTACCAATCTGGAAAATAATCTGAGGTTAACCTTCTAGACTTCCATTTTTGCATGAATTCACACCCCCTTACTGAAGCATGTTCAGAAAGGAAAGGCTCATGGTGTTAGCGATGGCGGGCACTTTCACAACGAAGATCGTATTTCACTCTGACTTAAAGCTCAGCCCAAGTCTGCTTAAATAGAAGGTGGGCACTAAAAGGAACATCTTTCTCACATGGAAAGCAAAATAAATCTAATTTTCAAGAAGATGCAGACACTGGTTGGCAAATCAATCCTTCGTTCCCTTTCCAAAGTGACAGATTGAGGTGAGTCACAACGTTCAGCCTTTACAAAACTCTGTCTCAGGTAAAATGCACTTGCTCAAAACAGGTCCTAGCCCTGTATTTTTTCCCCCTATTTCTTTCATGTATTGGGTTTGTGAAGTGCTTGTACAGAGCCAGCACTGGAGACTCTGTCTTGAGACCTAGTGCCTTAACAGCATTCTCAAAATGGCAGGAGCCATGAAAAGTATAAATGTATAGTGGTTATTTCCTGCAAACACATAGAGGATTCGTGTTTTATGTTATCTGGCCTGTTGGAGATGTCCACTGTGTGAAGTCCCAGACATAGGAACCCAGCCAGGAAGGATGGTTCCTCTGGGAATTCAGGAGCCTCCAAGTCAGCACTGACAGCCCTGCCACAGGGAGAGCCACGCAAAAATCACATATGGCGAATATGGGATCTGATCTAAGGAGTCAGGGAGTGCTGGAATGGAGAATTTTAAAAATAAATCAGAAAAAGGTTAAGCCATTTAGATGCAGGAATAGAGAAGAAGCAAGGAAAAGGTGAAAATAAGCTGAGCCATTCAGAATGAGATCTGGGCTGGGACACCATGACCACCACCATCCTTTTGGTGCTGCTGGTGAAGCCATGGGGAGGGAGATCTGGTGCAACCGTGGGCCATTCTCTGAATGTTGATAGCTGAAAGCATCCCTTTGTCTTTTACGTCTCCCCCACCTTGAGGTTATGCCTATAAGCCATGATCAGAGCCATTGCTTGGGAGGAAAGCGCTGTATGACAGACCTAGATCCTAGACTTGGAGCTCAGTCTCTTAGGTTATAACCCCAGCTCAGCCACCTGCTAGTTTGGGACCAGGTGCTTAACTTCTCTGTACCTTGGTTTATTCACCTGTAAGATGGGAAAATTCTAGGTATTTCAAAGGCTTTTTGAAAAGATTTAGTGAGTCATTCCCTGTGAAGGACTTATTGTGATGAATGGCTCGTAGGGCACTTCATTCTGCTAGGTTGCTTTCATGAAACTATTCTTCATTTCTCAATCATAAGTAATTGTCTTTGAGAGGAGAATGTTGCAATCTTTAGAGAGAAATGTGGGCTCCAAATGTTCTTCTTAGCAGGGGCTCTGTCTATATAATATTGTCACACAGACACATGACTTCAAGGAAACACGTCACTTAAGTTAATGCATGTGAGCTCTTTAAGGCAAAGTAGGTGGGAGCCCCAAGTCGTCATAATGTGCAGTGTGCAGGCTACATGGGAACAAACGTTATCTCATTTAAAAAACCACATTGGACTACAGGAATAGTTGGAGTGCAGTAAAATGTAATATAGTATCTAAGAATATGTGCTCCCAAATCCAATTTCTGAATTCAGCACAGACGTTAGTTGTGTGGTCCCAGGACCCTTTAAACTCTGCTTCTGTTTTCTCATCATTAAATGAAAGTAATAATAGCGCTTGCCTCAGGAATTTGTGAGAATCCAAAAAGATGGTTCATGAGAGAGCTTAAGACAGTATTAGCTATTTTTAGTGCTTATTTTAATGAAGACTCTGGCGCTAAATGAGTACACCATTTATTTGAAGAAGACGTTGGAGAGCTGATAAGTTTCAGCTCTTAACAATCACATCAATTACCAAAATGATTATTTTCAAATTATTTGAGAACTTTTTATTTTGTTTTCTGCCTTTGGAAGTCAGTTTGTTGAAAATGAGAGATAACTCTATTCCTAATACTGCCAATGTCTGAAAAAAAAATCCATGTAAGTAGTTGTCCACAGATCCAGACTTACCACCATGATTTCAGAAGATGGGGGACCAGACTGCAAGTGTAGGGTCTCCAGGACTCGAGCCTGTTCACGAAGACCCAGGAAAGGAAATCTGAAAATAAGCAGAATCAGGAATGGGAGGCAGTGTGGTGGATGTGAATTCCACCTGCACCCTCTCTGTGTGTCGGTTGGGTGGCCGACACTCACGGGTTTACCTCCTGGTCACCAAGTGGAGCAAGGCTTCCCTCTTTGCTGCCTTTAGGGCACTACCACGAGAAACGAAGTGGAGGACGGACACTGTAAAAAATTTAGTACTTAGTGGGGCGCACGGGTGGCTCAGTCGGTTGAGTGTCTGACTCTTGGTTTCAGCTCAGGTCATGGTCATGGGGTCTTGAGATTGGGGCCCACATTGGGCTCCCCACTCAGCATGAAGTCTGCTTGAGATTCTCTCCCTCTCCTTGTCCTTTCCCCTCTGCCCCGCCCCCCAAATAAATAAATAAAATCCTAAAAAAAATTAAGTACTTTGGCATGGGAACGGTAACATGGACCAAACTAGAACCTGGGTCCCAGGGAGGATGGAGCAGAGGAACAGGACCTAAGAACATCACCACGCAAACCAGGGTTCACTTCTGATCCCAGGTGTCTGAATTTAAGCCACCAGATATGATACTTACGTACTATTCAGAATCCAAAGTGGGAATTTGTGAGACGCCAGTGCAAATGAGGATAGGCTAGCCCAGTAAGAAAGGTCAGACGGCCTTGGGCCCAGGGAAGACAAAGGAATTGTGGCCCTTTAGGGAGCCATGCTCTCCAGGGGAATCCCTGGAGCTTCACTGATGGGCAGCAGGGCTGCTGTTGGGGTGTGGAGGTTTTGAAATGGATCATCCAAACGGCATTTAGGGAGCGTCGTCTGACAGCAGTTTGATAAATTATGGGAGCGCAGACTGAAAGCGAGCGAGAGAGAAGAGGGGGGTAGTAAGTGTTTCAGAGGCTCTTGAAATAATCTGATCCCAGATAAGAGTCTAATTTACAAAGCATCATGACTCATGGGAAAGCATTGTTTCCGTCTTTTTGGTTTTGTTTTGTTTTTTGTTTTGCTTTGTTTCAGTCTTATTAAGGGTTAAATCAACAATTTTTAAGCATATATGCTTGGGGAAAGTGTGTATCAATATGAGAAGTGAGAAGAGGGAGGAGGAGAGAGACCCAGGCTGAAATTAGGGAGAGGAAAAGAAGAGGCATTCTGAAAACATCTGCTGAGCACAGATTATGTGCCCGACACTACGTTAGGCTCTGTTAACATGAAGAAGATGAAGAACCAGCCTCTTCTCTTTCAGAGTTATGGTCTCTTCAATTATGGAAGCATAAAACAGGTATGTCATGATTGTAAGAGATAGAGTGCTAAGGCATAACAAGTGTGGGCATCAAATGCAAGCCGACCTGGAGTTAAATCCAACTACGGAAGTATGGGTGACTTTGGATAAATTGATCAATCTTTCTGATCCCAAATTTATCATCTATAACATGGAGATAGCATATCCTATTTTTCAAGATTATTGGAACTGTAATAAAACAAGCATTCCATGCTAGTCACATAGACATCAATAAATGATAATTATTATCATCATTATGCAAAATGCAATGCAATATGGTAAGGGCGGAGAGTGACATGAACAAAGTACTTTGGCAACCAGAAATGAGACATCATTAGAGCTCAGCGGGAATGGGGCACATGAGCTTTCATCACGCCTTGAAGTATGTGTAGGATTTTCCAAATAAAAAAAAAATTATAAATATATATATAGATATCCCATTGGAACCACACTCCAATAAGACTTGGCTGCAGGAGGATTTGGGAATCAATAGCATTTTTTCAACTATCAAAAATATATATTAGGCACTTCCTGTTGACCGAGCATTCTTTTTTCATGTTTTAGAGCCAAGTCAGTGAACAAGCCATGAAAATCATTCACGTGACAGTGGAGGGGAGCGTGGAAGTGTCCACTCACGGCAGGGGCGTTGCCAAGGCTTCAAGTGTGGGAGCCGGATCAAAACTCAAGTCATATTGCCAAGAACGAAGACAAAGCACGGACACAAAGCAACGGCCAGTAGATCTGGTTATCTCAACCACCAAATGGACTGACTCTAACTGGTTGATTAGGTGATAGTGTGTAACAACCAAACACCAAAAGAATCCCCAGAAGCCGGTTCAAAAGCAACCAAAAAAAGGGCAAGTCAGCATCCAGCTCTAGATACAGATTAAACGACACTAGACCTCATCCCTGCATCACAGACCTTGTAAAGATAGTAATATTTAATTTACCATTATTGAACAAGAGAAGCTCTCCGGCCGATTCATGATGGATTTTAGCATGTCTAAAGCACAGTCCTACTGGAAAGCAGTAGGATTTCCCGTAAAGAATTTTCTTTAAAAGCACCAGCATCATCAGCATTTCAATTGGACCTTATGAACTAACCAGAGGTCTGAATTGATGTGATTATTCTGGAAGCTCAATGTCTGTAACGAGCATCTGGGGGGATTGGGTTTTGGTGACTGAATGCCAGAAATAACGACTCTGCTTGCCTTTCGTGATTTTGAACTTCTCAGTTCAGAGACACCAGGAGCGAAAATGAAAGAAAAATACAAATGTCAATGAGTTTATTTTACACCCAGCCAAAAACTCTCTGATATTAGATAACTGCACAATATACAATGATTACCAAACAATGATCGATTCATCAATCTGAGGTGCCGGTCGGTATGTGTAGATGGACTATTTTTATGCACGTCCATAAAATACGTCTATATCTGCGAACTAGCATATAAATATGATTAACTCTCCTCATCTATGTTGTGATACACTTTATTAGGATTAAAAAAGTAGCACATTCCAGAAAAGAGGATGGCGCCCCTGGCTCTGTCACGTGACTCGCCTGTAATGACCTGGGATGACACAGAAGGCCCAGGAGGCTGGCTGAGACGCACTCAAGAGCTACCTGGTATTGAATCCACGCATTGCTCTCCGTGGGCCTTGTGGCTGAGGGCTGACACTAAGTGACATAAAGGGAAGGCTCTTCCTCCTGTCAGGTTAAAGCATTCATTTTGCTGAAGAGAATGGCCGGCTCTCCAGCCTTTGCCTCCTGGAGAGAGAGATTATCACAATGAGCCCACTCACTTCATGCTGTGGCTCACAAAGGCCCAGTGTGGAGTAACTTCATCTTTTTCAAAGCTCCTTTCATCACGCTGACCTGATGGGCACCCAGAGAGTATGGAAATTACAAAGCAAATTAAAATTAAACACAGAAGGAGCAAAGTCTTTCCCTGTCAAAGCAGAGATGGGGAAAAGTCGCCTCTCTGGAGACACCATGCTGGCTCCTTGGCGGGCAGACCCATCTGGGCCTTCCAAGGTTGCGAAATGTCCAGAGAACTCGAGAAAACAACAGAAGCAGACCCAGGCTGAGGGATGTTCTGAACTTGGGGAGACGTGATGGTCAGATAAGCTAGGTCTGGACAGAGCCGGCAGTCAAGTGTTTTTTCCAGAACCTGGCCCGTGGCCTGGGCAACACACACTTAGAGGTGGGCGCTCTGGCCGAGACGTTCTAGGTGCAGGTCTACACCCGAGGGCTAGAATGAATCATCTCGATCTCTGGGAGGCTTTTGTAAATTAGGGGCTTCTTCCTCCTCCCACTTAAGTTCCCACTCAGAGAATTCTGGACTAGAACACCTGAGGGACGACCTGAGAATCTATCCATACTTTTAAATATTCTGACACAACAGGATTGGGGTTCCTGTCTCTTGTCCAACACCTAACCCAGTGGTTCCCAGTCCTGGCTGCCATTTAAATCACCAGACGACCTTTGAACTCTGCGGATGGCTAGCTCTCCCCCACTGAACTCTGTCTTCGTTGGGGTAGAGGAGGGCCCAGGTTATCAGATGACCATCAGATGCGGTCTGTGTCAAAAACTCCCACCTCTCTGATGCGTGAATTTCTTCCACAACATGCCAGACAAGAAAGCAGTTAGCGCCCTCTCTTTGAAAGTCTCTAGTGAATGGAATCCCTTGCCTCATTATGAAGCCCACGCCAACTTCAGGGGTCAGCTGGCAAGGGTCCAGTTGTAGAAAAAAACCTTTTTGAAGTGAACCAAAATCTACTTCACAATAACTCATTTTGTGGTCCTGATTCTCCCCAAAGAGGAAGGTGGCCCCTCCTTCCTCGGGCCACAGCATCACATAAGCAGGGAGTTTCCTCCCTCAGCCGACATCTCCGAGGCAGGCTGACCATACCTTCCTCAGTTTGGCGGGAGTGAGCAAGGATGCAGGAGATCTTACTCAGCATGTCAATACTTGGTCGCTGCTCCCCTCCAGTGCGCCAGGCCTTAAGACAAAACAGGGCAGTGGAGGGCGTTTGGAAAGGCACGCGCTTGTGGTCAGGTAACCAGGGATCCAGCCCAGCTCTGCCACTGATTACTTTGTCACCCTGGCCGAGCTGTTCCCCTGCACTTCCGTGTTCCCATCTAGAAAGCAGGGATGGCAAATATTCAGGGGATATCCATTATGTGCCAGATAAGGGAAATGCAAAAAAGGCATGGATCCAGTTTAGTAGAAAAATAGGCATGAAACCCCACAAGGGTAAAGCGTAAGAAGTCCACTGGGTGTTCTGGGAAAGTCAAGGAAGGGAAGGCCAGCACTAGGAAATGAAGGAAGACTTCCTTGGGAGATGACATCCCTGGACGTAGGCCCTCGGCACATCACTTCGGGGGAATCAGTAGTTAGGCTGACCAATGGCCGAGCCCCGTACCTCCCAACTCCTTACCTACCACTAACTCAAACTAAATGAGCTAATTTACAAAAAACACATACATGTGATCGGTCTGCGATGCATCTTTGTTCTCATCCTATTGCTTTAATTGTCCTCATCCCAAAGTGGACAAGCCTGGGAGCAGAGGTCACCCTTCCGAGAACAGTGAACGCACCCCGGCTGGAAGACGAAGCTACAGGACTGTGACAGCAGGAAGTGTGGGAGACCCGGGCACGAGCCTGGGGAAGAGCGTGACTGTGTCTTCCCCGTTTCAACCTCCTTAGCGCAGACCGTTAGCAAATATTCATGCCTTCAACCACTGTGAAATAAATCCACATGGGTACGCAGGCTGTCTTGACTCATTCAATGACAAATATATTTATAAAGGTCTGTGTGTTGTCTTTTCAAGACAACATTTACTTCTCCACTTCTTTATATTAGGTAATCATTCTTCTCTGTTTGAAATCCCTTCCTGCAAATTTTGCTCATTACTCCTGCCTCCTGAATGCTTCTTAACCCAGAGAATATTAAAAACCGCGGCCACCTGGGGCGAGCCTTGGGCATGGGACTTTCAGAAGCCGCAGAGTTGATGCTGCTGTGCAACCAGGTTGAGAACTACTGCTTTCCAACTCTGGTGAAGGTCCACCTCCTGCAGGCAGCATTCCCTGATTGCACCACCCATAGCAGCGGCCCTGCTTCTGAATTCCCACCGTCATCACCTCTCACACACACTGATTCCGGGCAGTTTCCCAAGTTATTTATGGCAAGAGCACTGGTCACACAGGAGGCTTACAGTCCAGATTAGATCACTTCCACTTTCCTAGAACTAGAGTTTTAAGAAAGTTCATCTCCAGGCCTCAGTTTTCTCATTTATAAAACAAAGATTGTACAGATGATCCCTAAGTGACCTTTCAGCTCAAGTAGTTGGAGAGTGTGTGGCTTGTGTCCTAAACGAGTTCTCCCATTCCTTGGGCAGGGGCCGTATCTCACGGGGCTGGGGGCCTCACCACTAGCCGGGAGCTTCGAGCAAACTAGAGACCTTCTGTCACCTGCACCTGCACCACTGCAGGCTTTCCAGGAAGCTCCTTCTCTCCCTTTCCTTGGCTGTCACTAAAAGAATAATCCCCCAGTCTCAGCTCTGTCTCTACTGTGTGAGCTATTCTTGAGCAGGTCCCAGGAGTGAGGCCTGGCAGGAATCGCTTTCCCTCCAGGACGCGCGTCCACTCATAATTACAGTTCAGAGGGGCTGACGCCATGTCAGCCAATGTCTCTGTGTTGGTTGGCTTACACACTGGCCCTGCGTTTTTCAATAAAAAGACAGTCCTCCCAGCACGATGGTGGACGGAGCTCTGCTAACTCGCTTCCCAGAGAAACTGGTAGAGACTATGAAAACCTCTGAGTTTAATTTCAGGCCTCTGAAAATGGCGGTAAGTACAAGCAGCAAATGAAGAAACGTCTTTTCAAGAACATCTACAAAACCTCAGTAGCAAAGGGGAGGGTCTGTGGCATTTGAGCCAAGATGGCCCTTCCCTCCCCGGCCCAGCTCAGGGGGGCGTGGGCAGCCTTCGTGCCGGACACCACAGGCGAGAGCCCGGCCTCTGCTCCCCAGTGCCCGGCAGGAAGGGGTGCTTGCCCTGGAGGAGCCAGATGTGGGCGTTCCTGCACCGCCTGGCTGCCTCTGGCGAGGGGGCCGAGTCCTGGGCAAGCACAGTGCCCGTTCTTGGACACCCAGCGTAGCTCGGCTGTGTCTGTCCCTGCCCCACAGCCTGGAGGGCTGGCTCCCTGCCAGGAGGGACAAGCTCAGGTGCCTGGTCCCACCGACGGCTCAGCCACCAGAGTGTGGTCACGCAGAGAGAAGCTCGCTGTTGTCCTCACCGCCTGCTCCGGAGCCTTGGCTCAGGAGATGCCTACGGGGAGACACGGGCCTTATAAAAGAGATCACTGGTTTCATCCCAGAGGAACTGGCTCAATGGCAGCAGACCTGGAGGAAGTCAGGCCTAGAGGCACTCTCAAAGCCGATGACCGTGGGGAGAGTCATAGGCAGAGTGGTGATCCAGCCTCAAGCTCCAGCCAGGTAGGCCCGGGACTTTTCAGACAGGACTGGGAATAAGGCAGTTGCCTGGACGCCTCCGGGCTTCAGAAGATCAAACACTGACTGCAGAAAGGAAGCCATCCACAGAGAACAATCTCTGAAGATCTACGCATGGCCAAGGAGCACATGAAACGATGCTTAGCATTGCCCATCATCAGCGAAACGCAAGTCGGAACCACAATTAGATGCCACTTCACACCCGTTAGAATGGCTAGATCCCCCAAGTCCAACAATGATCTCAATGACGCCATTAAAAAACATGGCAGGCTGAATTTGTGGACATCAACAGAGAAAAAGAAACTGTCGTCAAGATGGTGTTAGAAGGGTCATCGTCATGAAGGACAGCGGGGGAGGGAGCAGGAGTCTGGAGCCCAGCGAAGCCCTGGCCCTGGGGAAGGAGAGGATGAAGGGAGGGCGGTTGGCTCAGAGGACCCTCTGTCTGCCGGGCAGCAGGGACCTCTGGAACAGGCCTTGGGTCTCACATCGGGCAGGACGGGTTCTAGGACTGCTGTGTAGCTCGGTCATTGGCTGGAAGCTTCCTGGAAGGAGCGGGACCTTAATTCAAATGCTGGGGTAGATCCCAGGGCACGGCTGCAGGTGCGTCAGCGGGCTTCTCTTCCCACGGGGAATGAACGTCTGAGCCCCATACCCCCACCTCTGCCACAAGGGACCTGGACGTGAGTCATGGTTCAGATCCCGAAATCTTCAGTGTAGTGAACATAGCAGGACTCTGATAAGAAACGTACAGCAGAGAATTGAACAGAATTTCTAAATCCCAAAATCAGCATAAATGGTATGACCACCATGGATTTTTTTTTTTTTTTTTTTTTTAGAAAATGTGTAGCACCGAATCCAGACATATTTAGAAATATTTCCTCCCAGCAAAGCGTCCGTAGCTGTCCAGGGAATGTTTCCATATTGACTGGGCCCAGCTCGCCTTCTGAACGTAAAAGCATTAAAAGGGACATTGGCTATCTGACAATCTGGAATGAGTGCCCCGCATAGGAAAAAGTAAAACTCCCTCGGACACTAGAAGTCCCAAAATGTGTTGTCCTTTATTTGGGGATGTTGACTCCAGAGGTCCTCCCCATTCAGATTGTCTGCCGGCCAAGATGGTATTTATGGCCATAACTGAGATTTACCAATTGTAATTTCTCATACTTTTTAGAAGATTTATTTATTATTTGAGGGGGAGGGGGATGGGCAGAAGGAGAGGGAGAGAGAGAATCGCAAGCAGACTCCCTTCTGAGTGCGGAGCCTGACGTGGGGCTCAATCTCACAGCTCTGAGATCATGACATGAGCCAAAATCGAGAGTTGGACGCACAACCCACTGAGCCACCCAAGCGCTCCCAATCGTACCTTTTTAAAAATGCTTGTGCTAGGGATTTAAGCTACTATATCCCTGCTCCAAAGCCAGTCCTTTCCACGTTGCTTTGTGATGCTGGTTCAGGACTCTGCAAACCATTTTTCTGCTTCTCCGGCTGGCCCTCAGTTCAGTTTTACCAAATGGCGATGCCAGGAGGAACCAGGCCGAGGGAGGTGAGGCCCTGTTCTCCTGAGTTTCTTGCCTGCTTCCCTCCCCGAACATCACTGCCCAGGGGTCCTCCCTCCAGCAGCCATTTCTGGGCAAGCGTGCAGGCCTCTCCTCATGGGGCTACTTTCCAGCTCTGTGGGGCTCCTTCAGGCTTCAAATCCGTTCCAGTCCCTGCAGTCCTGGACGGTGGAGGGAGTAGTTACTCCCCAGAGTTGCTTCGGTGATGTTTTAGTGTTCTTTTCCGTTACCTTCTTGACAATTCTTGACAGAAACCTGCTTAGTTTCTCTCATGATTATGCTGCTGATAACGTTTTCTTTCTATTAAAATAACTGCGTGGTTGGTTTCCTGGTGGCACTGTGACAAACACCGTGCTTTATAGAGAGGATCGAATTTAATCTTCCCAGTTCCCCGTCTGCAAAAGTACAATCTGCTTGACAGATGAAACACGGGGCTCATGGAGCTTAAAGCCACTTGCCCAGGAGCTTAGAACTAGTGAGTGAGAAAGCTAGGTCCAAACCTGTCCAGAGGCTTCTAAAGATCTTGTCCTTCATCTCCATGATAAGATGCCACCCAGTCTGGCACTCATAGGGTTCCTCACTTTCCTGACTTTTGGCTTCTCTTCCAGAACTCTCTGGATCAAATGCAGGTGTCGTGCCATGAGCTCCACTGAGTTCTCTCTAGTGACACTCTGCTCTCAGTGCTGAGTCTGATGGAACAGAGCGTGGTGATAGCTGGGTCCTTCTAGACTCCCCTCCAAGCATAGACCCCACGTCCCGAGTGAGGGGCAGGCGACCCAGGGCCCAGGGTTCTCAGCCTGCCACACCCAGGGGAGAGCCACAGTCCCGTGAGTGGAGACTGAGAGACGGACGGCAGCCCCCACCTCCTGACTGCACTTGCCCAGGGCTCATCCCAGCTGGGGGCAGAATGAGACACTCACATCCTACTCCCCAAAGGAATAAGGCCTTCCCACCAGGAGCCGGTGGAGGGGCGGGCAGTCCCGAGGGCCCGGCGGGCTGGCTGTAGTGCCTGCCTGTTCAGCCGGGCCGGGGAAGGATGCAGCCATCTCAGGTCGGACACCTCGGACTCTTGCTGTCTTACCCAATTCGCACAGATTTGGTGGGATTGCCTCATTTGTTCTTTGTCCTCAGGACCATTTCCAGACCCTTCGCATGCTTGCTTTTTGAGTATCTGTCGGCAGTCGTACTGGAGAGCGGGCCGGGGGGGCCCTCACGCCACCATGTTCGTGGTTGGCTTTTTGGCATCCGTTTCCTGGGGGACCCAAGTGACACGTCCTCGACCACCGTGCCTCCCTGGGAGCTGTCAGAAAGCAGAGCTGGGGACATTACTTGCGCGGGCGGGGGACAGTTCAGTGGTCCTTACTGTCAGTGCATGTGACCCTGTAAGAAGGTTTCTTAAGCAGAATCCGCCTTTATAGAGAGAAAAACAGCCTTCACCGAGCGCCTCATTTCTCCGAATTCTTGGCAGCCCCAGGGCTCAGGCTCTCTGTTGTAATACTGCTCTGGAGATAATAATCTTCATTTTGGCAGAAACCCAAAATGACCTTGATGTTTACAACAGCAGGAAAAAGCGATGAGCTGGCGGATGGCATCAAAGCAGACAATTCATGGCGAGGAAGAAGGAATTCCCTCTTCTTTTAATGTGCATATAGTTTTTAGTAAAAGTGAGAACTCCTAATCTCTCGCTGAGAAGGAATTGTTTGCTACCTTCGCCTCCTCATTTCAGTACATTTTATGACACTGGAGAGAGTGTTTTTCAGGTTGGTTTAAACATATAAATGATGCTCATATTTTTAAAAATTGATGTTGAAAAATAGAAGGCTATAATGATATGATTCAAAATATAGTATTATATACAGAGTATTCAGATTGTGTGTTGATTTCAGGACTTCAAGACAAAGTTTTTTTTAACCCCCTTAAAAGCCTCATTTAAAGATTAAAAAATACTTTCAAATATTTTTTTTAGAGTTTCTATTTACCATTGTAACTTTATTTTTTATCCAATAAAAGAGATCCTTAAAACTACCCATAAATTACCCCATGAGGCAAAACCACCATTAACCATATAAATCATGTGGGATTAAATCATGTTTGGCTATTCATAACAAGCTTTGGCTGTGCATTATCCAAAATTGCACTAACATACACTTTGACTTTTTTTTCCCCAAAGTAATTTATAGAAATGTGGTCTTTTTATGACATCCATCGCTTTTATTCTTTATTCTCTATTGATTATAAGTCAGGCCAGTTTGCCTTGAGACGTCTAGTTAGGGGTGATTCAGTTTCAGGTCGGCTGGAACTATATTTAGCTAATGTAAAGAAAATAAAACAGATGACTCTTAAGAACTATGGGAAAAGCAACAGTGAAACTTAGCTAATTATGCTCGCTCACGATATATCATGGCCTTGATAGTAAAAGCCATCAACCGATGCCCACTCAGCTGCGAACAGCAGGATACATCTCGGAAAAGCTTGTCCTCTTTCATGCAGGTTAGGTCCAGAAATTAGTACAGCTAAAAAGCAAAATGCTTTTTGCAAAAACAAAGCGATGCTGGTCATGGATACCTTGTGAAAATGCCAACTACATAAATTAGATTCATAGGATATGTTTCAAACTATTTTTACCCATCTAGCTCTGCGGTGTCAAAAGAGCTTGAAAAATTAAGATTAACATTGGCTAGAAAACATTAAGGTAAGAAAAGATGTGGAGAATATCTGTAATTATATTGACATTTATGGTGAAGTTTTGGAGATTAATTGCCTTAGGCTTCACTATTTCAGAGTTCAGGAGGCAGGGTGATAATAGCAAAATCCCCTTCGGGTCTTTCTTTCGTGTGAACAAACTGGTGGTTAGTATTAATAATTTCACCCGCATCAATACAAATCAAACCATGCATTGTTCTCGCAAAAGGAAAACATAATTGGCCTTACAGTTCATAGCTGTTTGAGCTTTCACCATTTACAAGATTACGTTATAGAAAGAAACTTAAAAGAATTAATATCCCTCAGCTTGGTCATTATACTTACATGCAACTATCCTAAAGAACGAATAAAATATAAGGAGAAATTCTTAATGAAAAAAATGCATGATTTCATCATTATGTATATTAATAAAATACTGGAAACAGCCTACGGTTCCAGCTACATGGGGATGATTAAGTATATTTTGATGTTATTATTTATGGAATAATGTGCAGAAATGTTAAAATGCTATTTATGAAGAGTTTATAGTTGCAGAGAAAATGTATATGGTGTTTGTATGGAAAAGTGCAGGAAATACAGATGTTCAGATAGAATGGTGAAAGGGGTCATGAATCACAGAAAAAGAAATAATAGAAATAGCTGCCTTTGAGTGGTGAGTTATGGGTAATTATTTTTGTCTTTTTAGGTGTTTTTCTGTGTCTTGTACAGTCTCAGAATAAGGATATACCTTTTGTAAGTGGGGGGGAGGTTAAGGCTTTTGTCAATGTGATTAGGACATAACATGTCATTCCTCCTCATTTAGAGGCCTACTTAAAGCAAGAAAAATCAAAGGGCTGCACAGTTAAACTCACTTCAATCCCGCGTACAATAGGACGCTAACTGGGGCTGCCCAACGTGCGGCCATCGCAAAAGTGCAAATGGGGAAAAGTAAAGGAGGGTGAGTGCGAAGGGCTGCTGTAGGTAGCATGGTGGGGAGGTGGGGAAGGACCGTGCTGGAGCAGTCGAGGGGCTCTGCAAGTATCTGCGGACGAGAGTTCCAGGCACGAAAACAAGGTGACATGCCCAGAGAGGTCAGAGCAAACCAGATGTAGGGACTGAGGGACTCCCATGGGGGACGTGCCGTCGAGTGTAGGAGCAGGGCTGAGGGTAGGAAGAACAGATGCTTCAGTTAATTCCGTGACAAAGGAGTAGATTTAGAAAGCACAGAAAAAAGAGATGGAGAAGAGTGTCTCAAGTAGAGAAAGCAGCCTACGGTAAGGCGTGAGGCAGCAAGCAGACAGACCCAGGACCGCAGACCGGCTGCACAGCCGAGTCACGGGGTCCAGGCAGAGAAAACGCGGCAAGTCTGGCTTTAAGGGCAAAGCTTGGAGGTCAGTCTCCAGGCGATTGGGAAGGCACTGAAGACATCCAGCAATAGGCCTCCTTGCCACATCCCCCTGTGCTGCGACCGAAAGGAAAGTCAGTTTCACACTTAGACAAAGCCTTATTAAAATGAAGAAAACCAAAGGCAAAGAGAACATTTTGGAAGTAGCTAGACATAAAAGACATGTATATCGTCAAACAGAGAAACAGTTACGCTACAAAGTTGTTAGTATCAACGCTGAAACACGGCAAGGGACATCTCAGTGTGTGCAGAAGCAACTCTCGGCCTTTGTGCTGAGACCTAAATTCAAGAGTGAGGACAAAAAACTAAAAATACATTCCAAGACAAAGGAAAAAATGAGGCAGTTTAGCACCAGCAGATTTGTCCTAAAAGAAATGTTTCAGGTAAAGGGCAGTAATCCCAGATGAAAGTGTGGGATGCCAGGAGGAGTCAAGTAATGCAGAAACACGTGAGCAAACGTAAATAAACTTTGATTTATAAGAGTGATAGCTACGGCGTATTGTCAGGTTAAACATGGAATGTACAAATACATAAAATGGTGACTTATCCAGCAATCAGGAAAGGAATAAAGGTAATTAAAATATTTTTGGGTCTTTCTGTTTCTAGAAGGATGATACATATATCCATAAATGTTATAGTCGGACAAATTAGGAACACAGCGTCTAAGTTCCAGTTTAAGCGCTAAAAGAGTAGAAGCGAAGCGTATAGCTCCCAAATTCAAAAAAGGCAAAGAAAAGAAAGATAAAACAGTCCAAAAAGAGGCAAGGGAGAGGAGACAAAGAAGCAGGGGGCAGGTGCGTGGGGCGGTGCCAGAGACGGTAGCAGTCATTACAGCCAAGGTGACGGACTCACACAGCAGCCACAAGGCAAAGAGAATTGGATTCAATTTTTAAAAATCGCTAAATGATTTAGCAAGAGATACCTCCAAAAAGTTACAGAAAACATACATTCCAGTAAATTTCAACCATGACAAAGGTGCTGTATACATTTTAATATGACAAAGTCCACTTTATGAAAAACAATTATCATTAAGGCCTATACTTCCTAATTGTGCAGTGTTAAACTCACCGAGATGGTATGTCATTATCAGCTGTGCATGTCTAATACTCTAGATTTAAGAATATAGCATAGACTCCTTTATCGATATCTACTTTTCTATCATATATCCTGTCTATCATTTATTCTTTCTATCTATCTATCTATCTATCTATCTATCTATCTATCTATCTATCATCTATCTATCTATCATCTATCTATTCTGTTATCTATCTATTCTGTTATCTTTCATCTAACATTACCCAACAGAAATCCAGCAAACCTGGAAATATACTTGACTCAAGTCTTCATGTGAAAACTTTTGGAGAAAACAGCAGTTTCCATCACTACCACTCAGAGAACACATTCAGTGGGAATAGAGGGGTCCAGCGCCTGAGGGCCTTGGGGGTAGTGGCAGGGGTGGGGACTTCCACAGTACCTCAGAGGGGCTGGTGACACCTGGACTCCACTGGGACGCAGGAATATTCTTCAGCACACCTGCTGAGATGTTCCCAGTTTAGGAACTGCCCTCTTCTCTCCTGGGGCGGGGGGCAACAATTCTTCCTTTTCAAGTGAGTGAATCTTCTAGATGGTCAGATTCTTAGACTCAGAAGCCAGGGTAGGTGTGTCATCTGCCGAGGTGTATGACAGGTCAAAAGCCATTTCATTTATAATAACTCAAATTCATCAATAGTTCACCGCCGTGTGTCCGGCTCTTAATGAACATTTTCTCAGTTGCAAGGAAGCAGAGTTAGTGGCCCTTCTCAGAAGCAGTGGGGTCAGGGTTTCAGTGCAGGTCTGTCTGCCCAGGTCCTCATCCTTGGCAGCAAGACCCACACCCCCCTCACCACTCTGACTCACAAGGGAAGGCAGCTGGGCTTGGGGACTGAGGTGGGCGAGGGGCAGGCCTGGGGTCCAGCACGGGAGTGCTGGTGAGGGCCTGCATTCCTGCCTCTGCAAAGAAACTGCCTTTCATAGAATCGTAAAGCACGGAAATGAGGCAGGGTGTACTCTTTTTTATAAAAATAAATAAATGGCCACAGATAAAAGGCTTCAAGCTCTGCACTTATCTTAAGAGCTAAGGGGAGGGAAAGGTTATATTTTTTCATACTCAGGTGTCCCCATGGTAACATGAAAAATCCTTTCTACTCTGCAAACCACACTTGTGCTATCAAGACTCCCCAAGAAATGTGTGCCTGTTTGCAATCTCAGGTTAAAGAAAAATAGACGCATATATACAATGTTTCAGAATGTTTACTTTTGAGAGCTTTTACTCTAGAAAAATCGACTCTGTTATCTCCCTCCCAGAGATCTTTCTCTCAAGGGTAGACAGAGAAGCAGCTACAAACCAGCTCCGGCCAGATGATTAACATCTGTAGGGCGCTGGACTGCGGGGGAGCCCAGTGGCCGCAGGGCTGGCGTTTGTCAGCGGTGGGTGCTTGCAATGGCAAGGGTCCCGCCCTGTGCCACATCGCCAGTGCTGGACGTGAGAGCTCCAGCTTGGATGACACGCAGGACACGGAACTGCAATCACATGTGGACAGAATCAAGGGGAGGATGATGGAAAAGGTACACTTGAGAGAGACCTCATTTTTCCAGCAAGTGTCAGCAACTCTGTGCAGCCCAGACTCGTTCCTTCAAAGTCCTAGCAATCATGTTGTCTACAGAGGGGTGGAAGCTATAAATTAATGTAGCCAGCAAGGAATGGAAAAATAGTTATTACTTTTTGCTTACTTAAAATACTAAATCCAACTTTGTTTCTGTCTTTGGGGACTTCAGAAACCAAAAATATATTTCAAAATATAAGACTCAGAAGAGAGTCCTTTGATGAATTAAAAGACCCCAATGGCTTTATCTTCCCAACATGTATTAGGCTCACGCACTAAAGAAATAATAGCATAAGGCCATCAAAAGGGAAAGGAAGGTGTGTGCCGAGGCAAGACCACACTCCCTGGGATGTGCCTGCAAATGAATTGCTCTCCTTGTGACCTGACAGACCTCAGCACACAGAGGACTTCGTGTGACCCCTGCACCCAGTTTATGAAGGACCTGAGGTCACAGGCTGTTCCCCATCTGTCTTCCTACTGCCAGAACCTAGCACGTTCCCTGGAAGGCGGTGTTCCCTCAGTAAACATAAGCACCTGACAATAGAACTAAAGACAGCAACAACAGCCACAGCGAGAGACGTTCCTTTGAGCGGATTTTGATACAGAGAAAGGGAGAAGAAATCCCGTTCGTATGTGCTGGGCACTCCCCAGGGGTTAATACCCTTAACCTTCAGAACGAGCCTGTGCGGTAAGAATTACGGTCCCACTTTTTACGGTGAGAACCCGGGGCTCAGGGTGGTGGGGTTCACAGGCACCAAGACTGAGGAGGGAGGTGTGGAAACGCACAGGGCGCCTCAGGCCGGGGAGACGGAGAGCACCCGGGACGTGCGGACGGGCAGAAGGGGAAGGCATCCGAACTTCACATCGGCAGAGTGTGAATCATGGCCCTTCCTCTTATTAACCAGGATTTCAAGAAGCGAAATGACCCCTATGTCTCCTGTGCTCCCACAAAAACAGGAAAAATCATCTGTACCTTAGAGGGCATTGCACAAACGAGATACAGGCGTCTGCTTGGTACATGGTCTGGGGCAACGAAGTGCTCCAGGAATAGGAAGGCTTAGAGGCTCACTACAAGCTATCATCACAGGGATGTCACTCGATCCCCAGATTAGCCAGTCTACGCGCTGTCACGGTACAGACACTGGCTTTAGTTCAGCTCCTCCTGAGAAAGGCGATGTGCTTCACCTCATCTTTCCGAGGAGCGCTGTAAGATCGCTCCCCAAACCCCAAGTGTAATAAAGCCACCGCAGGTCTGTCTGCAACAACGTGCCGATGAAATAACAAGTTTTCCCTGCCCCCCGGTCTGAGTGCACGCTTGTCATGAGACCACATGTTTCTACAAGGACACGTTATCACCACGATCTCAGGTGGTTCTTCACGTGACTCTCTGCGCCCATCAGACCATCCCAGGTGAGCTCCGGGCTTCAGGTCTCGCTGACTTGAACCCCTGCGGTCTGCTTTACCTCTGCTCGTTTCCTCACCAAACCAGGCATCATTACAATCTAATAATCCGACCTTGATTTTGAGATAAAATCTTGCGGGTCTGGGCACAGGCATGAGAAGCTCACTCGTGAACTATTATATCAAGTACAGGGGAATCTGTTCCTAGACTCGCGTGTTTACTGCAATTACGGAAAAGACCACACAGCGCTGGGAGGGAGCGAACATCAGGCAGTTCATTATTGGAAATAACTCAGTTTGTTTAAAGCGCGGTGTGCGCACTCGGAAGGGCTTGATTAGTTCATGCAGGAGTCGGCTTCTGGGAGGGCATCTGAATGCAGCTTCCAAGGAAACGTTCAGAAGACTGCTCGGGGTGAACACGATCTTGGACCGGCGCGGTGCTCTCTGTGGAAGTGTGATAAAACTGTACCTGTCACGTTTGATTCCAGAAACGGGACCTCCATTGTTCATTCAATGAGCATGGCAGGTTGTGTGCAAGACACCTGCTTTGCGTGCCTCCGAGGTGCACGCATGCCCTTCTGAGCTCCTGGAACACCTCTACCCCATGCCCTTCTCCATGCGTACACACCCTTCAAAACCAAGCTTTGATTTCATTCGCAGGTGGAAGAATGTCTTGATCCTCTGGAAAAAATAAGTCACGGCACCTGAATTGTCTCCGTGCCTTGCAAACAGTGTTTTTGTCGCATCTATCACCGTACACTGGCATTTATTTGTTCAGAAGTCTGTGTTGAGTATACAGTAGATGCTCAATAGGAAGTCTTTGAATCAGGTAACACCCTCCCTCTTAGGTGGTGATGTGATAAGAAGCTCCGAGTGGATGCGCGCTTAGGCGTTGAGCCTGAACTCGTAAAGTGGCTGCTTTGCTCTGTGTTCAGTTCCTCAATTATCCGATTAAAAAATTGAGTTACCACCTATGATATGCCACACATTACGCATCTATCTGGGTTGAAAAAAATAATTAAGCTTTTCTACTTGATTCTTTGAACTTAGCGAAGAAAAATTATTTCCATTTTTTAAATTTTTTGAGAGAGCAGTGAAGATTTTACTTAGATGAGTTTTTTGTTGTGTAGACTAATACTTTTAATGCAATCACTCTTCTGAATAGCAGTGTAAATATTTTTCATTTGCTTTTAGAAAGAGTTACTTAGAGAACTCAGTCCCTTAATGATGTGGAAACATTTTGGTCATTATAAAGATGAAGCAGCCTGGAGTCTGAGAACAAAATTAAGTTCTCACCTCTGTTGACTTAGCTTTACCGTCCATCCACTGTTATCAAGAGTCCAAACACAGAGTGAGTGTCCGGAAGGGCGCTGCTTTGCTTAGCGCTCTCTGGGTGACAGCATGGCTGTCCGGGACCCCTGAACAGAGAGCAGAGACCCAGCCGGGTCAGAGGAACAAGTCTCTGAGCTGGGACTCCTCATCTGTAAAATAAATGGATTCGTGATGGTCAGATGCCTCCACCCGGGAGATTTTTCCAGTCTGCATCCTTGTCCTGTATACACGGTTCAGACAACCAGCAGCTTGGAGGGCATGGGGTGAAGGGAGGGAGGTCTGAGGGAGGACAAGGCAGAGGGGAGGAGAAGGAAAGCAACCTTGACTAGGATCATGTTCCACCCACATCCAAGCCCGTTTGCACCATGGCTGCTCAAGCATGGTTCTGTTTTCTAAGATCTGTGAGTAATTTGAAGCTGGGACACAGATCTGGATTTCTCTGTATCTCATACTATATCTACGTGATGCCTGTCTACCTGCAATACATATTGAAATGCAACATTAAAAACATGTAGCAAGACAGGGTGTTAGAGACACGGTCACAGGTGGAGTCTCAGTCTGCAGTGAAAGCAGCATGTCAGGCAGAGAGACCCCCCACACACATCAGAGTCACCTGGAGGGCTTGTTACAACAGATTGCTGGACTCCAGCCCCAAGACTTTCTGATCCCACCAGTTTTAGGTGTTGTCTGAGAATTTGTGTCTCTCACAAACTCTCAGGGGGTGCTGAGGCTAATGGCGCACAGACCACACCTTGAGAACAAGGATACAGGTAACGCGGCCACCTTAGATGAGAAATGCCTGCTTCATGTCCCACTCCCCTTCTTCATCAGTAAATATGTATTAGAGCAACGAATTTTCTCCACCTGAATTTTTCAATCTTTTACGAACATTGTTTTCCTTTGAAATTCAAGTTTTGGAGAGCGTCTGTCCAGTAGACTATGTCTGTTCTTGAGTAGATGAGGTCAGGGCAAGGCAGGCAGGAAATTGTGAAAACTCAGAGATACTCAGTGCTGCTGTATAGATGACCGCGGTCGCCACAGTGGCTTCGTGGGTAAACTGTGTGTGCTTTGCCCGAACCCCATTTGTGTACCAAGATTCTTCCTGATTCTTTGGCCCTTGATCTCTATATTTTAGGTCATGAACCACTTGACAAGCTTTGCTTTTAAAAATATAGAAATTCACTAGAGTCTTACAGTAATATTTTACCAACAACATTATGGGAGGTAACAGGTCTCAAGAAAACATGTTTTTAAGTGTGAGTCACTTGTCTGCTTTTCCTCTGTATCTTTCCCTAGCAACTGCCTTGGGGATTTTCTCCCTCTACAATTTATGAGTTTTTCCCATGGTAGAAAAACTGTATGCACAAAACTCCAGAATCATTTGCTTAGGCTAACTTGCCAACGTTGTTTAAAAAATGATTTTTTTCGTGGGGCGCCTGGGTGGCTCAGTTGGTTGAACATCTGACTCAATATAGGCTCAGGTCATGATCTCAGGGGTTGTGAGGTCAAGCCCCGTATTGGGTTCCATGCTCAGCAGGGTGTCTGCTTGAGATTCTCCCTCTCTCTCTCCTTCTGCCCCTCCCCCCGGCTCCCACACTCTCTCTCTCAAATAAATAAATAAATAAATCTTTTAAAAATATATATTTTTTCTTAATGGAAAAAATTTTGATAACAGATTGTCTGGTCCTTGCTTAAAGGTCTAATTCCAAGATCTTTTGTGTTCGATTCTACATGAGAATTTGGAGACTTGAAGGTCAGAGAAAAACTAGCAATGATAAGCGGCTATGAGGTACCAGATCCTTGAACTCGTCATTCCAGACAATGCATGCAAGCACACCTGTTGGTCATGGCGTATCTGGTCCCATTTTATAGAGGAGGAAACTGAGGCCCAGAAAGAGAGAGTGATTTAATGAATTCCACACCGTCAGCGATGACAGGTCAGGGATTGAATCTGAGTGGGTCAGGTTTCCAAGTCCACTGTGTGTTCTTCTAAAGTTAAATATACAATGAGAGAAAGTGTATTTAAGGTGCTCAGGCATATTTTTCTGTCTTGATCCAGAATGATTACCTCCACTGCTCCCAAATACGGTTTACAAGCTCTCATTTGATTTGGAAGATGCTTCTATTGGTAAGCCAAAAAGATGAGTAAGAATGATTACCTACATCAACTAGCTGCTGCTCAGAGTTTCTGGATAAAACTTGTGAATCCAGGCTCAGGGTCTCCTCAGCACTGAAAACCACAATTCTCCCCTTTGGGTCCTCGTCTTAGTCACACCCTGCAACATGGCATCTCAAACTTGCTGTCTTAGGTTGCCATCATAGTCCCTGGAAGATCCAGTCACTCTTTCATTGGCATTTGCTAAGAACTTTTCTGGCGTGTGGTTTGCAGTTGGGTGCTGTGGCACTTACATGAATGGGAGAAATTCCGCCCTTAACTGTCCCCAGATCACAGAGGGTACAGCGTGACTACTTAGGATTAGCAGCTATGAACTAGCTACTATGACATAAAAGTAAAATGGTGTCATGAATGAGATAGAGTAAAAGACCATGAGGCTCCAGGAGAAAGGATGGTTTCAGGCTGGTAGGATCACAAGCATCTTCATGGAAGAAAGTAGTGTAATTTGTTGAACTTGAATGTTGCATCCATAAATGCACATATACCCACTTCTAAGACATGCAGGGAGACCTACTGTGTTATAGGAAGAAGATAATAGCTTTGCAATTCTATCAATTTCTGTCCAATATTAAAAAAGAAATCCTTATCAGTCATTAGTATATGATTTACTTCTGAAACTGATACTTTCATCCAAAACCAAGTGTTACATTTGACACTTGAGTGGTGCCTAGGGAAGGGTGGGGTTCCATGACGTACAGGACGGAAAGATCACGTGCTGTCCTACTGATACTCATTAAAGAGTGCTCCATTAATAGGATTTACAGATTATATCATTTTGTGTTTATTAAGCAACACACAGAGAAAGGCACAAGTGGTTTAAAATGTTTACAAGAAGCCGGGGATTAAGGATGATACTGCCATGACCTCAAGAAGAACACGCAGAACTCAACATCACTTCTGTAACCCATTCGGGTCCGGTTGTGGTCAGCTGTGCAACCTACAAACCGTAATGATCGCACTTGATCTTAGCCTAAAGGCCGAGAAGCGATACAAACCGTAATGATCAATGGGACTTTTAATTATAGATTTATAGCCACAATTACTCATTTTAGACCTCACTCTAAATGGATACTTTGTGCTTGTGTATTTAACTTGTAAAGAAATATGCATACAATGTATGGATGGATGGATGGATGGATGGATGGATGGATGGATAAGCAAAACCTGGAAATTATTCTTTAGAATCTAAGTCAAATGAAAACTAAACACTATGTGATTCAGATCCATATGTTGAAAGATGTTAAACATAAAGACACAGGCCTTGAAATTTTACTATATAACCATCAAACTGCAGATTTACAAATGTCAAGGCTTAGATCCTTACAAATTAATTTTAAAATATTAGCTCAGGGGCACCTGGGTGGCTCAGTGGTTAAGCGTCTGCCTTCGGCTCAGGGCGTGATCCTGGCGTCCTGGGATCGAGCCCCACATCGGGCTTTTTCCTCTCCCACTCCCCCTGCTTGTGTTCCCTCTCAGGCTGGCTGTCTCTCTCTCCATCAAATAAATAAACAAAATCTTTAAAAAAATAATAAAATAAAATATTAGCTCATAATAATAGCACATGTATTTATTTTAAGCATAAGTATACATGTATTTCAGGATACAAACCAAAGTTTTGCTTTTGTTTTTAATAAACGTGATCTGAAGTTTGGAAATAATTATCTAAAGAGATGGGCAAGATTCTAGACTCTGGCGATCACTGCAATGTCCCAGAGTAGTTTGCAAATAGCACAGGTCACTCTAAAGCTGTATTCAACTTGGCATCAATAGCTCTTTGAATCACAGCTAGCAAACTCAAAAATTGGTTATTGAGTGAGTGTTAAAGTGCACACAGTTACATAATAAGTACTTGTATTTTTCCCTTCCTTCCTCCCTTCCTTCCTCCCTCCCTCCCTCCCTCCCTCCCTCTCTCTCTCTCTCTCTCTCTCTCTTTCTTTCTTTCTTTCTTTCTTTCTTTCTTTCTTCTCTTTCTTTCTTTCTTTTCCTTCCTTCCTTCCTTCCTTCCTTCCTTCCTTCCTTCCTTCCTTCCTTCCTCTTCTTCTTCTTCTTCTTCTTTTCTTTCTTTCTTTCTTTCTTTCTTTCTTTCAAGGCCTAAGGAGGGCAAAACCACTACCCTAGATCATCAATGAAACGGACCCTGGGTGATGTCCGCTAGAGGAAACAAGTATCAAAGTCTTCCAAGGCATATGCATGTATTTATACAAACAACATAAAATGTTGTCATTTGGTTCAACAGTTGAAACTATATCAAGCATATTTTTGTATCTTCTCCTTTTTTCTCTAGTAGTAATTACACATCAGAATCATAATGTTTAATAATTACTTATTCTAATTACTTTAGGCAATGAAAGATATTTATACCTTTTTAACAGCAAATCCTTAATTAGCATATTAATCAAAAGATGAATAATTTACAAGTTCATAACAGATATAAATTATTTTAAAAGAGGCCTTGTTCATGAGGGGCCCAGAAAGTTTATCAATTTTTTTGATGTTCCTGGGCATCTGACCAACCGAAGTATTACCTATCCAATCAGCTATGCAGAAGCACAAGAGTAAGAATCTCAGTGGCTCAAGGACATTTAACCCAACACCCAAGGTCATTCTCTGTCCCGGGGCCCAGGGCTCTCTCTTGGCTCTGTGTGAAAAGCAAAGCAAAAAGGAGAAACAATTAAGTCCAGATTACCCTTGAAACCGGGCCCCCTGACAGCATCCTGCAATGGTAAGACGCACAGGCGTGCTTCAGCCCAACGTCCCCTGACTTGAAGGCCAGGCTTGTGCTAATTGTGAAGCGAGTCCCTGGAGTGCTGATGAAGACATGCTCACAGGAGCTTGAGGTTAGATGTGCCTGAAATTGAAAATGGGATTCTTTCCCCCTTGGTCAGTACCAAAGTGTACGGGCCTTACAAAACCAATAGGATCGTTTCCCACATCAGATGTGTTTTTCTATCCTTAACACAATAAAGCATGCAGTTTACAGACAGTTGCCTAAGGTGGATGGGCTCTTCTCTTGGTGGGGAGAACACCTGACTCCATCTCCCCTCCCCTCTGACAGATCTACTCACATCTCTCATTCGTCCCTTCATCTCTGTCCTTGATCCAATAGTCCATAATGGCCCTTAGTAACCATAGCTGCTTTACTCTACGACATTGGTTGAAATGTCAACACTAAAGCAAATGGTTATTTGGGGTGCGTTCTATTTAAAATGTAAAGTGAGTCAACAGCAGGTAACTTTGGGAAGAGGCACTGATTGAGATCACATTAGAAAGAAAAAGAAGAAGAAAGAAAGAAAGAAAGAAAGAAAGAAAGAAAGAAAGAAAGAAAGAAAGAAAGAAAGAAAAAGAAAGAAAAGAGGGAAGAAGGGAGAGGGGGAGGGAGGGAGGGAGGGAGGGAGGGAGGGAGGAAGGAAGGAAGGAAGGAAGGAAGGAAGGAAGGAAGGAAGGAAGGAAGGAAGGAAGAGGATGGAAGGAAGGGAGGGAGGGAGGAAGGAAAGGAGGGGAGGGAGGAAATACTAGGTGGAGGGTAGTTGTGAGTGTGAATTCTGTTCTTCATGCTTCGTTCCTCTCCCTGGATGGTGGAAGATGGCTCTCTGAGGGCTGGCTGTCTGAGTAATGAAAGCGGAAGGGCAGTGGAGCTAAGACCAAGGCTACATAAAAGAGGGGAGAGGAGACTGCCCCTGCTCCCCTGCTCTCCCGGAGACGGTCAGCGTGGTGAGCGCGGTGGGCCTGGAGCAGGGTGCTGAGGACGGTCCCAGGAGCTCTGAGAAGGAGAAAGTGACCTCGGGTGGCACTCTTGACAGACCTGGAAACAAGGGGCCTGAGGCCACTGTGCAGGTTTTTATTCGGTGGTTCTCCTGTCAGTGTGGTCTGTAACCGCAAACCTCATGACATGCGGAAAATTGGTTCTAAATTATAACATTGGTTAATCCAATATAGTGTGTGGGATTTTATCCTAAAAATGTGAAAGCCCATGAGTGTGTGTGTGTGTGTGACGGAGGGGGGGAATGCCTATGTTCTAAGGAAGTAATCTTTTACAATAAAAGAAATTTAGAAAAGTTTACTGAAAATTCCCTCAAAACTTACACAGTAATAAGACTAGGTCAACTTTTAACTTTGATCTACGGGTCCAGCTTGTCCTGATGTGGGAGTCCACGCCATGCTGTTCACGGGGATGATCTATAGAAGCTGACATAGCCCGTGCGTTCAGCTCATCGGTGGACACATGTCGATCATATGTGCCCAGTTCTAGCCCTAAGCCAGGTGGTCAGGTGGACAGCAGCTGCATGGACAGCTGCACTTCAAAACAGTGTCACTTGGAACCAACAAAGGCCCACTTAGCAGAAATCCTGTCCTAAAAATAGGGAGAATTCTTATAAGTCGGGGCAAAGGCAATTATAGGCCCTTGGATGACCCCACCAGCCCTTGGATGACCCCACTAGCCTCCCATAGATAGTCAGGCTTCCTAATGATCGACCTTGTGTTACCAGAATCATGTGATGTCTGGCCCATCCTCCCTCCACAAGGCCTATGGCCTGCAGTCCTGTGAGGTCTGGCTGGGTACTCCAGCCAGATGGCTGAGACTAGTGACCCACCTTGACAATTTCCAGCATTACTGAGAGGACCCTGCCTTGCTTCTCAAGCCCATGTTTTTCTAGAGCCATAGTCCTGAATTTCTCTTCTTATTTTTTGTTTTGTTTTGTTTTGTTTTAACCACTTGAGTTCTTTTTGCTCTGTCCACCTTACCCGTGGACTCAGGAAGAAAACCCAGTGAAAGACTTCTCTTCCCGTGTGTTAAAACCCTGTGCTGATGTTCATTTTCTGTTCTTGCCTTGCTGACCCTTGACGATTCATACCTTTTCTTGCTTTCCAGACCACACTAAGAACACAAGCAGGTGCCCTCCACTTTATGACCTGCAGTTAAATGGGGAGTCACAGAGAAAGGGAGAAAAAAGCTCCATAACATTGCCAAGAATGAGCCCTCATGATAAAGCAATGTGATATCTAGAGATACACATTTGAATACGGTAGATTTTTTTAGTCTTATGTTATTCATCCAGCAAAGGCAAAAATATTTATTCAGGAAGTTTTATCTGCCATGCGTTAAGCAAGGCTTGGATGAAAGGGCAAAGTCTCTGCCACAAAAACTTCAAAATATTTTATACAACATGGAAAGTCAACCGGTGACCACACTATGTAATGATAATATTGATCGGGCAGCGTCTACTCAGGGACCGTTTCATGCTGGCTCCTATCATCCCTTTGAAATACATCTAGTGGAGGAAGTTCCTACCTTGTCTTGAATGAAAATTCTGAAAGGTTCAAGAACTTCCGAATCATTCTTAGGTAATCCAAAGGGATATAATCATTTAAGACACAAAACACAGTTTTGATTCAGAAACAAGGAAGCCCATCTCAGGGTGCTGGTCAACAAGGTCAACACCTTGACTCTCTCTCTGTGGTCAGAGCCCCTCCTCTGAGACTGGAAGCTTTCAGGGAGGGTGTGGTTGATTCCTCCCGCTCACTCACCTCCCTCCCTGCTTACCTCCTCTCCCACCTCTTCTGACAGCTGGGGAGTGTGGGGAGTGGTTTTAAGAAGAGAGAAATGTTTAGCATTTGGTTTTAAAAAAAGTCAGACTGGGGAATTTGGGAGGGTTCTTGAGAATCTCCCTTTACTTTATCAGAATCAAGGTCCTTTATTCTGGTTCTCCTGACCCTTGCTCCAGCCCTTGATTTTTGGTTCTCCTTTGCTGAGGGCCTTCTACACTCAGGGCAGGTATAGGAAAGGACCTAAGACAAGGTCTCCTGGCTCACCTGTGACCCACTGGCAACACGCTCCTTCCTCCTTGAACAAAGACCTGCTGTGTGGGCCACCCAACGCAGCACGGGGATGCTCCTTACAGCAGCAAGACCTCCAAAGCTCTCTCCCAGTGGAGTCTCCAGGTGTAACTGGGGCAGTCCATGGTGCCCCATGAGGTCAGGAGCAACACTGCAAGCTCTCCCAGTGGCAGCGCCAATGCTGTCTCATTAGGCGTGAGGGGAGAATGAGATAACCCCTACCCTTGCCCTGGACGGTCGGATGATCAGATCTTATCAATGAGACACCCAGTTCCCGAACTTTCCATACGCTCTCTGGGTGTTCTGGGGGACTCAATCTTCAGCCATTTTCCTTTAGAAGTTCAAAAGTTCTGTAGATGCCTACCTCACAATTCATTTTGGTGGTTTCTACCTCAGTGTCTCAGTCCAATGTGAGTGTGAGGACACCCTGTCACCAACATGTCACACACATACTGCGGGGAAGGCACAGGTGGTAAGGGGAGGCCAGAGGAGGGGCAGCTGCTGGAGCTTCGTCTCCTGTCTCCAAACTCTCCTCCTGGATGGAAACGAGAGAAGGATCCTCCATATTGTTTCTCCAGCTGCGCAGCACGATCGGGGTGAGCTCGTCCAGCTTTCTACCACCAGAATGTCCTTCCCCAAAGAAGGTTTAATACATGCACACTGTCATATCAGAGCGGAAGACAACTCTCAGTTTGGAGTCATGATTTTGACGTAGGAATTGGACAAAGGGAAATTCAATTTGTTCATTCATATTTCAGTGTTGAGTGTATTTGATACATTCGAATTCTCAAAAACTAGGCGGACAGTATCAATCAGTGAAATGAGATCTGTTTATTCATGGGAGCGATTCAAGCAAATTTTAGGGCAAATAAAATAAAATAAAATAAAATAAAAAATAAATATTTAGTGGCTTGAAGCAAAATGTTAAGCATATTTTCTATATAGAAAAAAAAAATTATAACCCCAGGAAGGACCAATTTTGGCCTCCTCTACAGAATAACATCTGTTTAAACTGTGTTATATTTGGTGACAGAATATACTAACTATAACATATAGAGATTTAAGCAAACATGTAAAGAATAACAAATCAGTCTTTTAATAGCAAGACTCAAAGAAGCCAGAAGAGAATATAGCCAGACGCACCTGCCATTTTTCTTAACCGATATATTCATGAGAGCTGATTTTCATTGTGATGATGTATTTATTTTTTTATTTTTTTTAAAGATTTTTTATTTATTTATTCGACAGAGATAGAGACAGCCAGCGAGAGAGGGAACACAAGCAGGGGGAGTGGGAGAGGAAGAAGCAGGCTCATAGCGGAGGAGCCTGATGTGGGGCTTGATCCCACAACACCGGGATCACGCCCTGAGCCGAAGGCAGATGCTTAACCGCTGTGCCACCCAGGCGCCCCTGTGATGATGTATTTAATTTCTATTCTGTGATTTACAGTAAATCATAATATTATCCTCAACCTTTGTTTACATAACAAAACGCTGTCCCCAAAGTTAATTTTAGGGAAAAGTAAACATGAAGTCTATAATCCAAAATTCAGGGGCTAAAAATTCCAAACTTTTTTTTTTTAATTTTATTTTTAAATAATCTCTACACCCAGTGTGGGGCTCAAACTCACAACCCCGAGATCAAGAGTCACATGCTCCACTGACTCAGCCAGCTGGGCACCCCTAAAAAGTCCAAACTTTTAAACAAATTCTGAGTCATTTAGAAATATTTGGTCATTTGAAATATAGTTAAATTCCTTTCGAATAAGATAGTAGCTCTCAGTAACTTTAAAAACAAAAAGTTCAAACCCTTGCCTTCTTTGCTCTCCCACTGCTGGGCCTCTAGAAGGAATAATTAGCCACCCCACCTCGCCAACCTATGTCTTGCCTGTGCCGATCTCTCCTGACAGACAGAACTTCTGGAAGACAGGAAGACCAGGTGCCATGCGTGCAAGGCATGTGCTGCTTGAAGCTGCAGGGCTCCCTGTGGTCCCTGGAAATGTCCTAGTAAACTCTCCTTTAGCTCACGCTCTGTCTAATCTCTGAGTACTCTCCTCCAGTTCCTGTTCTCTGCAGGGCAGGGAAGGGCAAAGGTCCTACACTAGACTGTATATTTGTATTGAATACTGACAGTAAACTAGTACTGTGACCCCCACCCAGATGTTTTAGGATTGTGATACAGGGTAGCAGGGTAATCGCCATTAACCCATTTTACAGATGAGGTCCTAAGACTTGAAGCCTCCTCTCTAGATTCATTGGTCTGTGAACCAAACAAAATTTGGTTTTGTTGGGCTGGATAAGAGACATTGTATGAGCTTTCTACTTCTAGTGTGAATTTAAATATGCTTTTGATGTGCCTTATGTAGTTAAATAAATTTAAAAAAATTATACCTTGGGGAAAATGCATTTGATTTAAGAGCAGAACAGTTCTTATATATTCATAATTTTTCACCTGGGATTATCAATTATTGTATTTTTAGGTTTTGATTCAATTTTTAAACCAAGAATTTAATATAAAAAATACAGTGGATTCAATAATTATTAGGAAGCAATAAATGGAAACTCCCCTGATGGCAATCATTTTTCAGGCGGGGAGAGCGGATGCTATATTTAAGAGATCTCCAGAATGGTATTTTGTATGCTCATGGAGAATATCTTTGCATTGTTTTTCATACACATAATTTCATGTTTTCCACCATCTGGTGCAGTAAGTTGAGGCAGATTTTCTATTTCCCACTTTGTCTATAGGAGAGGGAAGCTCAGGGGTGCCCGGGTGGCACAGCGGTTAAGCGTCTGCCTTCAGCTCAGGGCGTGATCCCGGCGTTATGGGATCGAGCCCCACATCAGGCTCCTCCGCTAGGAGCCTGCTTCTTCCTCTCCCACTCCCCCTGCTTGTGTTCCCTCTCTCGCTGGCTGTCTCTATCTGTCAAATAAATAAATAAAATCTTTAAAAAAAAAAAAAAAGGAGAGGGAAGCTCAGAGAGGTAAGGCAACTGGCCAAGGTCACACAGCGAGAGGGTGTTACAGCTGAGGCCTGAGCCAATGTCCACAGATTCTAGGAGTCCCTTTTTTCTCTACATGGCACTGTTCCCATGCAATGGCACAGCCCGCAGGAAGGAAGTAAAGGTGACTCCAAAGGAAAGAATCTGTTCAATTAGCGGTTATCTTTCAGATAAGTAACATTTTTAAAGCTTTGTGGTTCCGGCGCTCATGAGTATATTGGGGGAGAAGCACTTTCTTATTCTACAGGCAGCTGTAGGGACCGTCACAACATCTGCAAAAGTCAGTTTGGAAATAACTCTTCCCTGGGACATACACAAAGCCTTTTACCGAGAAGCTGAGTTCTTAGAACTTGTCTTGGGAATTTGCATTCATGATGCATGTCCAAGAATATTTATTGCAGATTTATTGTAATTGAGAAACAGTGGGGATAACCTAAATGCCTGTTAGCATATGACAGCTTCAAAGAATTATACTGTATCTCTTCCAGAGATTGAGTGAAAACTGAGGAGAAGACCACTGTGTGTTTTTTAAGAACCATGCCCAGCACAGTCTCCCGTGAAAGTCCACATACGCAGAGATATTTGTAGACTAATCCCGTTTGTGCAGGAAGAAAGAATATCCACAAATGTGTCTATGTAGTTTCTTTGCTGAGTATCCCCACATGAGCCAGAAATGCTCTGCTCACGTTTCCAGTCTCCCTTTCTCCGCTCTGTGCTTCCACTGAGAAGCCAACCTGCATGCACAGGGGCCCCCTCCTCAGGCTGCCAGTTGGGTTTGGCTCGTGGGGGTGTCCTGCTGGAGGTCAGAGGTCAGAGAGCTCGTTGCTCCTTCTCCAGGATTGAGGGACCGTCCTCCCTGACAAACAGCGCTGCTTTCCCTGAGCCCCTCCCCTGCCCTTGGCTGGGGGCTCATAGTAGGCTTGGGGGCCACTCTAACCCTCTGGTCTTCTTATTTCCCACCCAGACCTTTGCAGATAGACCCTTCACTAAACTCTCCTCAGAGAATCCCATTGGGTTCCATTTGTTTCCTGCTGGGAATTTGACTGAAACTATCTATTTATATTTCTGTGTGTGTGTGTGTGTGTGTGTGTGTGCACATACATTCACACATATGCCTTATGGTCAGGTGAACTGTCCTTCCTGAAAAGCTATGTCTGTATCCTGATCCCCAGAACCTGCAAACGTGACCTTATTTAGAAAACGGAGTCTTTGTAGATGTTATTATGTAAGCATCTCGGGATGAGACCACCCCGGACTTGGGGTGAGCCCTAAGTTCAGGGACTGGTGTCCTTATAAGACAAAGGCACAGAGAGATCTGAGCCTCACAGAGACATGGGCAGAAAGAGGGTGAAGGGGCCACTAGCCAAGATACAGCCGGAGCCACCAGAAGCGGGAAGAGGCAAGAAGGGACACCCCCCTGGAGCCTCCACAGGGAGCTGGGCCACGCTGACATGTTGAGTCCAGACTTCTGGCTTCCAGAACTGTAAGACAGTGTGTTTCTGTTGTTTTAAGCCCCCCATCTGGTGGTGGGGTGTTTGCAGAAGCCGTGGAATAGGAACACATACCTATATTTTGTCAACATTTATAATATTCTGAATATGAGCATAGAAGACATCTAGAAACATTTTTAGTTAACACTTTTTCCACGTGAGTGGGATGCCCATGGAAGGGGCTTTCACTTCCATTATTATCTGTGCGTGCTTGTGTGTGTTCAGACTGCGTTTATCTTGGTAATTTACAGCAAGAAAATAGAAGAATCACAGCCTAAGTTCCCCTTGCGAGGGCATTTGTGCCGGAGGACACCATGGGTCTTGTCGGGGTCTGTCGGCGGGGCGTGGGCTTGGGCGAGCTCAGGGAGAAACCAAGCGCTTTCCTCTTGGCCTTCTTGCAGGCGCAGAATTTGCAGGTCCGCCCGCCTCCGACCTTCGCAAACACAGGCCAGAGAATGAATTTGCAGGTCCGCCCGCCTCCGACCTTCGCAAACACAGGCCAGAGAATCTGATTCGGAGCTCACAGTAAAGAGATGCTGCAAGCTGCATTTTTAGAGACGTCTGCACTGTAACTAAAACAAATAAACAAATGGCAGTTTCTTTATGTGATGACATAGCAAGGAAAATCGGTGCCCCTCTATTAGCCGTATTAGGCGCAACCCGTGAGTTTGTGCTTCTCTATTATTATGCCCGGTTTTTATTCTAAATCAGTGCAGGCGCCTGAATTATTGAAGCATCAGTACTTTCACTGCCTTGTGGCTTTGGATGTATGATGGGTCTTCTTCAGAAAAAAATGTCTTGGTGTGCAATTCCGCGCAGACTATAATTTAGAGAGCATGAAGACGAAGTCCGGCATTTATATAAAAAATGAGCACTGTGTTGTTCAGCAGGAAATAGCTCCGGCATATCGTAGACACTTCTGTTTACTTGTATGTCATAGACAGCCAATTCCAAGCAGATGAAAAATGTTGTACAGAAAGAGAATTGCACAACAAAAATGCTTTTCTGTCCACTTACCTGAAAATAATGCTAGGATCTGCAGTCATTTCCTCTCCCCCATGCATCCCCTTGCTTTCAAAACAGTGTTTTCTTTACATTTTTACTTCACCTTATTCTGAAGAAAAAGACTCTTATTCCAGTGTATTTTGAAAGGAAATTGACTTCTGGCCAGGAGAGCAAGCGTGGCGATGCGGATGGTGGAGGTCTGATGCGTCACTGAGTCAGAGATCATTCAGGGAACAGTTGTTGGTGTGTTAGGAAAACAGCCCATAACCCTACAATGCCCAAGCGTGGGACTGGAGAGAGAAAAAGGTCAATCTGCTGGGTGTTTTTCTCAACATTATGTTAAATAACATCTTTGATTTCTTTTCATTGGATTGATATGTTTCCCTTGTCGTGGTTGGTTCATTTTGTCTTAATCACTTAGTTGAATTGATGTTATTTTGGTTCCTTCCTTCCTTCCTTCCTTCCTTCATCATTTTCTTAGTTTTTTTTTTAAGATTTATTTATTTATTTGAGAGAGAGAGTGCACGTGCAGGGGGGA